>NC_134312.1:86474743-86831901 GCF_964195595.1 Calonectris borealis
GCAGATTCTGAAGAAACTGGCAGACAAAAGACAATGGCTGCAGGAGCCAGCAATCTGCAGGTGATAATGGCTGTGTAATGGCCCTTTAGCTCTTTCTGGGCACCTGTCCGACTTAAGTGGTGCTCTCCCTTTGACCTAATGGCGCTGCTCCCAGCATACATCAGGCCTTAGCATGAGCTGTGTTAGCCAAAATCTGAGGAGGAGCTGAGTGAACAGTCACAGATGGGGGAGAGAATCAGAAGGGTAAAAGTGAGGAAAACTCGTGGGTTGAGATAAAGACAGTTTAAAAGATAAAGCAAAATCTGCACGCAGAAGCAAAGCAAAATAAGGAATTCATTCACTACTTCCCATCAGCAGGCAGGTGTTCAGCCATCTCCAGGAAAGCAGGGCTCCATCATGTATAATGATTACTTGGGAAGACAAATGTCATAACTCTGAATGTCCCCGCTTCCTCCTTCTTCCCCCAGCTTTTTTTGCTGAACACAATGTCATACGGTATGGACTATCCCTTTGATTAGTTGGGGTCAGCTGTCCCAGCTGTGTCGCCTCCCAACTCCTTGTGCACGCCCAGCCTACTCGCTGGTGGGGTGGAGTGAGAAGCAGAAAAGGCCTTGACTCTGTGTAAGCACTGCTCAGCAATAACGAAAACATCCCTGTGTTATCAACACTGTTTTCATAACAAATCCAAAACATAGCCCCATACAAGCTATTGTGAAGAAATTTAACTCTATCCCAGCCAAAACCAGTACAGCACCAAAGACACGTGCTTCTATGACCTGTGGTCCAACTCCAGTTGCTGGCACTTAGAACTCCATATGCACACTGAATAGAGTCACCTCACCCAGGAAAACAGTTAGAAATAGATTTTAATAAGAAGACACAATGGACAGTGCTGATTGGTGCAGGGCATAGCCAGACAGCCATATTGACCAGCAGCCTGCTTATCCACCACTGGCCGCTTTTCACCGAATTACAGAATGGTTGAGGTTGGAAGGGACCTCTGGAGGTCATCTGGTCTAACCCCCCTGCTCAAGCAAGGCCACCTAGAGCCAATTGTCAGTACCATGTCCAGACCGCTTTTGAATATCTCCAAGGAAGCCAACTCCGCCACTTCCCTGGGTAACCTTTTCCAGTGCTCAGTCATCCTCATGGTAAAAAAGTGTTTCCTGATGTTCAGACAGAAACTCCTGTGTTTCAGTTTGTGCCCATTGACTCTCATCCTTTTATCCACTTACCCTTCTATTTTCCTATGCTTGCTCCTACCCAAACATCCTTGATCCCTCCCTTTTCCCACCTTTGATTCCTCTCCTAAACATCCCATAATAAGCCTTGTGCAATTCCAAGATGCTCTTCTCTTGCATCCTATAGAGTGTCCCATACCCTCTAGGTAGTAGCCCCCTCAGTCTCTAAGGTGACACAGAAAGCCCTCATGTTGATTCATCTGATGCGTTTCACACCTGGACAATGGGGCTGATTGCTCTGCTAGGAGAGCCCTAGAAGGGATCAGGAGAGGGCCCTGACTGGTTTATTGGGGTGCCCCACCTGCCATCGTTCCTCTGTTCTCCTTTGCAGATGGAGACAAGCTTTCTATCTTATGTGATAGACAAATGAATGCCATCCAGTCCTGAAGCCTACACGCTTCAATTTTTCCAATGTTTACTGTGTCTGTGTAAGACGCAGACTCAGACCGGTTTCCCTGTCTTTCTTGGGTCCTAGCAGGCCTTTGTGTAGCTTGGCTTCCTAAGAAGTGCTTCTGTGTCCCACCACCATTCCTGCATTTGAGTGTAACAAAATTCTTCCTGTGTTTTCTAGCCTTAAGTCCCTGTGCTAAGCTATAATATCTGAAGCATGTGTAGTAGCAGTCCAACACTGTAAAGCAAGAAACCAACATGTGCATCTTCCCTTTTCTCTCAGGTTCTTTATCTAGTGCTCTGTGATAACTGTAATGTTATTTTGTGAGTCCACAGCTAAAAGGACTGGGCATGTGTATCCATGTCAAAGGAAAAAGGCAGATCTGGGAGCAGAGCAGGAAAAGAGGGTTCTTTGGGCATCAGCCCCACCCCAAGAGAATGGTGGGGCCTAAGGAACAACATGAAGACCTACCTGTCTGTCTTCTGCTTATGCTGCTGTATCTCCTGAGATAGCTCGCCACTCCTCATGAGTAATTCTCTTCTCTCGTTGGGTACCCCCTGACCACCCCCGTGGCTGGGGCAAGAGAAGGGGGGAAGAATAAAGAGTATTGGGACACTGAGTTGCAAGTTATAGTTTGTCTGAGAGGAAGAAGTTGAGGCAGACTAGGGAAATTGCTGAATACTGGAATGAAGAAACTGGTGCTTAGTGAACATTTTCAGCTAGATATCATCATGGCAGAACAACAAAGAGAAAGAAGGAGTTTCTGTTGAAGCCTTTGTGAATCACACAGCAGCGACATTACTCAGCATTTTCCGAGCCCTGATAGGTCAAAGGAAGAGAAAGCTCACCTGTCATTAGAATTAACTTACATTTTAGCAGTGTGGTTAGCTTAAACTTGTAAATAAAGACACAACTCTCTGAAAAAAAACTTTAAGTTGGACTATTTAGAAAGGTGAACTGAATAAGTCTGATTTAAGAGTAAATTAAGAGTAATAATAATCTCATTAACCATCTGCAATAGATAACTGTGATAAGGCACTGTCCTTTCCATAACCTTGCTCTGTCTCTGTGAATGAAGGTGCTGATGAATTGAGGCTGTCAAATGGAACTGGCATCTGCTCTGGGAGAGTGGAAGTAAAACATGAGGAGCAGTGGGGAACTGTGTGTGATGGTGACTGGACCATAGAAGATGCTGAGGTTGTTTGTAAGCAACTACGATGCGGATCTGCTGTTGAGGCCCTTAATCGAGCTCCTTTTGGAGAAGGATCTGGACCAACATGGTTGTATCGAGTTGATTGCCGTGGTAATGAATCCGCTCTCTGGAACTGCTCACATATAGGATGGGGTGCTTTTACCTGCCCTCATTACTTTGATACTGGAGTGATCTGCTCAGGTAAGAAGTCATCCAACCTTGTATAATAGAAAAATGCTACGAAGCTGAGATAAAACTTTGTCCTAGATGGATAAAACCAAGTACTGCACAGAGGTAACACTTTCTCCATGGCCTCTGCTCAGCCAAAGCAAGTTGCACCAGTCTTCTGCTGACTATAAGTGTCTCCTTTGCCTGTGCAATGACACAGAATGGAAATAGACATAGTAAATGACATAGAAAAAGAAACACTATTTGTTTCTACCACAGCTCTCCCAGGCAACACGAGAGCTCTTTGACCAGGAACGGGGGCTGAAAAAGCAGGTATAGATGGAGAAGCAAGAATATGCTGTATTATGCCGTATTGCCCTTCTTCTCCAGGTCTTTGTGTAAGCTAAGACAGGACAGTCTGCAATGGCAAACAAATTCAATGTTTGTTTGGCTGCCTTCCTCTGCAAGGTGTGCTTGGTTTTGCTCTTTGGATAAAGTACCATTGCAAGAGGTTTCTCCTTCCCAGCTTCAGGACTTTACATTTGTCCTTTTTGATTTTTGTAAGGTTCCTGTCAGCCCATTAATCCAGCCTGTCTAGGTCCCTCTGAATGGCAGCTCTGCCCTTGGGGTTATCTCCCCCTACACCCCAAATGCACTCCATCACCTCCTCCAGGTTGTTGGTAAAGATGCTGAACAGAACAGGTCCCAGGAAAGACCCAACAAGTGGTATTCCGCTTGTTGCCAGCCTCCAGGTAGAGTGCAACCCACTAATCACTACTCTCTGAGCCTGACCATCCAATCAGCTTTTTAACCATGTAGTTGTCCAGCCACCCAGACTGTAACATCCTAGTTTGGACACAAGAATATTGTGCAAGACAGTGTCAAAGGCCTTGCTAAATGTGAGGTAAATGACACATGCTGGTCTCCCCTTATCCACAAACCTAGTCACTTTTATCAGAGAAAGTAATAAGGTCACACAGGCATGGTTTACCCTTGGTAAATCCATGCTGACTCTTCCCATTCTTCTTCTTGTGCCCAGAAATGTGCTCCAGGAGGACTCACTCCATGGTTTTCCCAGGTATCAAAGTAAGGCTGACCAGCCTGTAGATCTCCAGACTGTCTTTTTAGCCTTTTCTCAACATGGATGCAACATTTCCTCTTTCTCTTTCTGGGGCGCTTCAGCTTCCTATTCATTTGAATAATGAAGTCTTGAGGACACACACTAGTAGGTGGCTATTTATTTATTTATTTATTTGGGGATTGCTACTTCTCAAGCATTTGGCAAATGTTCAAAACTTCCCTCCTTCTGTAACTTCCCAAGGATTTCGTGTTTTCACATACTAAGAAATAAGCATTCCCACACACCATTTTCTCTCTTGTCAGTGGCATACAGGAATTGCCACAATGGTTATTTAAAAGTGCCAGTGGTCCTCAGAGAGGTGACATGTGTCTTGCCCATGAAGGTATAGGAGTTAAATTAGGTCAGTACAACCAACCTTTGATGCTGGATTTCTTGGGGATTTTTTCCAGGTTTCTCTGAGCTGCGTCTGACTGGAGGGGACACTGCCTGCTCAGGACACCTGAAAGTAAAGCAAGAAGAAACTTGGGCTACAGTTTGTTTTTCACACATTGATTTTAAAACTGCCTCTGTTATATGTAATGAGTTAGAGTGTGGCCAGGCTGTGGATATCTTGAGAGGAACTCACTTTGGAGACAGACATGAACGGATCTGGCAAGAAGAGTTTCACTGTATAGGGAATGAGACTCACCTTGCACACTGTCCCAGGATGCTGCACCGTAGTAAGACATGCTCTCATGATGCCACTGTTGTATGTTCAGGTGAGACTTTGGACTGATGGACGTAATTTACATGTGTCCTATATGTCGTCTTCTTGTCAACCCACAGTTCAGAGCCTCTGTATATTTCTGTGGTCCTCAGAGTTCTTGGGTGCTTCCTCTATCGTGCCTTAAGCCATGCAGGGAAGGCCAGGAAGTAATACAGAGCAGCCCCACAATCTCTCATTCACTCTACTGAGAGTCTGCATTTAACATCGGCTGTTCTAACCACTTCACTTCTGCACCAGGGATGCGGATCTCAAAAGGGTTGTAATTTCTTTTATGCTACTAGAGGTACGCACTCAATAGTGCTGAGAGTTCCTTCCATGTCTTTCTTATATACATAAAAGGAGAGATGGCCAGAGCAGACATGCAGGAAAATGGAGAAATGAATTTATTTTCTGTGCTGCCAGTGTGTATGTTAATCCCTGGCACTTCAGTAAATTATAAAATTAGGAGAGGTACCATACCTCCAAAAGATCAAAGGAGGCACAAGTTACAAATTTAAGTTATTTAAAAAATCAAAGAAAAAGTTGTCAGAGGCCTGGATGACTTTAGTTGTGACTGCCAGATAACATTATTTAAGAACTCCATAGAGTCATGTCTGCTGGGGGCTCTAAATACAGCTAACATTGCCACCCACTACAAAAGTGATGATTAGACCTAGCAAACACAACTTTTTTCCTGAGGGCACAAATCAAAAGGGGCCAACTGAACATGGGGCAGAGCTGCTGGCAACACCGTGTCACAAAACAAGCCTGGAAAGGACTGCAGTTCATGTCCATTTCCCAGTCAAAAGGCTACAGTCTGTTTCAAGACTGCCTTGGACACTGATCCACTAGCCATGGTGATGTGGAGCACTGGCTGGGGAGCTGTGGCTGCCAAACAGCCCAGTTAAGGTATCAGTAACTGACAGGTCTTGGCTCCTGCCTCCATCTTGCAAGTCACAGCTCAGAGCAGAAAGCCAGGTCTCATTAGGGGGAGTATGATGCAAGGACCAGACAAAGGTAAGAAGTAACAGTGTAAGAAGATAGAGGGATTGCATGGGGCTGGCAGTAGGACACCACAGTCTTACCCATGCTGCACTTAAATCATTGTGAATATGCTGATGGGCACGGCCTGTTCCGTGGCATGGATGAAAGTTGAGAATTGCACACTGCAGTTGCTGCTTACCGGGTGATGTGAGATGACCAACTACTGAACGAGTGCTGCTAGCAGCTCCTACTCTGAGTTTCTCACATGAGAGAATGCAAGGCAATGCTGGAACTGCCTCTGCAAGAAAAGATGTTGCAAGGTAGCAGCAGTATTGTGGGGAGAGGAGAGAGCAGAGCAGAGGAGGAGAGACAACTTGAAGAGTCAAAAGACTTTTAGTCATGTAGTGCAGGCTACATGGACAATAAAGACTTTTTTTTTCAGAGCTGGCTTATGAGCATCCTGGTCTAACATGCTTCCCAGTAACCTGAGACATAGTGAGTGCCAGTCCCTCGCAGCTAGTTCCTTGCAGCTAGAGCTCCCTTACAATTTCCAATGCAAGAGCACAAAAAAAAAAAAAAAGTAACTGCTAACTTCCTTTATTCTTCCTGCAGGCTATGGTGGGTACAGGCTGGCAAATGGCAGTACCACATGTTCAGGGAGAGTAGAGCTTCTTCATGGAGGCACATGGGGAACCCTGTGTGACTACCTGTGGGATTTACCAGCTGCCAATGCCCTCTGCCAGCAACTGGACTGTGGAGTTGCCCTACTGATACCTGGTGGACAGTCCTTTGGGAAAGGAAATAGATCTGTCTGGAATGGCACATTCAGCTGCAAGAAGAATGGCTCACACCTGAGAGACTGTCCTGTGAGTGTGCTAGGTCATGATGAATGCCCTGCTGGAAAAGACGCTCGTGTGGTATGTTCAGGTGAGCAGCAGAAAGGTCTAAGAGGAGAACTGAAAAACTCCTTCTTTGAGAAAAAATATGAACTCAAAATCCAGAGGGTGTCTGTGGAGCCAAGTTCTGTCTTTTGTCTGCTGCTACAGGCGTTTCCAGGATTTGAGGTTGCACTTCACCGGTACCACGAGGCTGCTCTCTGTGAAATGCTCCTAGTGTCAGGGCACAACAAGAACAGGGCTCCTCCACAAGGTAGGATAAGCTGGAAGCAGAGAGTGAGGACAACACAGGCAGTGTGCATCAAGGCACAATCCAAAGCATCTGCACAGAGGACAGAGGAAGGTACTGATAACAAGGTGTAAGTCAAGGCAAAGTAATTACAAGGCAAAGTAATCAATCAGATGGAGGGATCAACTGGAGAGTACAGTCAGGAGCAGCAGCTGTCTCAGACAAGACTGGAGACAGTTACACCTGGCTGAAGGCCTGGTCCAGGTTTAAGTGAGGCCTTGGACCAGTAGCCCAAGGATGCATAGCTGGACGCCCTAAGTGAGATTGGTCAGAACAATTAAGGTCTATTGGTTCACCCAGAGCCCTGAAACCTAGTGCCCTGAGTTTAAAAATTGCAAAGGGAACCAGATCCTGATTTCTAGTCATTCTTTTCAGTAAAATAGGGTGGACTGAAGTCTAGTGATGAGTACGGAAGTTCCAGTGGCTCAGTAGCGTCATTTTTACTACTGAATGCTAAGGAAAACTCATTCCCATTTCCCAGTCACTTTCAGGTCATGCTCATGAGCAGTTACAAACGTGACATCTCAGTAGTCACTTTCTCTTATATTCAGGGTGCCCAGGGGGCAGGTTGGTGAATGGCACCACATGCTCTGGCAGAGTGGAGATCCGCCATGGAGACACGTGGGGAAGACTCTGCCACTCCCACTGGAATTTGCAAGCTGCCAGCGTTCTCTGTCATCAGCTGAACTGTGGCTATGCAAAGTCAATCCAGACAGGAGAACGTTTTGTGGACGGGAATGGGCCTGTATGGAGAGATGCTTTTCACTGTGAAGGGACAGAGTCCTGCCTGTGGGATTGTGCTCAAGTGACTTTGGGCAATCCAGTCTGTTCAGCTAGAGAAGCAGCCACTGTTATTTGCTCAGGTAAGTCAGGAGTGGCTTTTTATGGGTAGTACAACTTCAGACCAAAGCAGCGTTGGTGATCTCACTCTGCCAAGTCAGTCTGGTATGTCAGCCTGTCTTTAATACCCTTTCCTTTCCCCCACGCCTCCAACCTTGGTTTCAGTATAAAAACTTCATTTAGTAGAGGGATTCACATTGTTTACATGTGCCTGACTCCTCACAGGATCTAGTCTTTGAGCTGGGGATACCTTTCTCACTTCCCATTGCAGACCCTTGTGTGCATGAAAGTAAACAAAGCCTTAACAGAGGCTGTCTCCTTAACCAGTGATGAGAACTAATTTTTTACCATTTTTTAACATAGAAATTTGTCTTCCATCTCTCTCCTGCATGTTATTTCTACTGCAGTAAGAGCAGTAGAGGTTATTCAATAAATTTTCCAACTCTCTTGAGCCCAGGTCTTGATGAATCACTCAGACTCTCAGGTGGTGAGAGCCGCTGTGATGGGCGAGTTGAGATCTTTCTCCATGGCATGTGGAGCAGAGTCCTGGATGATGAATGGGACATTAAGGATGCTCATGTGGTATGCAGACAGCTCCAGTGTGGAATTGCCAAGAAAGCCTATTACCTTCCAAGGTCTCAGCGAGGCATGGGTCTTGTGGGCTTAAGAAGTGTCCAGTGTGCTGGAAATGAGACTCAGCTGATGCTCTGTAAGACCTCCCATTCTCAGACAGTGCCAACGGGAGTTGCTGAAGACGTTGGTGTGATTTGCTCAGGTGAGTTACTGTGCGAAAGGAACAGAATGCTTCCTGGGTTGCCTCTAGCCCACCTTGTACTGTGGTCTCACCAGATCTTAAATAGGCATGGGTCTGAGCTTGCAATACCTACCTGCTTGTATACTGCAAGGGACAAATGATAGTTAAGGAAGCAAGTGTAATTTGCATAATGCTTTCTTCAGAATTTCTTAAAGAATTTATCTCACAGAATCAAAAAGAAATAATAGAATACAGAAGTCATAAGAACACTAATTTGGCCATGATTGCCACATATTCTGACTGTCACTTGGGAATTAAATAGGTTTTATTCTGTGACATTTCTATATTTATAGATACCTGCAGCCTTTCTAAAGTAAATTAGAACTGTTTCTACTCTTCTCTTATTTTGTAACCCATCTGTTACAGAAACTGTCTCTGTCTAACTAAATGAGTTTAGATAGAAAACAGCTTTTCAGGCTTTCTAAGATAAGGTGTTCTCTGCATATACTTAGTATGACTAGACACTCCTTCCTGTTTGCAACATCTCACAGGAATTACTCAAACATTTACCTGATGCAGGAGTAGGCCTTTCCCTTTTTGCGGCTTTAGCATCACAGGGGTTCTGCCCAAGAAACCATAACAGAACAACTGGAATATAACAAGAACATGATGCCTTAAAAATGTTTCAAACATCCAGCCATTACGCTGACCTGTGCATTATTATTATATTGCATGTTGACAGCTGGGTTTTCTTCCTGCAGGTAGCAGACAGATCAGGCTGGTGAATGGAACAAAGCGCTGTGCTGGGAGAGTAGAGCTTTATCATGATGGCATCTGGGGCACCATCTGCGATGATAACTGGGATCTATCAGATGCTAATGTTGTTTGCAAACAGCTGGGATGTGGACATGCCATCAAGGCATTTGTCTCTGCTCATTATGGTGAAGGCTCAGGACAGATCTGGCTGGATGATGTGAACTGCACTGGGGCTGAATCTGATCTCTGGTCATGTCCCTCTAGGACATGGGGCCAGCACAACTGCCAACACAAAGAGGATGCTGGAGTCCTGTGCTCAGGTGTGTCCAAAGTATCCTTTGGGTTGAAAGGGGAGGGTTACATGAAGAGGAAGCAGAGAATAGTGGAGACTTGCTTGAACAGCCTCTTGCTCTCTCTTGACTACAAGCATAGTTGGTCAGCACATTCCCTTGGTCCCACCAAGATGCAAAGGGTCTACAGAAGTCCTTATTTTGCGTTAACACACATACAGAAAAAGTGAGTGGTGGGGGATAAATTGGAGGGTTTCCATAAAGGTTTCCACAGCAAGGGACTGTGGGTGTTCCTTGTGCAGGAGGAGGTCATCCACTGCCACGTGCCCATTACAGTCAGTTACAGCTGGCTCTGAAACCAATGGAAACAACCCACTGTGCATCAAAGCATCGATCAATCAGAGGAGCATATGGTGGATCTGCTCCTGCGTATTTAAGGCAGAATGGCAGCTGCAAGAGAGAGCAGAAAGGAAGGAGAAGTGGGAAAAGACACTGCTGGGGACGCAGCTGGAGACACAGTTTTCATACCAGAGGAGGTATGCCTCTGAGAGGACTGTGGGCTGTGGATAAGCCACACTGGAATAGATACACTCCTAAAGGGACTGCAGACTAAGGAGGGCCCACAATGGAGCAGGTACAACCCCTGAAGGGACTGCAGCCTGTGGAGCACCCATGCCGGAGCAGAGGAAAATGAATAAGAAGCAAGGAACAGCAAAAAAAAACCACAACCTCCTGCACTGCCACCCTCACTAAAGGAATTGGGAGGGAAAACAAAGCAAGTTAGGACTAATGGAGTGGTTAAAAGGTGTTTCCCTCAGTGTTTGTTTAATTGTTAATGTTTTCTGGTTTTTTCCTCATTACCCAAAGCAATAATTAAGATTATCTTAAGTGCAAAAAAAAAAAATTAAGTTAAATTTCCCAAGGGGAAATTGTTTTGCCCATGATAGCAGACAGTAAACACGGGAGACACTCTGGCAACACTAGTACCTGGCATGCCCTGGGACTGGAATAATTGTAGTGAATTCGAAGACCCAGAGAAGCCTTGATTCTGATATTAGAAATTTGCCATGGTGTGGTGTAAAAGTGCTACACCCATAGTTCGGGGGGTGGGGGGTGAGGGGGGGTGGAGGGGTACGAACTATGTGTAAACAGGTAGAAAATGGAAAATGTGACAGACTTTGTTGGAGGGGAAGGTGATTCGGAAGAACTCCAGTGGCCTGGAGCCTGGATATTTTTCTGTCCAAGAATATCAGCCTGGGAGATGCAAAGGGGTTATGTTGCCCGTGAAACCCCAAGAGAGTGGTGTGTTGCTTTGCTGTGGGGTACACTAGAGCCTACCATGTGCTCACAGCAGGACTTCAAGAGGCACTAGGACAGCTTAGCAGAACTGGGGAATCTGGTTGACAGTCTCTGTCAGAGTAATGGTCTGGTAAAAGTGGTGTTAACTACCGCTCAGCACAAAAGGGAGGATTCTGGTTAGAAGTTAGCAGCTAGTAGCACTGAAATGGTCAAATCGCAAGCTTCGGGCTGCTTGTGGGAGCACCTAGAGCTTAAATTGGCTGACCTGGAGAGAGACCCTGACATTTTGAGAGGGGAAACAAGAGGCTCATGATGATGAATTAAAAAATGAGTCCTTTCAGGCAGCCTTAGTTACAGTAATTAAGGAGCCCTACAGAAAAGGGTACACTGGTCCCCAGACTGTGACCACTCAGTGGGTATTTAGTCTGAGGGTAAATGAACAGAGAAGTGTGGAGAAACTTACAGTCACTGCTCTGCAGTGGCTACGGCATTGCTGGGATACCAGAGTAGATGAGATACAGCTGAAAGCTTGAAACAGCAGGTCTTTGGGGAGTTTGGGCATAAGCCGCTTGTAAACACTGTCCTGAACAATGTAGGAGGGCTTTGGGATCAGTTTATGGAAAGATATGTTGAGCGGTGCCTAATCTGCTGATCCTACAAACAAAATACCCCTTTGAAAGGACCGGGAAGAAGGGGATAATCAATGGCAGTTTCCTGAACTGCTGGAGTGTGGTTACAGGCAAAGGGAGAGGAACCCTGAAAAGTTTGTGATCACTAATGCTAAGTCTTGAAATCACCAATGGCTAGGCACAGTTACTAATGACCCTCTGGTACCACCTGGTGGGATGCCCTTTTGATCAAGGAGTGACTTATGTATACCATTCTGGAGTGAGGGTGCCAGAAGAAGACTGCAAGCTAACAGCATGGATGAGGATAATACCGAGGATCCAGCAGTATGGTCAACCTCAGGAAAAACATGAAGGGAGAATGAGAATTCTGCATGTCTCCCTCCTACACACTGGGACTTTAGGATGTATCTGAAAGAATAGGGAGACAATATGAGACACTGGGAGGAAAAGCCCTTCATAGACCTAGCATTGTAAGCACAGGATAGAGGTGAGAGCTTATTTAAACCATTCCCTTCTGGTACTCCCACTTCCGGACCACATACTGCTCTAACAACTGCTTTGAACTTACTGCATCAGGGGATTCTCCCCTGGCCTGGCAGTGAATGAAGCTAACCAAATTTATTAGACTTTCCAGACAAGGCAGCCAGGCACCCTCGCCTCAGCAATGTTGTGCCTTCATGGATACCTAATGATAGCGGCGCTCAGTGCACCTTATTGTCCTCTCTGTGTAGCAGTGATAAACAAATAGTTCTTGGAGTAACTAGAGGAGAAACATGCCCAGCTCTGGAGGAAGGGAACGTAAGCTTGAATAGATGGGTTTGGTACACCTTACTTGTTGCTACTGGCCTTGCTGCCCCTGTCATCCTTAGCATTGACTTTCTTGACCACTGGAGATGGATGGATGGGACAGGAAGTCTTTGGGTTTTTGGAAAAATACTGCATCCAGCTCTGGAACCCTCAGCACAGGAAAGACATGGACCTGTTGGAGTGGATTCAGAGGAGGGCCATGAAAATGATCAGGGGGATGGAACACCTCTCCTATGAAGAAAGGCTGAGAGAGTTGGGGTTATTCAGCCTGGAGAAGAGAAGACTTCGGGAGACCTTACTGCAGCCTTTCAGTACTTACAAGGGGGCTTAGAAGAAAGATGGCGACAAACTTTTTAGCAGGGCCTGTTGCCAAAGGACAAGGGGTAATGGTTTTAAACTAAAAGAGGGTAGATTTAGAATAGATATAAGGAAGACATTTTTTACAATGAGGTGGGTGTTCCAACACTGGAACAGGTTGCCCAGAGAGGTGGTAGATGCCCCTCCCTGGAAACATTCAAGTCAGGTTGGATGGGGCTCTAAGCAACCTGATCTAGTTGAAGATGTCCCTGCCCACAGCAGGGGGGTTGGACTAGACGACCTTTAAAGGTCCCTTCTAACCCAAACTATTCTGTGATTCTATGTTTCTATGATACCTCTCTCAGTGCTGGATTTGCCATTAATCACTCCAAAGTAAAAAGGGCCCTCCAAGAAATACAGGTTTTAGGCATGCAAAATGGATGGAGATATATGCCAGCTGACCAAATTGCTTGGATAAGCACCATGGACCTCCACGCAATAAACAAGAACCCAGACCTTCTTGGGCGTTACTGGATTTTGATGTACGCACATCCCTCGTTAGAGCCAATTGACAAAACCCATATATCAGTGACCTGAAATAAGCCTCATTTTGAGTGGGAAGAGGAACACCAGCAAGCTTTGGAGCTGATCAGCTCCAGAGAAGATAGTCCATGCCATGGCATTAGGACCAATATAGGTAGGTAGCAATATTACAAAATTGTTATATACACGTGCAGAAAAGAAAAGGATCAAATGGAGTTTGTTGCAATGAGCATCTCAAGAGATAAGAGACACTGTTGGAACTCTGGAGTCAGAGCCACAAAGGAGCAGAAAATAACTACTCTCCTCTAGAACAAGAAGTCCTAGCTGCATATGCAGATCGTGTCTGAGTGCCACTGAAGTGAGTGCAGAGTAGTCACTGTGGTTATGCCCTAGACTAGCTGTCCTGAATTTTAGGTTCAAGGACTCAAAACTACTGAGGGAAGAGCAACCACAACTACATGCCAAAAATGGCTACTGGCCCTTTGCCAATCTGCACATATTGGTTCAAGCTCCAGACCAGGATTAGTTGAATTTACTAAGTCAATGGCCAGCAAATCAATAGTATGAGGAAGACCAAACATCTTTGGCTGTTGAAACTCTAGCATATGATGAATTAAGTACTGAAAATAAACAACAGAGTTTGTTCACTGAAGGATCCTGTAAAAGCACAGCAGGAAACAGGAGATGAAAATCTTTGGAACCCCTCTACAGGAGAAGCTGCCATCTGGAAGAAGACTTGAAGAAGTTTGAAAGGCCTTGAAAATAGCTTTGGAACATACTTGGGAGCATCAACACACCCACGTATACAGAATCCTGGATGGTGAATAATGTGGTAAGGAAATCGCTTAAAGAATGAAATCGTGATAACTGGCAGCAGTGAGGAAAACCATTTTGAGCAGAAGTATGGAAAGTGGTACAACAGCTGCTTGAAGAAAGACCTGCTTAGTATGTCATGCTAATAATGCGATATATCCCAAATTCAAAGGCAACTCAAGAACAGAAACACAGCAACCAAGCTGACCAGCTGGCTAAACCTGTCAGTAGAGATTTGGGATGGGACCATAAAAGAAAACTATTTTTAGGTAGATGAGCCTATGAAACTGCTGAGCATGCTGCGAGGGATCGAGGACAGAGAAGGCTGCTTAGGCTTGTCTTGGGAAGATATAATGCAAGCAATTAGTAGCATGACGTCTGTGGAATAACACAACATACAGCATGAATGATGAAGCAGTATGCATAGTGAGAGAAATGAATGTTTGGAGATGCCTGGCAAATGGATTATATAGACCAACCCCTTCCTCCCCAGCACCACTGGCAGATGCTATATTCTCATAGTGGTAGAGCATTACAAGGGTGGCTAGAAGCTTTCCCCACTCAGACAGCAAACACACGTTGACGATAGAAGGAATAAACAAACATATCTGTGGACACCATGAAATGCCACTTAGGCAGGAATCAGACAATGTAAGTCATTACAAAAATACAACCATTCAAGAATGAGTAGAGCAGGTACATCGCCAGACAGCTGGAAAAACAGAGCTGTGCAATGGTTTACTTAAACCCATGCTAAAAACACTATAGAAAGGGTCTATCAAGGAATGTATGACATCCTCACATTCCTCACCTCCAGGAAGCTGCATGGCTAGCTAACCTAGAGCTAGGAACTTGTCATAGAAGCCCAAAAGAAAACCAGAGCTCAATTGTGTGATCCTCCAGCCAGCCTTGAGGATGAAATCCCTAAAAAAGCAGTCTCTGTTGTTTGAAGAGCAGGGTTACTTACTGCTTGGTCTTTGGAAAAAGAACGATGAGATGTGTGCCTTTACATAAACAGAAGAGAGTAATCTTACTTTACCTCATAAACTATATTCTTGTTCACGTGTTTTGCAGGGACAAGGTCTGAATTTTGTAATAAATGTATGTTGAGATTAATATGATGTTAAGTCCTCTAATGTGGTTCCCAGAATGAGAGGTAGTGTTTTATTGACTATATGTGCACATTGTTACAATGTCAATACCTGTTGTCTGGGACTAAGGGTAGAGTTTATAATGCATGTATTTTATGATTATGATGATGGTAAAGTAGAGTTTATAATGGTTGTATGTTCAAACACTTCTTAAATAGTTGTTTCACAGAGGCAAGGGGTTTCAGTCTCCAGAGGCTGTGCCCTGTGCTTCTGCAGGGGAGCCATTCCAGCTGGCTCTGAAATTATTGTAAACAAGTCATTGCACACCAAAATTTCAACAAATCAGAGGAGCACATGGGACCTATGCTTCAACATAGCAAAGAAATATGCCTGCAACTGTGGGTGTGGCCATCACTGTTATTTGTTTAAGTAGATGCTGGTGAATGACAGCTAACCAGAGAGGATCACTGTACAATTTTTGGTTTTAAGTGTTTGTCACTTCTGGAGTGGTTTCCTCTGGCACTTTCTCATTCAGAGTGATGAACAGGATTGTTAGCAGATTCTGGATTTCACTTATCACAGCCAAGTTCCTAGCAGAATCAGGCCCCTCTAATTCCATTTTTATGTCTTCACTTCTAGAGTTCCTGGCTCTGAGGCTGGCGAATGGCAATGACTGTGCTGGGCGGCTAGAAGTTTTCTACAATGGGACATGGGGGAGCATCTGCTCCAATCGTATGTCTCAACTCACTGCAATAACTGTGTGCAAACACCTGAACTGTGGAGATGGTGGGGAAATCGCAAGAGACTTCGAATATGGCAGAGGTTCTGGGCCCACATGGCTGGACCACATTGAGTGCACTGAGCAACATAGCTCTCTCTGGCAATGTCAGTCAGACCCCTGGGATCCTCAGTCATGTGATAACCGAGCAGAAGAGACCCATATTTCTTGCACGGGTAATTAGAAATGCATCTGTACAGCACTCTCCAGACATATACATAAACCTATGCATGCATATATGGACACTGTAGTAATTACCTCATGTTTGTTTGTTATCTGGTATATATTATTTCTAGTTTCATGCAAATGGCACAAACATTTTTCTTTGTCTATATCCCTGATGTAAATGAGTGTTGCCCAGTGCAGTTACACAGTGGAAATCCCAGGGAAGCCCCTGATACAATGGTGCCATTGCATATTTTTAAAGCAAAAATCTATGATGCACAGTCAGTCTGTGAGATCTGAATTGGGATCAGACTTCTCAAGAAGTCTAGAGGCATGCATGTGTTTCTACATGTATGGAGGCATATCAGTGCATATGTACATGTACACACATGCATGCACATAGCCATGGACAAGTGTATGAATTCTTCAGTTCTAAAGGTCTGTTTCTAATGCCTGCTCTTATGACAGTATTTCATACCTGTGGGTTCACACTATAATATAAATTAATTCTAGAAGGCATTCAGATCTCCTGAAAGGGATTACAGCTGCCTCACACAAGAAGAAAGAAAGCACAGCCATCAGGAAGATTATTTAATTCACAGCAATAGCCAAACAATGATCCACCAAGTACTAAATAGGCCATATATATATATATTATAGGAAAAAAATAACTTGATGATTATTTTTCAGGCATTTTATACTCCCTCACTCTTTTCAGAGAATAATCAGATTATTTACTTCAGTATTTAAATTCTGCAGGAAGAAAAGAGGCAACGTCTCCAGCCACATTTGCTGAGTGTCCAAACTCTACAAGTTGTTCAGGTACCTCTACCTCTTTGTTTCTCCTTATTGGTCCCTATGGGACTTGCTGCTGTTTCAGCGATACAGAAAGTTTCTGTGTTTTGCAGACAGGGAGAAGCTACGAGTCATAGGAGGAGAGGATGGATGTTCAGGCAGAGTGGAAATTTGGCACCAAGGTTCTTGGGGAACAGTCTGTGACGATTCCTGGGATGTGGCAGATGCTAATGTTGTATGCAGGCAGCTGGGTTGTGGATCTGCCGTGTCTGCTCTGAGTGAAGCTGCGTTTGGGGAAGGGACTGGTCCCATCTGGCTGGAGAAGGTGCACTGTAAAGGAACAGAGCTGTCTCTTTGGGACTGTCCTGCCAAGCCCTTGTTCGGCAAAAACTGTGATCATAAGGAAGATGCTGCTGTGGATTGCTCTGGTTAGTGACTGGTTCTTTGGTTCATTACATATATCTGGGAAGGAGGTGGATTGAGGAATATTGTGTCAGACGTACATCCCAGTGACTAGTCCCTTCATAATTTTGACTGCAAGAACCTCACAAATGATATGAAGATGTTCTCACTATTTTTCACACTTGCCTTTTCCTTAATCTGGACTCGCCTTCCTTTCACAGGTGTGACAGAAACAACAGCATCGCCCACTAGAGCAGGTAAAACATTCCTTCTTCTCCCTTTCTTTCTCCCATCAAATGAGGATTTAATGTCCCTGATACAGCATAGCAGGTAAAACAGCAGTATATTCCAGCTCATCAGAAAGCATCTCCCGCAGCCTTCTGTAAAGGAGAGCCAAGTGGCACGATCCCCAGCTGCTGAATTCTAGCTGCTTGAGCAGGACCCACAACTGGGCAGCAGGTGACCTGCCTCACCCTGCTAGCACAGGCACAGCAGGAGGCTACAGAGGAGCAGCCCTTTGGGTCTCCTGATTCTCTGCCTGTTGCTTCTTCATTTCCATTCAGATCCTCCCCGTCGCCCTGCAACAGACAACACGAGAATTTCAATGCCTGTCATCCTCTGCATTATCCTGGGGGCTCTTCTCTGCCTGGTCCTTGCCATTCTGGCTGGACAGATCCGACGTGCCAGGGCACAGCAGAGAGGTGGGTCCCTCAGGACTGGTATGAAATGCCTCCCTGACATGGCTGACGAATGTTTAGTTGGCTGAGGAGGCTGGGGGGATGGCTGACTGAGATGAATGGCATCTGCTGCCACAATGATGAGATTTTCACTTACGTCTGGCGGTGAATGTGCCCAGCAGTGTTTATCCTCAGTCAGCACCTCTTGGTGACTTTATGGGTACCAACCAGGCCATGTAGACCCCTTTAGCTCACTTCTTCTTTTCATGAACCCAGCCTGGGTATGAGCAGAGACTGTGTGAGTGATCATTGCCTTTTACTTTCAGGTTCCAGACAATCCTATGACCCCTTCTCTGAGGCAGTCTATGAAGAGATCGACTATAACCTGATGAGGGAAAAGCAGGGCATGACTGGCTTCTCAGGTCTGTGTGTCTTGCTCTTGTCAAGGGAAAATTCCTCCTGGTGGCCCAGATCCCAATCTGATACTTTGCAGCTCCCAAATCTACTGGTAAACTGAAAATTCCTAGGTTTGAGGAGAGGCATTTCCAGCCCACTGGATTGCCAATTCCTTCCTACGGACAATTCATTTTGCGCTGTCCTCACCATAAAGCATAGATCAGTATAGGTCAAACAAACAAACAAAAAAAAAACAGGAAAAAAAAAAACAACAAACAAAAAAAAGGCTTTCGCTGCAATTATTTAAAGCAGGAACAAATAAAGGAATCATTTGTATCTCCCTCCCAGTAGCTATGTGTCTCTGTAGGCTTCCTCCTGTTGACTGCTTTTGTCCCTTTGTGGCTTGCCTCCCCCATGAGGCACGAGAGGTGTTATGGGGCCCCTGAGGGACCCCACTGTAAGCCCTTTACTTTGCAGGAGTAATACTGATTGCCCAAGAATCTGCTTGACTTGGGTGTTTTTACTGTAACCTACTCTCTTTCTCATGATGCAGCCTTAGCAGCTAAGGAGAGTTTAATCTGATATCACACTCCTTCTCATTTGCCTAGATTCTTATTCAGAGAGTTCAAAAACAAAGGCACAGTTTTATAGTGGGGACAGCGATGAAGAAAATGATCCTGGAGCAGCTCAAGGTAATGGAAGATGGGGACCCTACAAAGAAAGAGACCCATAATCAGGGTAGCTAATTTCCAAAGCATTAGCGGTGATTAAAACTTTTTTATTTCTACACTTCATGTCCACTAGTGATGTTTTGATGTGAACCAAAAATTTCTGTTTACCTCTTGTGGTGGAAGAATGTCATACAATCTCGTATACAAGTGCTAGTCTTCTCTTCTATATGAGAAGTTGAAAATAAATGTTTGCTGTTAGTATTGCACTCTTCACAGGATCCAGTCACATGAATCCAACAATTTGACAACTGCTTCTCCCAGAAATTGCAACTGTAACAGCTTATAAGCTGTTGCTTCATTTCTGAGATAAATGGGGAGAATTAAGACAGAGGAAAAACATGCTCCAAATAAGAACATTGGCATACCATTGCAGTTCATTAGGGAATTTTAATCCGAGTGATCTGAAGAAAATGCAGTTTGCCAGATGTGGGGTCTTTCTAATTTTAAAAAGCTGAAGGAGAGCAAGTGTTTGGAGAAGAACTGCATTTTCCTGGAGCTGATCAAAAAGCTCTCTTAGCTATTGCCTGGTCTCAGAGAGATCAACTGCCAAAGGCATGAACAGTTTTGGACCTCAGCTGCCCATATCCCTGACTCTCTGCTGTGCTATGTCTTTAATTTTATTTTCTATTGTTATTCTTATATTAAGGTTTTTTATTATTTAAAATTAAACTAAAAGTTTTTCTTTTCCTTACTTGCTTTGAAATTCTCATCAAGAAGGCAATTATTCCAAATAAGGTCTCTTTTTCTTATTCAGATTGAATATTGAGTACTACGTAAAAAGTGAAACAGGAGCGTTTTGATTGACTTTTAATTTTATATATGTATTATTTTTATGTCCATGTGCATATGGACATATATGGACACATATAAAACAGTGAAAATTGATATTCTCTGAAGGATGGCTTCCAGTTAAGTACAGACCACAGAGCTAGCTGCCCCTCAGGAATTAGAGAGCTGGCTACTCACAGAACTGAGTTTGATGGATGGACTATTCAATGAATAAGGAATTGGCTGGATGGCCATATCCAAAGAGTTGCAGTCAACAGCTCAATGTCCAAATGGAGATCAGTAAAAAGTGGTGTCCCTCAGGAGTCTGTACTGGGACCGGTACTGTTCAATACCTTCATTAATGACATAGATAGTGGGATCGAGTGCACCTTCAGCAAGTTTGCAGATGACCCCAAGCTGAGTGGTGCAGCTGATACGCTTGAGGGAAGGGATGCCATCCAGAGGCACCTTGAGAGGTTTGAAAAATGGGCGAATATGAACCTCACCTCATGAAGCTCAACAAGGCCAAGTGCAAGGTCCTGCACCTGGGTTGGGGCAATCACCAGGATTGGTACAGGCTGGGGGATGAATGGATTGAGAGCAGCTCTGTGGAGAAGGACTTGGGGATACTGGTGGGTGACAAATCGGACATGAGCCAGCAATGTGCACTTGTAGCCCAGAAAGCTAATTGTATCCTGGGCTGCATCAGAAGAAGCGTGGCCAGCAGTTTGAGGGAGGTGATTCTGCCCCTCTACTCCACTCTGGTGAGACCCCACTTGGAGTGCTGCATCCAGCTCTGGGGTCCACAGCAGAAGAGAGACATGGACCTGTTAGAACGTGTCCAGAGGAGGGACACAAAAATGATCAGAGGGATGGAAGAGCTCTCCTATGAGGAAAGGCTGAGAGAGTTGGTGGTGTTTAGCCTGGAAAAGAGAAGCAGAACTGCAGATATTTTTCTCCAAAGGTTTGGCCTAAGTTTGTAGCCACGTGTCCATAGGCAAACGGCCAAGGGTCGCTACTTAGCAAGACCATTTCAGAGAAATTTAACAGAAGGTGGTTAAAGCAATGAAAAGACAAGGAAGCAAGTCCTACACAGAGATAAACAAGGAGTAATTTGTCATTGTGCAATTATGAAATGCAATGGGGAAGCTTGCTCTGAAATAAACCCTGTCACTAACTGTCTCCTTCTCCAGATCTTCTTCCCTCTCCTGTCCTTCCTCCATGTTGATTTCTGCTTTCTACTTGTTACAGCAATGTATAACAATTATTGGAGCTATATCATTTTTGTCTGGAATACTTTAGAGTCCTCAGGAGGATTCTTGGTTTCTTATTGTTCATTGTCATCATGACACTGTCAGTATTACAGGCCCTTATCTCTGGATCATCAGCTACTGCTCTCTCTAGTGGAAGATCTCTCCCTGTTATAGTTAATACCTGTACTGTTTCAGAGGTCTCTCCACTGCCTGAAAATACCCCTGAAGATGGTTATGATGATGTGGCAGAAGCTCCTGGACCTAAAGATGCTTCTCTTTCTGAGCAGAATGAACAGGAAACCATTGGAATCCCTGAAGAAAGTGACAGAAACAAGGATTCACGGACAGGTGAGGCCAGAAGAGCAGTGCTGTTAGTTTTCATAATTTATAGTTATTGTACTGAACTCAAGGAAAATCAAGGTGGAGGATACCTCAAGGGATCAACCTAGGTTTTATCTAACCACTGTCAGGAAGGAACACTACCTACCTACATGAAGAGTGTAAGCTAGATGTTTGTTATTCTGTTCTTACAGCCATTCAGTAGCAGCGTTTCCACAACCTCTGCAGGTAATCTATACTCATGCTGTGTTTTCCTTACAGCTATAAAATTCTTGCCTGTGGCCTAACCTAAGTCCTCACTGCTGCAAATTAAAATTGTTACTTCTTACTATGATGACCATGGAGATAGAGGAGTTGCATTCACCTTTGTAACAGCCTTTTAAGTACTTGAAGACCGTTAACATATCTCCCCTCAATTCCATTTTGTATTTTGTTTCTCTAGACTGCAGCAACCTAAATTAGTCAATTAGTCAATTTCCTACTTAGGTTTTATTGATTAGACCTCTGCTCATTCTGTATGTCTCCACTCTTCTCCAGGCTGTGTCAGTAGGTCCACATATTTCAAAAAGTGTTTCAAAACCAAAATTTTACAGTATTTCTGTACCGCATGGTACTAAGACCTTACTAGTGTCAGGTAAAGCAGAAGGACTACTTCATATGTCTTAGAGGATATCCTTCTGTTTATGCACGACAGTGCGATGTCTCCCTTTTTTGCAACAGCATGACACTCCTGACAGTGTTCAATGTCTGGCCTGATACAACTCCAAATCCTGCTCTGTAAAAAACCACATACCATTAGACACCAATCTTTCTAATTATGCAGTTGATTGTTTCTCTCTTCATCTGTAATCTTGTAAGTGTCCTTACTAGATTTCATTCTGTTTTCATCAAAACTTTGCCAAGATCATTTGAATCCTAATACAGTATGGTATCATCTGGAAAACGTAATAAGAACGTGTATTTTATCTTAGGACTTAACAAAAATACTTGTATGTAGGGCTGTCAAAGAATCTTACCTGGTACAGTGAGCTACACTAAGAATACCATTTTTGACTGAATTTGTACCCAGTCTACAGAGGTTTGAATGAGACCGTATTTCTCTAGTTTACTTATAAAAATATCATGTGAGGTGAGTGACAATTTGCTCTACTCCCTTATAAAAGCACTTTTAGATAATCAAAAAGAAAAATCAAATTTATTTGGTGTGGTTTATTTTTGATAAATCCATGTTATCTGTTATCTACCTGCTTTTTTTCTTCTGTCTCCTTACAAGTAGTTTATTTGTTCTCATATTTTTCTGAAGTTGACCTTTCTGTAACTCCTAATCTTCTTTCTTCTCCCACACACACCATCTTAAAAATAAGCATATGTTGCTCATGTTTTCCCAGTCCTTCAGAGCCTGTTCTCTGTCAGTTCTTAAAGACAGTGGATAGTAGCTGGAGGATGAATTCAGCTAGGTTTTTATCCCAGCACTAAATTTTGTCAGGCCCATATAATTCAAAAAGAATTAACAAAAAATATTTAAGATAGACTTCTCTTCCTCCATGCACTTAATATAACTGTGGAACACCTTCTGATCAGCAGTTGAACTCCACCTTTTGGGGTAGTGATAAATATATTTGACAGACTGAAGGCATGAAAAAATAGTCAAAATATTTTAGGACTTAAAGTGATTAAAGAAACATTAGAGAATTTTTTTTTAACAGCCCATTATTATATCCATTTTAACATTATGTATAAAGTTGTATACATTTCTACCTTACTTAAACGAATGCTGTGTCTTTGTGAACCTCACTTGCTGTTGACTTCATACAAAGCTGCTCAGTTGTATTGACAACCTTTGCTGTTTGCAAAAACTGTGTACAGTTAAGGTACTTCATATCTCTCATAATTTGTTTGTCTTCTTGTCGTGGTTTAACTTGGCAGGCAGCTAAACACCACACAGCCGTTCGCTCACTCCCCTCCAGTGGGATGGGGGAGAGAATGGGAAAAAAGGTAAAACTCATGCGTTGAGATAAAGACAATTTAATAGGACAGAAAAGGATGGGAAAATAACAACAATGATAAAAGAATATACAAAATGAATGATGCACAATGCAGTTGCTCACAACCCGCTGCCCGAGGCCCAGCCAGTTCTCAAGCAGTGGCCGTGCCCCCACCGCCAACTCCCCCCAGTTTTTTGTTCAGCATGACATCATATGGTATGGAATATCCCTTTGGCCAGTTTGGGTCAGCTGTGCTGGCTGTGTCCCCTCCCAGCTTCTTGTGCACCTCCAGCCTCCTTGCTGGAAGGGCAGTATGAGAAGCTGAAAAGTCCTTGACTTAGTGTAAGCACTGCTCAGCAACAACTAAAACAGTGTGTTATCAACAATATTCTCATCCTAAATCCAAAGCACAGTACTATACCAGCCACTAGGAAGAAAATTAACTCTATCCCAGCTGAAACCAGGAAAATATCCACCCCTTATTCTATACCATCTATGTCATGCCCAGGTCCCACACTTCCTAATACATTCTAATTAATCACCACAACCTTTCCTGTCTTTTGATATATACAAACAGATATCATTCCCTAAGCCTATGGGCCATCCCTCTAAAACGTCCACTGAGTTCATTTAGTCCATAACTTTGGGCTCCATCTGTCATAACAGTCCTTCAGGGCAGGAGAGATGGTGTGTGGTGTTGGATTGTTGCATCCTAAAGCCAGTTTTGGTTCCATAACCGCTGTGCTTGGCTGGTTCTATCATAGCTGCACTTTGCTCAGTTTCATCAAAATTCATTCTTCATTCATTTGAGTGATTCTTACTGTAATACCGTTAACATGGCATGTAGCAACAACAGGAGTGATGACATACAGTATTATATAGCAATTAACATCATACAATTCAAATCATTGGCTATTCTCACCCATAATCAAATCCCCTTGAAGTACATATTGGACTTCCCCATCCTTCCACATTACCCACCAAGTGCAAAAGCACTTGAGGTCCTTGAGCAAAAGCAATCCCATGGATGGGTTTGCCTTTGCCCAAGGTAGGAATAACCCAGACTGTCTTCCCCAGCATATTTCTTATGTGCACTACAGCGGCTTTATCCCCTTCTACAGTATGTAAAAGTTTTGATTGGGCAGGGCCAGCTCGATTGACAGGTCCCCTAGTGTTGACTAACCAGGTAGCTTTTGCTAAATATGTATCCCAATGCTTGAATGTCCCACTGCCACTTGCTCTCAGTGTGGTCTTTAACAGTCCATTGTATCGTTCAATTTTCCCAGAGGCTGGTGCATGGTAGGGGATATGATATACCCACTCAATGCCATGCTCTTTGGCCCAGGTGTCAATGAGGGTGTTTCGGAAATGAGTCCCATTGTCTGACTCAATTCTTTCTGTAATGTCACCGTAAGTCTTGTTTTTCAAGGCCCAGGATGGTGTTCCTGGCGGTGGCATGGGGCAAGGGATATGTTTCCAGCCAGCCGGCGGTTACTTCCACCATGGTAAGCACATGGCGCTTGCCTTGGTGGGTTTGTGGGACTGTGGTATAATCAATCTGCCAAGCCTCCTCATATTTATATTTCAACCATCGTCCTCCATACGAAAGAGGCTTTACTCGCTTGGCTTGCTTGATTGCAGCACGTTTCGCATTCATAGATAACCTGTGCAATAGCGTCCATGGTCAAGTCCACCCCTCGATCACGAGCCCATCTATATGTTGCGTCTCTACCTTGATGGTCTGAGGTATCGTAAGCCTACCGGGCAATAAATAATTCACCCTTATGTTGCCAGTCCAGATCCACCTGAACCACTTCAATCTTAGCAGCCTGATCCACCTGCTGGTTGTTTTGATGTTCTTCAGTTCTTGATGTTCTTCTCTCACATACTCTTTGGTATGTGAGCATCTACGTGATGTACTCTTACAATAAGGTTCTCTATCCCGGCAACAAGATCTTGCCACAATGCAGCAGCCCAGATGGGTTTATCTCCGCGCTGCCAGTTGTTCTGCTTCCATTGCTGTAACCACCCCCACAGGACATTTGCCACCATCCATGAGTCAGTATAGAGATAGAGTGCTGGCCACTTTTCTCGGTTAGCAATGTCTACAGCGAGCTGGATGGCTTTCACTTCTGCAGATTGGCTTGATTCACCTCCACCTTCAGCAATCTCTGAAGTCCTTGGCATATAGGACTCCATACAACAGCCTTCCACCTCCGATGCTTTCCCACAAGAACGACAGGACCCATCAGTGAACAGGGCTTATTGCTTCTCATTTTCTGGTAGTTTATTATATAGTGGGGCCTCTTCAGCATGCGTCACCTCCTCCTCTGGGGATATTCCAAAATCTTTGCCTTCTGGCCAGTCCATGGTCACTTCCAAGATTCCTGGGCAACTGAGTTTTTCTATTCGGGCCCGTTGTGTGATCAGTGCGACCCACTTACTCCACGTAGCATCGGTTGCATGATGTGTAGAGGGGACCCTCCCTTTGAACATCCAGCCCAGCACCAGCAGTCGGGGTGCCAGGAGGAGCTGTGCTTCAGTACCAACCACATCCGAAGCAGCTCGAATCCCTTCATATGCTGCCAATATCTCCTTCTCAGTTGGAGTGTAGCGGGCCTCGGATCCTCTGTATCCCCAACTCCAAAACCCTAAGGGTCAACTTCGAGTGTCCCCTGGTGCTTTCTGCCAGAGGCTCCAGGTAGGGCCATTCTCCCCGGCTGCGATGTAGAGCACATTCTTTACATCTTGTCCTGCCTGGACTGGCCCAAGGGCTGCTGCATGAACTATCTCCCATTTAATTTGTTCAAAGGCTTGTCGTTGCTCAGGGCCCCATTTGAAGTCGTTCTTCTTCCTGGTCACTTGATAGAGAGGGATTACGATCTGACTGTAATTTGGAATATGCATTCTCCAAAATCCCACAACGCCTAAGAAGGCTTGTGTTTGCTTTTTGCTAGTTGGTGGGGTCATGGCTGTTATTTCATTGATCACATCCATTGGGATCTGACGACGTCCATCTTGCCTTTTATTTCTAAAAACTGGATCTCCTGTGCAGGTCCCTTGACCTCACTTTTTTTTATGGCAAAACTGGCCTTCAGAAGGATTTGGACTATTCTCTTCCCTTTCTCAAAAACCTCTTCTGCTGTGTTGCCTCATAAGATGATATCAACATATTGCAGTTATTGCAGAGCCTCACCCTGATCCAGTGCAGTGTGGATCAGTCCATGGCAAATGGTAGGGCCGTGTTTCCACCGCTGGAGCAGTCGGTTCCAGGTGTACTGGACACCCCTCCAAGTGAAAGCAAACTGTGGCCTGCACTCTGCTGCCAAAGGGATTGAGAAAAACGCATTAGTGATATCAATGGTGGCGTACCACTTGGCTGCCTTTGACTCCGTTCATCCGGCACGGCAGCACTCAGTGGTAGCATGACTTCATTCAGTCCGCGACAGTCTACTGTTAGTCTCCACTCTCCATTAGACTTTCGCACTGGCCATATGGGACTGTTAAAGGGTGAGCGAGTCTCACGGATCACTCCTTGGCTCTCCAGTCGACGAATCAGCCTATGGATGGGAAGCAGGAAGCCCCGGTTGGTGCGATATTGCCACCGGTGCACCGTTGTGTTAGCGATTGGTACCTGCTGTTCTTCAACCCTCAGCAACCCCACAATAGAAGAGTCCTCCAAGAGACCAGGCAAGGTAGACAGCTGTTTAATTTCCTCTGTCTCCAAGGCAGCTATACCAAAAGCCCACCAGTACCCTTTTGGGTCCTTGAAAAACCCTCTCCTGCGGTAGTCTATGCCAAGGATGCGCAGAGCCTCTGGGCCAGTCACAATGGGGTGCTTTTGCCACTCATTCCCGGTTAGGCTCACTTCGGCCTCCAATACAGTTAACTCTTGGGATCCCCCTGTCACTCCAGAAATACAGACGGGTTTCGCCCCTCCATAGCCTGATGGCATTAGGGTACACTGTCCACCAGGGTCCACTAAAGCCTTATACTCCTGTGGGTCTGATGTGCCAGGCCATCAAATCCACACAGTCTAGTAAACCCGGTTGTCCCCTTCCTCTGCCTGGCTGGAGGCAGGCCCCATCTAGTCCTGGTCATAGTATTCGTTACTCACTTCTTGTAAATATGAATCAGAAGTCCCTTTATTAAGATTGGAAGTAAAATCAGCTCTTCTACTCTTCTGAGGAACTGCCCACTGGAAACTGGAGCAGCAATTTTCCTGGAAGGACCCCCTTTTGTGGTTGTTTCTCCTTGTAACTCACGTACCCGTGCCTCTAGGGTTGAGGTAGGTTTTCCATCCCACTTCCTCATGTCCTCTCTGTGGTCACGCAGGTAAAACCACAGGGTGGCCCATGGTGTGTACCCACTATATCCTCTCTCTTGAGCAGAGGAACACTTACTCCTGATAGCTGAGATACTGGTCCATACAGGTGGGGAGTAGGGATCATCTTTGAATTGCTGGAACTCCTGGGACAGTTTCTCCACAGCAGAGACACAGGCCCATAGGGAGGAAGAGAGACTTTCTTTGAATTGCCAGAGTTGGCCAGCCAATTTATCCACTGTTTGTCCCCCTCCATCTTTCCACGTCATTACTGCCAATGAATTGGCGTATGACATTGGTGGGCTCTATACAAACACGCTCTGTTGTGTGCACTTGACTTCATCTGGATCTTTGGATAACTGCTCATTGTCCAGGTCATCATAAATCACTTCCAGCATGGCCAGTTCCCTCAGGTACTGGATACCTTTCTCCATGGTGGTCCACTTGCCTCGGTGACATATAACATCTTCCTTGAAGGGATATCTTTCCTTCATGCCCAACAGGAGTTACCTCCAGAGGCTGAGGACTTGTGCCCCTTTTCCAATCACTTTGTCAATGCCCCCTTCCCTAGAAAGGGATCCCAGCTGCTTGGCTTCCCTACCCTCTAATTCCAGGCCACTGGCCCTGTTATCCCAGCATCGGAGCAGCCAGGTGACAATGTGCTCGCCTGGACGACGGCTGAAGTCTTTTCGCATATCTCACAGCTCACTCAGGGATAGGGATCGGGTGGTTACTGCCCCATTTATGAGTTCTGCCTCTTCCTCCTCCTTTTCTCGCTATGGCCCTGCTTCGGTGTAGCCTGCCTTGTCCACTTCTTCCTCCTTCCCCTTCTTAGCAGGTGTTTCTTCCCTTACTAAACAAGCTGATTTCTTCTTGTGTACAGGGGCGACTGATACCATCACGGGTTGGTTCTTTGGTTCAGCTGCAATGCCTGTCACAAGGGTTGGAGTAGCCACAGTGCCTGTCGCGGGGGTTGGAGTAACTGCACTGCCTGTCACTGGGGTTGGAGTAGCCACAGTGCATCTTGCCGGGGTTGGAGTAGCTGCTGTGCCTCTTGCCGGGGTTGGAGTAGCCGCAGTGCCTGTCATTTTGTCGTCAGATCCAGAGACCTTCTCTTCCCCTTGAGGGTACTAAATAGTATTGAAGAGGGCTCAGGAGGCATGGGCCAGGCTCCAGCACATTGCAGTGCTCTGTGTCTCTCTGGAATTGCCAGGGTGACAGCATACTTTTTCCAAATATTTTACTAGTTTTTCAGGATTCTGCACTTGTTCAGGAGTGAAGTTCCAAAACACTGGAGGTGCCCACTGTCCTAGGTACTTGCCCATACTATCCCCCACACCCTGCCACTCATAACTATCCAGTCTCAGGGCAGATCTCTGGGTGGTATTCTTAAGTTGTTGTTTAACCTTAAACAAGACTGGAAACACATTCAGGAGACATAGCAATAGGAACATGCTGGTTTGAACATCCCAAGGATATTCAAAATTCTCAAGAGCTATTGTAACTAGCCTGGAAGAGAAGGGGAAGGTGAAGGAGCGGGGGAAAGTGTCCCCCCTTGTCTCCCCCATAAATTGGCTCTCCAAGAAGAAAAGGTAAAGAGTGTAATTATTAATAGTTTCCAAGAGATGGTTCCCGAAGTACGGAGATGATGGCAATGCTGAGTACAAGCACCAGATTAGTCTCACGACCAGTAATTTTATCATACCATAAGCCAGTGTTACACAGTACAGCAAAATGATAACCTCAATCCAGCCGCCAGAGATGATAAACAGCACAACAGGGAACATACACAGCAAGTAAGGTGTCACATAACACAACTCTGAGAGCAAGCACAACAAGTCTGAGAGCAAATAAATCAACAATGTGACCAGTGACTATTAACCTAATAAGGAATGCTTATAACAAATTTGTTTTAACACTCTCTGGTCACATCTATCATTATCTCAACCCTTCAAGCCCCACATTGGGTGCCAAAAAAGGACTGTTGTGGTTTAACCTGGCAGGCAGCTAAACACCACACAGCCGTTCGCTCATCCAGTGGGATGGGGGAGAGAATGGGAAAAAAGGTAAAACTCGTGGGTTGAGATAAAGACAATTTAATAGGACAGAAAAGGATGGGAAAATGATAACAAAAGAATATACAAAATGAATGATGCACAATATAGTTGCTCACCACCCACTGACTGAGGCCCAGCGGCCGCACCCCCCAGCCAGCTCCCCTTGGGTTTTTTGTTCAGCATGACATCATATGGTATGGAATATCCCTTTGGCCAGTTTGGGTCAGCTGTGCTGGCTGTGTCCCCTCCCAGCTTCTTGTGCACCTCCAGCCTCCTCGCTGGTAGGGCAGTATGAGAAGCTGAAAAGTCTTTGACTTAGTGTAAGCACGGCTCAGCAACAACTAAAACATCATGTGTTATCATTAACATTATTCTCATCCTAAATCCAAAGCACAGTACTATACCACCTACTAGGAAGAAAATTAACTCTACGCCAGCCAAAACCAGGACACTTCTAAAAATCAGAAGATACTAGGGGTTGCTAAATCTGGTCATCTGACGGAGGTTCCATGTCACTAGGTCCAGCCAGTAGCGAGGCTGAGCATGTGCAGGCATGCACACACGTGCACATACATATAATACATATATGTAGATACACAAGGCTGGCTTGTAGAGCCAACACAGACAGAAAACATAGCACTCAAACAAGCATCACCAATGGTCTCATCCTGTCCCCCTCTCTGCCTGACCAGGATGAAAGCCTATTGGTGGAAAATTTATATATACACACACAATATGGATCCCTCCAGTAGCTGCCCCTGGATCCTAGGTCTCTCAAGTTGCTGTCATCTGCATGTACTAACCCTGGAGACCCACAGACCCACTCCAGTTTCTGGTAATCAGAACACACACACACACCCCGCCCTGCACACATGCACATGAACACTATACTTCCACCACTAACTGGCCTTAGACACTCAGTCTATCCAGTAGCTGGTCCTGGAATCTGCTGGCTTTCCAGTTACTTCACACACACACATGCACACTAACACCCACACATATGCACACGTCCCCCAGTAACTGGGCTTAGACATGCAGTCTACCAATTAACCAGACCCTGGATCCCCTGACCTCCCCCCGTTGCTGGCGTCTGGGCATATGAGCGCCCGACACCCAGAGTCCCACCCCAGTTCGTAGTACTTAGAGGTCTAGCCACTCCAGTCTCTCCAGCTGCTGGCACCACAGACGCACAGACCCCTCTGACCCATGGTCCAGCTCTGGTTGCTGGCACTTAGACTTCCATACACACACGTACACACAGAATGGAAAGCCCCCTTACTCAGGAAAACAGTTAGAAACGGAGTTTAATAAGAAGACAGGACAGATGCCGCTGATCAGATGCAGGGCATGGCCAAACACGCAGCCTGTTTTACATGCCACCAGCCCCTTTATATTGGCCAGCAGCCTGTTTACATGCCACCAGCTCCTTTTATGCCCTTATCATTCTATTTTCTCCTGTTTATTCCTTCCTACACTGATCCCTCCTTCTCTGTGCTTTTTTTTCCTCCCCTAAGCAGCCCATAGTAAGTTTTCTATGATCCCAAGATGCTCTTCCCCTGTTTCTCATAATAAGTCTTACACCTTTGTGGCGAACAACACCCCTCAGTCAGTAAGGTGGGTTACATCCTCTTAATGGGTTTCAAACACAGACAATGGGCTGAGCACTCTCTTATGATAGCTCTGGGAGGAGCCACATCAGGGCACACTTGTGGGATTGACAAGGACAGATCTACTAAATTTGCAGTGTGTCAGGTAACACTTGAGGCAGTAGGGATATTGAAGAATTGCCTTTATTAGAAGTGTTTAAAGTTAGATCAATAACCTGTTTTCTGGGAACAGTAAGCTTGATCCTTAGATATGTGTACATGTGGCAGGAGGCACGATGAGACAAGCGTTTCTCAGGTCTTTCACAGCCACGAATACCTATGGTTCTAGTTTCTGGAGAAGACAACGGACAGCCCATGCTGCCAGCTGCACAACCACGTAAAGGTAATACGTACAGGATGTGCATTTATCTCAGTGTTCTTCCCTTCATGTTTTCAGACTGGAGTCCTAATGTGTCAGGAAACAGGACCTCCGAGGCTGAGAGAGATTCATCCCCTGCTCTTGAAGATACAGGCTATGATGACACTGAAGAGCTGGGACACTGATAGAGACTGCTGAGCTGTACTGACCACTTTTGGAAACACACCTCTGTTCATAAAATGCTAATCAAGTACTAGTAGAACCAGAACAACCTGCATTTAGGATTAGTTTACCTAAGTTTGGTTTATTTGCAGATAAGCAATTACATACTCTTATGGTTTAATCCGGCAGGCAGCCAAACACCACGCAGATGCTCACTCACTCCCCCTCCCGCCCCTGCAGTGGGATGGGGGAGAGAATCAGGAAAAAAAAATAGTAAAATTCGTGGATTGAGATAAAGACAGTTTAATAGAGCAGAAAAGGAAGGGAAAATAATAATTATAATTATAATTATAATTATAATTATGGTAGAATATACAAAATCAGTGATGCACAATGCAATTCCTCACCATGCGCTGACCAATAACCAAGCAGCGATTGCTACTTCCTGGACCACACCTCCTATTTATATAGTGAGCATGACGTCATATGGTACGGAATACCCCGTTGGCCAGTTGGGTTAGGTGTTGTGGCTATGCTCACTCCCAGCTTCTCGTGCAGCTGGCAGAGCATGGGAAGCTGAAAAGTCCTTGACTAGAAGACTACTTAGTAACAACTAAAAACATCAGTGTGTTATCACCATTCTTCTCATACTAAATCCAAAACACAGCCCTAGGAAGAAATTTAACTCTATCCGAGCTGAAACCAGGACACATACTTAGAAGAAATACAAGCATGACTGTTAAGAAAATCTTTCTAATTTCCCTTATAATTTCTTGTTGCCAAGACTGCCTGGACAGTTTTTGCTTTTTACTTCTAAATATTTTCATTGTAATTTTTTTCTACTGAGTAAATTTTTCAACTTATGATATTTTCTTATTAAAAACTGTTTAAAGATCTCTTCTCAAATTTATGCTTCTCCTCACAGATACATGGGACAGCTTTCTGGAGATTATTAGGAATGGAGACTGAACTACAAGAAAATCATCAAAGTTCTGTCTCATCTTTGGATATTCTTGCTTGTCACACAGAACGCGAGGACTAGAATCAATTTTCTAGATAGAGCTTTGTGAGATGAGAAACTCAGCAAGAGGTTATTCTTGTCCTCACTTTAGATGCAGGTCTCTCATTTGAATTATGTACAAGTGAATTACACATTTGATTGGAGGGAAAAGCTTCTCTTCTCTTTTATCCCTCTATACCATCATGACTTATTGTGTCTCAAAGTCATACCAAGTATACAGTAAGAGAAAGTTTAATTTCTTTCCACAAATGGCAAGTGGTGGTCATACCTATAGGTGTCTGTCGTGTCACTTCTTTTAATCATATGAAGGCAGACTGAAAAAGTCCACGTTGATGGAATAGAAGGTGAAGTACTCTTGTCTTGGTTCCTAATGAAATTTCTTTCAGGTCCTGAAACAAAAAGCCTCCCTTGCATTCTGTCATCTCTCTTGGCCTCCATTTATCCCTCAAAATCTGAGCCCTACCCTTCTAGTAGGCACTCCCTCTCCACCCAAGAAAGCTGCTAATTTACTCAAGAATGTGAAGAAATTTTTTTATGAACCTTACTCAGATCAACTAAGTGTCTCAAAAGAAAAAGGTCTGAAACTTCAACATGGATATGATTTTTTGGATTGGAGGATAAATGTAGTGGAAACACAGGCTGTTGAGAATTTGCCTAGAGCATGCCAGTGTAATGATGTGTCCAGAAGAAACACCTGTGAGAGTCACCATAATCTAGATGAGACTCTCATTTGTACATAAAAACAACAGTTGTTCTAGCCATCATGATACATAAAGAAATGTGAGTTTGTCCCAAACAGCTGAGAAGACACACAGACAAGCAAATCCTTTCCCAAACATTAGCCCAGCATCAGGACACCCTACAATCCTGTGCCAAGGACTGAGGCAGAAGAGGTCGCACCGAGATGAACCAAATACTTCTTTGTATTCAGTGAATATCCTGGCAAACCTACATTTCCCTGGATGTCTCCCTCTCAGCACTGAATGGAGCTTCCTGTGGAATATTGTGAGAGCATGGGAGTACTCTGTACTGCTATGATTCTGTGATGCATAGGATGTTTCTATCTGTGTAACTTTAGCCTTTCTGAGCTAGACTGGAAGTAGTGAGGAAGAAATTCAAGAGGAAAGGCAAGTCTGGCAAAGACAAGGCACTTAAAAGAGATCCTAAGGGAAAGCAACCACCTTGACATCTAGCTCCAGGCAAGGGTGGTTTACTTCCCTGGTTAAACCTAGGATCACAGGAGGACTTGGAGCAGTCAAGTCTTTGAGAAAGGAATTCTTACTGATTGCTTCTCCAGCAGCAAGACCTGACAGGCATGCTACAGGCATGCTGTGAGACACAGAAGGAGGGAAACACATACATCCATGTAATTTAACTGCATCATGCTATCTGCTTTTCCTGGCTCACTAATAGAAAAACTAGGAAAGCGGAAATAGTTGGTGTTTGCCAAGAATAGGAAAAGGCAGCAGAAACTGACAGGGGCAAGCAATTTTATGCCAGAAATAGGTCTAGCAGACTGTTTATCCCTGTCAGAATTATCTATACAGGACAGGACTTCCCCTCCTGGGTGCACCGGGCTGGGCTCCAGTGACCAGGAAGGAGGAATCCCCTGGGCCTCAGAGATGGCAACAACTGATGTCACTGGCACGATCCAGTTGAGCTGAGTACTCCCCAGGTGATCATATATAAGGGTATATAATCCTCAATGTGGCAAGTGGACTGATCTTGGATATGTGCCCACAGTGTTAAAATTTGTAATCAAACTTCTATAGCATTACAAGTGCACCTGAATGGGACCTGCCCAAGGAAATTTTAAAGAATTGGAGTAATCAGACTGAAAGCATATTAACAGAACACAAGAATAATAAGAGATGTAAAGTGGCTTAACTGTGGGATCTATCAGGCAAAATTTCTACGCTGAGGGATGAAAACAGATGCTTACAGAAGAATGTATATGTCCTGGTTCCGGCTGGGACAGGGTTAACTTTCTTCCCAGTAGCTTGGGGGATGTGCTGTGTTTTGGGTTTAGTGTGAAAGGAGCGTTGATGGCCCATTGATGCTTTGGCTGTTGCTGGGTGATGCTTGCACCGGGAGGGGGTAGCACAGCCAGGGTGGTGGACCCAGCTGGCCAATGGGGTATTCGATACCATGTGACGTCATGCTCAGTATAAAAACTGGGGGGGGGGGGGGGGGGGGGGGGGGGGGGGTCGGGAGGTGGGGGTGGGTGCTCGCCCGCCGTTCGTGACACGCGGTCGGCGGTCGGTGAGCGGTTGCGTTGTGCATTGCCTGCTTTGTGTATTCTGTTATTGTTGTTGTTCTCATTGTTATTATTACTGTTCTACTTAGTTTTATTTCAATTATTAAACTGTTTTTATCTCAACCCGGGAGCTTTCCTACTTGTGCCCTCCCGATTCTCTCCCCCATCCCACCGGGGGGGGGTGATCGAGCGGCTGCGTGGAGTTTATTTTTGCTGGCTGGGGTTAAACCGCGACAGTATAAGACCTGTAAGTAACAGATCACTTCAAATTATTACATCAGAAACAATATTGGCTAACGAGCAAGATGAAAACCAAGAGAATCGGGCTAAGGCTGAGCTCATTACAAATCCATCTTTAAAATTTGTGAAAAAAACAGGTACAAAAGGAAAACACACAATTGCAAAGGTATAGCCTCAATTTACAGAGAGATTTAAACCTCATGGAGTGTGATAGCAAAAATGAATATTATGGATATTTGAGGAGGTCTGGGGGACTATGCAAAACTTACTAAGGAATGTTTAGGGAAAGAGTCAAAGGTATGGAAAAAGGGGAATTGGGGAGGAACAAAGTGAGGGAAACAGAGGGGAGGAATAAAAGGGTCCATTTGTGTATAAGCAGCTGCTGGTCAGAACACCTGCCTGAAGGAGCCCTGTGCCTGATCATAGGCTATCCTATCTTACTAGTATTTATTAAATATCTTTCTGTTTAATTTCATCCTTTACCCCATGTGAGACTGTTCAAAGGTCTAGGTGACAGCAACTGCAGAGACCAGACTGAATCAAATGCCAGCAATTCGAGTTAGAACACGGGTCTTTGTGATGCCAGGAACCAACTGTGGGGGGTCTCAGCATCAGCAACGGGAGGGACCATGGGGCATAGGGCACCTGGGATGCCAGCAACTGGAGGGACCTGTCCATTTATATTTTCCCCTAACCTGATGTGCATGGGTGCATATGTGTAATTTGCTAGAAATCTTCTGGTAGGGCTGGAGTGAATCTGGTAGCTTGACAGAAGCAAGGCTGCCACAGCTTTGATGCAGTAAATACAGTCTGTTGCAGTACCTATTATTCCATACTGCTCGCTTCTTTAATTCTAAACAATGAAGACTTGTTGCTTAGGAGTTAGGTAACTAGCAGGTATTGTGTTTGCAGGTGTGTAACATTGTTAGACTCTAGTAAAGATTAACCTTGAAAATAAGAACCATAAATGAACGTGGTCCAGACATGGCTCAGAGAAAAACCTGGACCTTATAAGGAAAGAAAGGAACGGGTTCATGAAGAGTTCACTACCCTACTGACCACCAGAGACCACTCGAGACCCTCAAGAAGACCCTGAAGACTTTAATGCGCACATGTCTAGGATGATAATATTATAATTATTTCTCAGAAATTTAATGAATATGTAAAAGAGGAACTTAAAATATGTATGAGAAGCATGGATATAAACAGAAAGGTGATTAGACCAGGTGTGCTTGATTTGTGGCAAGTCCACCGAGCACCCAGGCCTGAATAAAACAATATCTCTCCTGAGCGTGTGGAATTGGTTACTTGCACACTGGGCACGAATCTGCTTTTTGGACAACAGCTTCATGACCCCAGATACAACCAGCAGTAAGACTGAGAATGTATTCCCAGTAGGCACACACACAAAGACAGATATACAATACAGATCAACACAGTCAGACATACTCAGCACTCACACAAACACAAACACAACCAACAGCCTCATCCTATCCTGCTTTGGCTGATCTGGGTGAATATCCACTAGGTACAACGTGGATGCCTCCCCGTAGCTAGGCTAAGACACTCAGCCTACCAAGTGGCTGGCCACTGAATCCCAGTCTCTCCAGTTGCTGGCACTTGGTCACAGAAGCCCCTGAGGCCACAGCCTCACTCCAGTTGCTGTTACAGACCTCCTAACTCACCGACACACACATACATACACACACAACTTTCCAGCAGTTGGCTGGGACTCTGCTGGTCCCCTCCAGCAGCCAACTCCTTCTGTGCTCTTGCCCTTTGAGACATACAGGCATGCACACACAGAGCTTACGGGACTCCCCTGGTCCCTGTGGTAGCCAAGTCATGTTTACATATGACTGGCCCTTTTTATCCCCTTATACCTCTATTTTCCCATGCTTATGCATCCCGAAATCGCCTAGATTCATTCCTTTCCCTGCCTTTGGTTCCTCCCATAATCACCCCATAAATCTATTGTAAACCCAAAATTATCTTCCCCTGTATCCTAGACCGCCTTGCAGTTCCTCCCTCCCCCCCCGCAACAGTTCTGCTCCTGCTGACTTGATGGGTTTTATCCCTAGACCATGGGGCTGATGTCTGTCCTGGGACAGCCCTGGGAGGAGCCCAGGACAGTGTGGAATTTGGGTTCTCACATACCATTGTGCCCCTGAGCGCCTCTGGGCTTGCAGAGGTGGGCCTGTGACATGCTCCTGTGATAGGCCTGGAAGCAGCCAGGGCAGGGTATTACTTGGGCTCCCCCACCCACCATTGTCTTTTTATGCTCCTCTGTGGATGTGCACATTAGTTTTTTTATCAGATAACCCAACAACTTCAAGCTGTACTACCTGGTTTGTAGGAGGAAAACCTGGAAAGACTCATATCTGAGCTGGAGATGGCTAAGGGAGCTTAGAGAACAGTCCACGGGCTCTCAATCCTGAGAGCCTCTGCTGATAATCAAGGGATCCATGATTGTAAGAGTGCTTGTGAGACAAGTGTGTAAGACTTGTAGACTGCACGCCTCTGCCACCGAGTATTGAGCTGGACTAGCTGGCAAGTAAAAGATCCATATACTGGGCAAGAGGGCTCAGGATCAGGGCACGAACATTTGAGGGGCTGAGGGCCCATGCTGATATTCAAGGGATCTGCAAATGTGCGCATGCTTGTGAATCTAGAGGGTAAAGCGGTGTCTTTTCACCAGTGAACTTAACCCTGATCAGCCAGAGACCAACAGGACTGGACTATCTACACTTACATTTTTTTGAGTTCTGATAGGGTTGTATGTGAGTGTTGTTAAAGGCAGCAGCACCCTGCCTGTTGCAGTCTGTGTAACTGGTTAGCGTGTTAGCGTCCTCTGTATTGTGTGTGTGTGTGCACGTATGTATCTCTCTGGGACACACACTCAGCCTCACTACTGGCTGAACCTGCACACGAGAAAGCAGCAGCCACATCTGTAGGCTCCAGTGGCCTGGAAGGAGGAATCCCCAGACCCCAGAGGATGCCAGAGGCAGTGTCTTATAACATCCCTTAACGTCACACTCTACAGTTTTGTTGACCCCTTGAAAAAAAAGTAAGGCAGGATTCTCCTTTATAGAAGCCCTATCAATTCTTCCAAATACATTTTTTTACTCAGTTGTTCATTAATTCTTTTATGCCACCATTTCTACCAAAATGCCCGGTAAAGACCTCACACTGAAGTTTCCCAGCTCTCTCTCAAATCCTTTCTTGACGATTGGCTCACTGCCCAGTACTCAGGTGTTAAGAACAATTTCAGTGAGATGTCACAAACTACTGTTGGCCGTTCAGATTTTTCATCCTTGAGTTAAAGTTACTTTAATTTCAGAAAGCCGCTTTGTTGCAAATCAAGATTACAGCAAGATGAGTCATCAGGAGCACATTCCAGATCACACCTAGGACTAGGTTGCTGCCTATGGGACTGTGACCCATTACAGGATGCAGGGGAAGAGCATTTTGGGATTGCACAGGACTTCTTCTGTGGGATGGTTAGGTGAGGAACCAAAGACGGGAATAGGGAAGGGTTTAGGCGACTGGAGGAGGAACAAGTGTGGGAAAATAGAGGATAAGGGGATAAAAGGGCCAGTCACACGTAAATAGTTCGCTGGTCAGTATACTTGTCTGGCCATGCCCTGCGGCTGTCCTGTCTTCTTATTAAAGTCCTTTCTAAATCTCTGCTGGGTGAGGGCTCTCTACCCTGCATGCACGTGTGTGTATGTGGGTCTGAGTGCAGCAACTGGAGTCAGTTGCCAAGTGCAGGCATGCACATGAGTGCGTGATCGCTAGTGAAGATCCAGCCAGACCAGCTAGCGAGTAGGTGAGGCCACCTGAGAGCCCGGGGCATTGAGTGGGCCAGCTCTTGAGTGTGAGAGTGCCCTTGTGTCTCATCTTCATGTGTCTTCAAAAGAAACAAGATGCGAAGAGAGAATAAACACTCTACTGGTACTCAGCAGTAGATTGCTTTCACATTTATCTTAATTATTTGTAGCAGTATTTGTTATTTAGAAAACAAGTTCTCTTTATCAAGGGTGATGTACGCTCATGCATATGACTTACTTTTCAAACCACTTTTTAAAGAATTTGCCTCATTTAAAGAAGGCAAGACTTAATTTAATAAAAAAGGAGAAATTCTTTGTGATCTTAAATTATACTTTTCAATTATTTTTAACAGGGCAATTGCTAGCCCTAACACCTACATATAAAGACAGTTGTCTTGACTCTACCTGGCTTTATGGCAAGGTTTCTCAGTGCTATAACATAACAAGTAATAAATTACAGGACAAAAAGAGTGGGTTTTGCTTCCTTCTTTCTGTCTGCATTTAATTTCTTTACCTTACTGTGAGTGTTGCCACAGTGTGTACAGATGGACAGCAATAAATAATGCATGATTTGGGTAATCGTAGACAGCTGAGTCAAACACCTTTAATACAAAGAGGAACAACTTTGCTCCACTCAAAGGTAGCCAATCTGACTCTCTCAGCCAATCCCTCTCTCTCTTTATATAAATACATATAATATGTAATATAAGCAGTAATTCTGAGCCAGTTTGGCTTCTCGAAGGGAAAATTGAACCTCTTGATTGTTTATAGTATCAGTGAATGAAGAATTGAATAGAAAAAGTCAAGTGGCTGAAAATCCTAGAAGCACTCCAAATCATTTAGAAAATATATATTGATTATAGCTGTTAATAATGTTAGCCCATCCTTACAATGTCATTTCAGAACTACATGTGAAACAGCACATTTCCTTTCCAAGGGTAGATATATAATTATAAATCAATATAGTTTCATAGATTAAACATGTTAAATATAAAGACAAACAGTTCTCTTATAATGAACATCTTCTTTTTCTAAGACATAAAAGTTTGTAAGCAACCATAGTTCTATGCTGAAAACTGTTATAATCTCAACATTTAAAATATATTGTCTAAAGTTAGACACATTCACGTTTTAACTTCTGAAGAGGAACAGGCCCATTTTCAGAGCTTTTGAGTGCTTGGAAACCTACAAAATTCAGTAGGAGATGCCTATCCAAGAGCTGAATTTAGCCCAGCATATTCAATATTGTTCATTGATATAAGGGAGGAAGTAAAGACCAAAGAGCTGAGTCTGTAGATGTACCTCAGTTACTTCAAAGTAAGAAGGTGGTAGGGAAGCATACTGCACTTCCAGATCAGGCAGCATGGAAGACGAAATTCCCTTCTCTAAGGCCAGATTGTGATTGTGATTGTCTCTGAACATGAGGAGTCACCCGAGGAAAGAGATGATGGAATCAGCACGGGCTGTGTGCTTTTGGAAGAGCTGACTTTGTGCTGTTGCTCTTGTACACAAGCCATGCTTGAAATAGTGGAATGAACTTACTGAGCGTATCAAAAAGGAGATGGGAAGTAGCAAGATAATATTTTGCCACCATGTGCTACATGCTTCAATGGGATATTGGAATATACTTGACAAGATTTTTAAATATCATGAAAGGAGACAGAAAGAGACTTACAGATTATTTGACTGGTGTGTGTAACAATACAAAAAAAAAGGATAATATAAATGTGCTGGTTTTGGCTGGGGTAGAGTTAATTTTCTTCATAGTAGCTAGTATGGGGCTACATTTTGGATTTGTGCTGGAAACAGTGTTGATAACATAGGGATGTTTTCGTTATTGCTGAGCAGTGCTTACACAGAGTCAAGGCCTTTTCTGCTTCTCACTCCACCCCACCAGCGAGTAGGCTGGGGGTGCACAAGAAATTGGGAGGGGACACAGCTGGGACAGCTGACCCCAACTGACCAAAGGGATATTCCATACCGTATGACGTCATGCTCAGCATATAAAGCTGGGGGAAGAAGAAAGGGGGAACGTTCGGAGTGATGGCATTTGTCTTCCCAAGTAATCATTAGGTGTGATGGAGCCCTGCTTTCCTGGAGATGGCTGAACACCTGCCTGCCGATGGGAAGCAGTGAATGAATTCCTTGTTTTGCTTTGCTTGCACGTGTGGTTTTTGCTTTACCTGTTGAACTGTCTTTATCTCAACCCACGAGTTTTCTCACTTCTACCCTTCCGATTCTCTCCCCATCCCACCTGGGAGGGAGTGAGCGAGCAGCTGTCTGGGGCTCAGCTGCCGGCTGGGGTTAAACCACGACAACAAAAAAGGAAAAAGTGATTGTTTCTGTGTTTGAGATAGTAGCATAAGAAAATTCTTAAAAATGTCAGTGTACTTAGAAAGAATGGTTCATAACTATGAATTTTCTAGCTAGCAAGAACTTCAATTTGTTACCGCAACTGATTAGTTTTCTGGGGGAATTTTTTGCTTTTTTTTTTTTTAGGCTTTACATACCTTCCGCAGGCTGCGGCAGGGAAGCCGTGCTCCCGGGAAAACATGCCGGCCTGCTCCGCTGAGTCAGCTCCCGGCTTCCCTCCTTGGGAGCCTCCTCTCCTCCTGCCTCGCCATGGAGAAGGGCACAGGCTCCCCCCCGGCTCCCGCCCCCGCCCCTCCTCTTCCTCCCAAGCGGAGCTTCAAAGGAGAGACAGCAAAGGGCACCTCACAGCTGGGACCGGGCCCCAGCCGCGCCGGGGCGGGCAGCGGCAGAGAGAAAGACGGAGAGGAGGAGCCAGAAGCGACGAACGGGGACTGCGGCCACGGGAGCGGAAGGGCGCCACCGCCCCCCGCCTGCCCTGAGGGAGGTGCTGCCGCCGCTGGGGACAGGGACGGGACGGGACGGGACGCGGCAAGGATGGGGCGGACGCTCGTGGAGCTCTTTTACGATGTGGTGTCCCCTTACTCCTGGCTGGGGTTTGAGGTGAGGAGGAGGGAGACGGAAGGAGGCCGTTCCCGAGGCGCCCCGCCGTCCTCCCGCGGCCCGGGCCTCTGCAGCGGCCCGCTGCGGCTGCTGGCGCCGGGCCGGGGCGGTCGCTCCCGCCGCGACCTCTCCTTCAGGAGGCGGCTGAAGGGCAGCTCGTCCCGCCGACTCGCGGTGCCTTCCCACTCTGCTGCAGGCAGCGCCCTTCCCACCTTGTATTTCGGTTTTATTTTTATCTCACTTGTGAGGGATATTTCGATTTCTTCCTCACGTGTTGAAAACCAGGGACACTTAGGAAGTGTGTCTCAGCCAAATGGCAGCATGGCCTGCGCGTATTTGGGAGTTACTGCCGAACATTTTGCTTTAGGGATAGTTTTGACTAGGGCGATTGTCCACTAATGAGCTTGATCTTTTCCTTATATACCCCTGCTTAGACTCATATAGTCATAATACGAATGCGGTCCTTCCAGTTTTCCTGAGATCAGTTCTCTGGCAGCATCCAGAAAAGGCTTTTAGGGCTGTCACTAATGTAATAGAAAAGGATTTATCTGCAGTGTCTATTTAATGCCTTAGCTTATTTCCTAGCTGGACGCAGCTCTAGAGACATCTCCTCTGACTGTTAATCCATCACTACTTTTTTATGTTGCAGGTACTCTGCCGGTACCAGCACATCTGGAATATTGATCTGCGCTTTCGTCCAGCTTTCCTTGGTGGCATAATGCAAGCAACTGGTATGCAATACAGGGAGATTAGCTCTGTAGGGAAATACCTTCTTCACTAGCAGGACACTAGTGGGCAAGCTCTTAGTGAGTACAGAGCCAGCTTTGAACTAAGTTTTGGCACGAATAACAAATTAACTATAGGATTGTGGAGCTCAGTAGTGACTGAGAAATTAGCCACAAGGAATTTCATATTGTGCAACTACACAGCCACTGTTTGTGGCACATACAGTCTATGCCAAAGCTCGACAGTTCTAAAATAGGATAATAATAATTTGATATGGAATGTTTTCCTAAAAGTTTTCTGTTGAGTTCAAACCAGAATTAATTTGTGGAACACTTTGCAGTTTGTAATATGCATGAAGGATCCAAGTATACCATAAAATAGTACTTGTGACCTTATTAGAACAAGTTAATCACTGAGACTTATAATTCATAAATCATGAAATTAACAAGACTCTACATTTGTTTACCTATGCATTAGTAGTTGTTTAGCTTAAAAGTAATTTGTCTGAATCAATATAAATCCCTGCTAGGACATTTGTACCTTGGTTTAAAACTGATTCTGCTAACTTAAAAGGTTGATCTGTGCAAAGCCAAAATAAATCCTAGCATTACCTTTGGAAAAGCTGTATATGTTTCAGTAAGTCAATATGAAATTATACTCTTCCTTAGGCACATGTGTGGATGATGTCTAATTTGTCCAGTTTTGTTTTATCCAGTGTTGTTATAATACAGTTGAAAATCTCAACGGAACTTTTTCTGAAAGGTAACAAGCCCCCAGCAATGTTGCCAAAGCGTGCAGAATACATGCTGAAGGATATAAAAAGGATGGCAAAATACTACCAAGTGCCTGTACAAATTTCAGAAGATGACTTCCAACGTGTCCTTGGTACACGTAAGTAAGAGACTTAGCTTAGCTGGTATCTTTCAACCCTAACGCTTCTGATTCAAGTTCTCCCTAACAGTAAAGGTGAATATGAATTCCCTGTCCACAGCCTCTTCCTGTATCTGTGAGCAATGAAGTATGTGCATTTTTAATCATAAAAGGAACTTCTGGAGAAATATGCTTCTGAATGATATTAGCATGGAAGATACTGTGAATCAACATAAGCTTTACTGTTTGGGGACTGTTACAGAGAAGACCATACTGTTCTTAGGTAGCACTTGTGCAGACCATATCTGTTCCTGATCCTATGCCTTGTTTCAGTATGTTTCTCTGTCTCTCCGCTAATCCCAGGCAGTCTTGGGGCCATGCGCTTTATCACAGCCATTGATATGACACAACCACAATACTTGGAACCCTTATCTAGGGAGTTCTGGATACGTTTTTGGTCACAGGTCAGTATTTTATGAAGCCAACTTCTTGATCATTTCTCTGTCACTTTTCCTGTCCCACTTCGTTCAAATACGGAATTCGAGCAAGACAAAGGAAATATCTTTTAACGAAAAGTCATAGCAGGAAATTTAAGGTCATCGTTGTTCAGGAGCCGTTACAAGAAAAGAACTAGATTATAGTCAGCTTGCTTTGCCTTCTTTTAGGTATGAATCTTATGGGCTGAGTGGATCAATAGATCACACCAGAAAGCACTTAATACATTCCTAGATTAGGTGACTTTTTCTGAGGAAATTTCCCCAGCAACTAGTATTGTTTTTATTTCTGTTTTCTTAGAAAATTTGCTTTCAAGTCCAGAGCTGAGCTTTTGTTCTTAAGTACTGAACTACTTATTTTATTCTTTTACCAGCGTGAAGATATCAGTCAGCCGGAGAATATATTGGCTGTAAGTGTCTCCTTTTTGTTGGTGCTTCTGCATTTCTGATACAGATTCTTATTGATGGCTTGGATCAGTAATAGACATGAAGACAGCTTAGTCAAATGATCACCTGGAGTTCTGAAAAACTTCAGCTAGAAAAAAGTGGATTTAATTTCCCTAGCAGCTCTGTTTGGAAATTTTTGTATTTTTTTTTGTCATGCTTTGAATGACACTGGGAATCAGAATCTCCTTTTTTGTTAATTCATGTGGTGAGATACCCAGGATGGACAATGAATTACCTGTTAATACTGTTTTATTAACAGTAGTGAAAGTATGAAGTGTCTCCAGAATGCATTGAGGTTTTGCTGCTATATGAAATCTTCAGGTGAAATGCAACACTTTGGAGAAGTTGACTTTCCTTGGAGTGATGGAGCCAGGCTTTACTATTAAGTTCAGTGCTGTATTGCCCTTTTACATGCTTAGAAATTGTACTCTCTTGATGAGTTTTCTTTTGCTGCTTAGATTTTGTTTATTACAGTAAAAGCTGTAATGACATGTAAGTTAGTATACCATAAGATCCTCTTTAAGGGCTCTTATTTCTACATTATTTTATTTTTTAAGTTCTTGGAATATGAAGAAAAGAGAGGAATTGTCCATGACTAGTCTCTCCTATCCAACATCCCTATTTGAAACCCGAATCTTGCAGTCTTGCTATTTCCCCAGAGCCTAATCCTTACACTTCGGCTTCATTTTAGTGTACCTTTTTTATCAGAATTTCAGCAAAGGTTTGCATTTTGCCTTTTCAAGAGGCAAGGTTTGAAGGATATAATTAAACTGTGGTGCCTGGTAGGCAGCTAAGCACCACACAGGCAGTTGCTCACTTCCCTCCACTGCCCAGTGGTCCAGGGGAAGAGGAAAAGAAGAATAAAAGCAAGAAAACTTGTGGGTTGAGATAAAATTGCTTAATAAGCAAAGGAGAAGTGGAAGATGAGAGAAAGAAAACAAAACAAGTGATGCAAAGGCAATCACTCGTCACCTCACACGGGTAGACTGATGCCCAGCCAGTTCCCAAGCAAATGGTGGCTAACCTTCCTAAACCCCCTCCTCACTTCTTATTGCTGAGTATGATGTTATATGGCATGGAATATCTCGAACCAGCCAAAGAGATATCTGCCTTGTGTCTTCTCCCAACCTCTTGCGCACCCCCAATCTATTCATGGGGCAGGGGGAGAGAGTGAGAAACAGAGAAGGCCTTGACGCTGTGCAAACAATAGCTAAAACAGTAGTGTGTTATCAGCATTGTTTTGGTCGCAGATCTAAAACACGGAACTGCAGGAGCTGCTGTGAAGAAAATTAACTCCATCCTAGCCAGACCCAGTACATAAATATATGCAGAAAGTCCTCACATAGTCTCTGAATCCATCATTTTTTAAATAAAGATAAAGCAAGGACATGCAGAACTTCAGAGAAACAAACTTCATACTCCTAAAGATCTCTATGTAGATTAGTCGCTGTTTGGCAGTCTATGAGCATCCCATGTTCAGCAAGGCAGAGAGGTAGGCATCTCCTTGTTTGCTTGTGTCTGTCTTCATTCATCCCTACAGCAAAACGATTGTGCAAGAAGTGCTTCAGTGATAATACTGAAGATTAAATTAATTAGACCACAGTAGGAATTAGAATATTTAGTATTAGAGTACTCTTAATTATATCATCTTTTCTTAGGTTGCCAGACAGGTTGGGCTATCATCAGAGCTCACCCAGAAGCTACTTGAAATGATTTCATCCCCTGCAGTGAAGAACCGACTGAAAGAGACAACAGAGGAAGCACTAAAATATGGGGTGAGATGCTTCCAATGCCATTTGGCATCACAGCTATGCATTCCCTCCCTATTAAGAATACTGGGAAGCAAGGAACAATGAAGGTTATGATTAGAAAGCACTATTTAGACCATCTCTCTTAGGTGGTCTTTGCTTTTTGAACATATGAAAGCTAACTCACTGTTGTTGGTAGTTTATCTCATGGTCACCTGGGAAACGAAGGTTGACCCATTCAGCTCATTCCAGCTGGACAGCAAGGATGGGGAGCTACAGGACCAGTACTAAGCGATACCATTTATTGCTAATTGACATAAAACTGTGGATTTATCAGGTTGCTTTTCTTTGCCCCTTCAAAAGGGGCACACAGGCTCTGGAGAGTCCCCTACTTTCTGATGGCTCCATTAGACTCATCTTTAAGAATGAAGGTGAAAAGAAGGGGAGGAAAAAAAGTCAAGAGTTTCTGCTTTTTTTTCCTGAAGATTGATCATGTGTCTGCAAAAATGTCTCTCATAACATTCTCTGTTTCATCTCCATGGTGCAATAGGCATTTGGGATGCCTGCTGTTGTGGCACATTTTAATGGGGAACCTCATCTCTTTTTCGGCTCTGATCGTTTAGAGCTGCTAGGCAGCGTTATAGGTAAGTGTACCTAATAACATCACTTTTGGTTTCATGCTTTCACCCTCTTTTAATGAAATATGTAATACAGCTAAATAAAACACTCCTATAGTCTTTCAAATATTAAATAATGTTGGGTCTCCTTCTCATGGGATGAAACTGCTGACTGGAATGTATCTCAGTACAGTTAGAGTGACCAAAGATGTAGTCCTTTTCCAAACAAAAAGTGACTTGAGTTCTCCATCCTCTCTTGGTATGTTTCAAGGCTTTGTGCTCCACATGCCATTCTCAAATTACCTTTGAAACTCTTTAGTTTTCAAAATGTTCACATCTAACCTTTTGGTACTGGCATTAGATCTTGGCTAAGATTAAGACTATGGCTGATACTACTTTTTTTTTTTTGTAGTTTTAACATTTTCATTTTATATCTGTTCCTTCTTAATAAAAAGGACATTATCACAGCTCCCCAATCCATAACTTGTAATTACCATTTTTCATTTTCATTAATAGAATATGAACTTTAAACACTTAAAGAGAATTGGAATAGGTTGTGATAACTAATAAAACTCAGTCACTTGCTTTTACATGAGTTAGAGGGCATTTGATTATTCATCTCAAGATTTGGCTCTTGAGAGAGTTTGTCACTAGAAAGAGTTATGCGCATAATTAGCTCTGATGCATTTGTTGAAAAATTTCAGCAGAAAAAATTAATATAAATTTAAATTAGTGATAGGCTTAAACAGAAGGGAATTTTTTTGAGGTTTATTTTCTTTTCCGGAGGGGTTTCTGATTCTATAAAAATATTCTTGATGAAATTGAGAGTGAGGAAGATGAATAGAATACCCAACACCCACTACTAATCCTAATTGGAATGTTATAGCCTGGTTTCTAATCTCAACTCCAAGGAATTCAATAGATTTTCCTTTTGTTTCTCTGACTCCCCAGCCTTCCAGCCTTTTTCTCTTCCTTACCTCCAGTCCCTCAAAAAAGGAGTCCTAAAAAGAATTGGCTTCACCCTCATGTGGAGTGCCACAGATCTGCAGAATCTCTCATCTGTGACAGGAAAATAATTCTTCTGTACAGCTTCATTTATGGAGCTGGCTGAAGCATGCCAAATGATACAAATCTGCATTCCATCATCAGTAGCTACCCTTCAAAAGAGGAGTAGGAACAGTCATCCTACTGCAGAAATGTGACTGGCCAATCACTTTTATGTATTAAATTTTAACTTTCTCTTTTGTGCTGGTTTGTCTTGCAGGTGAAAAATGGCTGGGACCAGTTCCATCAGTTCCAAGCCCCAAGATGTGAAAAGTCCTGGGGAAATATGAGAGTCAAAATATATATGTGCATGGTCAATCTTCAATGATTATCTGAATGTATCCAATTTTGTGGAGAGATGGCTTTCTTATACTTAACACTAACTTTACAGCTCAGTCTAATCTCTAATTACAAAGAAGTTCAAGGTTTGACAGTGTTACTAGTCTGGTGAGGTCTTTACCAATACAAATGTGCTTCTTTTCTTTCAACAGATTCATGATTAACATTAAAGATTAAACATTAAATATTTTTACTTCTTGCAGGTTAAACATTGTTCTTTCCTGATTAGTTCTCTTTCTCTTACCCTAAAAGCAAGAGGATTAAAAAGATTTCTGGATTTCTTCTGTCTTCCTGCTTGTCCTTTAGAAACAAACACACATACAGCCTAAGAGAAGCTGGCCACATTGTCCTTTTATTTTAAGTCCAAGATACTACATAGACACTAAAAGCACAGGACAAGGCATTCACGCTTCCAAATTTTACTCTGCAGCATGGCAATTGGAGGGGACATGAGAGAGAAGAGTGGAAGAGAGAAGGACAATTCAAGCCCAAAGAAAAATCTGGGGAACCAATCAAGTATCTCAAAAGGAACTGTCCCCCTCCTGGATAGTATTTTATACACCTTGCTCTGCAGTGACTGACATTTGAGGAGACCACACAGATGCATTCTTGGGCATCAACCCCAGACCTTGCAGGGGTTTTTAATTAACACCAGCTTTACAGTAATGTCTTTGGAGGAAAATGGTGAATACCACGTAAGTTTAGTTGATAACTGAATCAGACTGTGTTTTGCTTTCTCAAGGATCGCTTAATTGCTGCCTATCAAAAGGTGATTTGGATATGGCTATGAGGGACTTCCCATCATATAGTCTGCAGAGGGAAATATATGCAAACAATAAAATTAAAACCAAAACACTTCATTTTTCACTCTCATCTCCGATTACAGTAGTTAGAAATTTCACACTGAAATAGTTTGAACCTGGCTCTGTATTGGCTGAATTGGAATAACACACTCAAATTAATTTGATTTGCATGAGGCTTGATTTCTGAATGATTCCTGGCTGTCTCCAATGCATCACTGAAGGAAGCAGAAGAACTAGCAGCAGCTGGAATTCCATTTTTTTGTCTCTTTCTGAACTTTAAGGTAAAGCATATTCTTGCTCGTTGAACAGCAAATCCTGGAACAAAGCATCAGGAAAAAAAAATCTCTATCCTCTTACAGCTCTAAGTGTTGTGGGAGTATCATTTGTTCCCCCATCCACAATTTTTCCTTCTTACACCTCTTTCAGTTCTTCAGGAAATATCCTATAATTTGAGAACTTCTTTCTCCTTTCCACCAGTGCACTCATTAGTCTTTGGGCAATTCCAGCCTGGAATTTAAGGAAATCTTTGTGAAATGTAAGAGGCTACCTTCATTTACGAGTCAGAATGACAGGGAAGTTACCATGTATGTGGATGCCATAGGTTTCTTTGAGTCCCTTGAAGCTATGTTAAAGAAATTTTTTACCATTTCTCCCCTGAAATTTGCTAGTCCCCTATCAAACTGATTCTGAGGTTGTGATAAAAATGGAATGACTAAAACATCACTTTAAGCCAGATCACCCCAGTGACTTGGGGCCACCGCCACAGGCAGTGCTGTCTCAGAAATGGGTAAAATGGGAGATAATGAACTCTGGTGGGAAGGTGGGGAGAATGCAAGAAACATCTTGAAATAATCTCATGGTGAAAGCCAGGGTCTCATAAAACTTTGTCCTTTGAACCAGCTTGACTAAAAAAAACAGCCTTTGTGACAGAATGTTGATTTGGCAGATGGACCAAATGAGATGGATCTTATAGACTGCTATGTATTTCCCAAAATTATCTTAAAGGCCTTTAGACCTACTTGAAGTCAGTGGAAATCAAATGCTCAAAGCCTTAGGTACTAAAATAGTACTTAAACACTACTGAGATAAGGAAAAGCCAAACTCAGGATTTTCCTTACATTGCTTACTGCCTGTGATAACCACTAGTAAGTGGTTACAGCCTTTGCATTTATATCAGTGAGTATGCATATTGTTGCAATTCTGACTGTATACCTACTTCAACCAAAAACTGCCTGTTTGGGAGCAGAGCTTTGAGGAAGTTCTGCCTCTTGTTTAGGCAACCTTCTGTGTTACAGAGTCGTGATCATAAGCACAAGCTCTTGGCAGACACTCTGGCGATTACCCCACTAAACACTGGCTGGCAGCTATATTGTTATCCTCAGTACTTTCTTTGTACTATCTTTGGCGTAGCATGCATTTAAGTATGCACTGAGTACCAGCTTCTTTACCTGGCTTCTTTTTCTGATCTTCTGCCTGTAAATGCCAGTCTGCTGCAACATCAGCGTCCATCATCGCATGGAGCTCAACTGTTTATCTGACTGCTCTGAATGCCACCAGGTGGCAGGGCAGCTAAAAGTTGAGCATTACTTGAAAAAACATTGAGAATCTAAACTGTTGTGTCTTTCTACCAGGCACAGGGATAAATGCTAAGCAGTAATAAGAACTGCCAGCTATTTAGCAATAGCTGGAAGAATTTTCTTCCATAAAGATGCTACCTCTTCTACTTAGCTATATACCAAACTAGTTCCTTAGAACCTTACAAACATCCACATCCCTTTCAAGGTAGCATGCTGTTTAGCTGTCAAGCCAGAGAAGATACTGGGCAAGGAAAGGGGCTTGAGCCAAAAGAGAGACTCTCAGTGATCCAGGCAAAACTGGACTATGAACTCCAGCGAGCAAACTTGGAGTTGTGTTCCCCTTTGCTCTATTACAGACCTCACCAGGAGATCCAGTCCCACTTCCCATGTCTGGAAAAACTGTGAAACTGGCATGGAGAAGTAGGTCCACCAATGCTAGGCTGAAAGCAAACAAGCAAGCACAGAGATAGACACAAAGTCACAAAATGAGCAAAAGAAAGTGGTTCAGTAAAATAATGAAGCAGAGGATAGGTGCAGAGAAAGCTAGGTGGCATCTGAGCAAAGGAATCCTAACAATGAAAGAAAAAGAATAAATCTGAGCATAGATTAGGGCAGAGAGAGGTGTCTCAATGGGAAATGCTGTTCCCTGAGAGGGAGCAGGCAACCAAGAGAGGCAGAGCTTAGGTAGATTAAACAGGCCAGAGTCAGCTGGCCATGGAAGATCATTTGGGGAAGAAGGTATAGGATTAACCCTATTTACTGTGAAGCCATACAGTACTTGCTGCACTCTTCCAGTGAAGCCAGGGATGGCCCAGGGGCCTGCCTCCACCCAGAACCACCAGCCTGCGGCGCTGCTCCATGCCCGTTACCTGTGCTACTCACCCAGTGTGCACTGAGACAGTTCTCCAGCGGTGACCTCACACGCAGCACAAAATGGAGGCCTGCAGAACAAGGCAGTTCTTTAACCTTCCCCTGCAGGCACCTTCTTACTGTCCTTTCAACCCTGAGCAAGCAAAGCCTCCTAAATTAAGTCTCTCTCTTTTCTCCCATCCTTATCTCTGTGTAAGCGAGAAGGAAACATTTTATTAAAGCACTTACTGGATTATGGTGCTGAGCATCTGTTTTGCTGCCTTTTCCTTTTCCAGTGGAGCCAGCAACACTGCTGGAAGGAAGCAACCTGCTTCCTAGAAGGGAACCAAGCACAGAACAATAAAGAAATAATCAAGAGGGTATCCCAGGAGCTGCACACATAGCTGGTTTTACCCCAAAATGTTCACAGACCTGTGGCTCCTCTACAGGTAAGAAAGAAATGTATCTACGCTCAACTTGACTAATGTTACCTTGACCTACTTCTCATTCCAGCTTGAAACACAAGAAAAGGGACTACTTGGCTTTCATTTTATTCAAAAAAATCATCGGCCACTGGTTCCAGACTGTAGTTCAATGCCAGAGCTGTTCTGGCTATAGCTTCTTGCCTAAAGAAGCTATGTCTATAGCTATCTAACGAGTACCGCAGGCATCCTCCAACCAACTTTCCCAAATGTTTCCATCAGTCCCGTTTTCAATTTCTATATCAGTCTACTGTTATACGCAAAAAATAGTTTAAAATAATACAGTAGGTTCCAGTTAGGTGACAGCATCATGCAGTCAAGCTAAGAAATGTTATTACTGAATACATCTGTGCAACCTGAATGCCTTATCCTTAACTTCACTTTGTGAAGCAGAATCTAATCTTATGCTCTCACAAGTGTTTCTCTTCCTTCTCCTCCCTCTGCCCCCTCCCTTAGGATTCTCACATCTTGACCTCAGGGTTTAAGGAATTTGCCTATCGTCACATATCAACACCATGGCAAAAGTAAGGATGAAATACTTTGCAAAATTCACAAACTTAAAACATTCTTTTGCTTTCTGTAATCATCTTGTATTCACCATACACATTTCACAATAAATGAGTATGATGTCTTTAACGTAACAGCCCTCTTTCTTACGCCATTCTAATTTATTCCTCGGTGACCATCCTATGCACTAAGGATGGTTTAAAATTATTAAATATCATAATTTCATAAATAGTATAGTTTCTGGGAGTTTTTGCATAGCTGTATTGCAACAGTAAATCTGTATTATAACTCTTTTATTTGAATCAGAGGAAAATGGAAAGAGTTCGAATTAAAGAGTTGGTGTCAGTGTGGAATGTGCTAAGGGGGCAGAAGGACAAATTACTTTGATGGCATGCCTATCTCCCATTCAGTCAGGAAAGTTAAGAAAGCTGTAAAATTCAGCTGATGAGGGATTCCTGCAATAAGATGGTAAGCCTTTGAAATTTAATTATGATGTTTGTAGGTAGTGACTAATAGACTGAGTAACTGAATAAAAACACATCTAAAACAACTATGCATATTAACTAACCTAGAAGTGTCTTAAAGAAAGTGTTAAGGAGGGTTATAGCTGAATTTGTATCTTGGCCTTGAGGCTAGGGGGAAAGTCACCTCTGCCTCATGTGATATGCACTGGCATACGAGACATGTTGGTGCTTTTAAGCCAACTCGGAAAATAGCAGTTTTGGCAATGGCAGTTCTCTATGTCTTTATCTAGCTCTGGTAGCATAATGACCACTGACTGCTGCCATTTTTTTTTCTTTTCTGTAACTTTGCTGTCTCAATCTGAATGGAAAATTGGAGAATCCAAGAATGTGTACATGGCTTAGGAATCGTTCAGAGTAAGATCCAGACTTACAGTGGGCATCCAAAATGTCTTAGGTTTCTTCATAAAAATCAGTTCAGTCTGATTTTACACAGTACATTAGCTGTGGCTGAATAGTTATTGTATAGTTCATTAAAGGGCAAAACCAAAACACACAGATGCCTCTCTGTGTCCCAAGGTGTTTTCTTTGCTTTCAGTTTAGCTTAACTCTGGCATTTCTTCAGTTTATTATGCTTGGTTATGGATAATTACAGTTCTTCCCTGTTGCATAGATTAACTCAAATTATCAATGTTCATTTAAATGTAATTTTGCCTAGGAATATTAACATGTATTGCCACACTTGATCTTTTGGAAATTAGTCTTCTATCAGGACTGGCTGTAGTACATAAACAGAAAACTTTCTAGTATGTGCAAAAATCAAAATAAATATATCATCCGTGGTTTTTTTCCTAAATTTTTTAGCACAACAAATTGCTCTTAATCCTGTCTTTTTCTAGCTCAAGAACTGTCAGAATTTCTGGAAAATAAAAATAAAAATTTTGAAATTCCTAAGGACAAAATTTCACTTTGTGCTTAGAAAAGGCAGGCTCAACTCTGCTATCTCATGTACCTTACACACACACAAAACCTTTTATTTCTTTCCTCTATGCCCCTTCATCTATTACCACAAACACATTCTAAATGGTGTGGATGGTAACATCATCAAGCTTTCTTACTGCAATCAGCAATGGCACTCAAGACTACATCTCTATAGTCTCCTGATTAGGTGAGTTGGTTTAGTCAGAAGAGTATCCACTATGTTTATCCCTTTTAACCATGGCTCTCCTGGCATAAATCAGAAGTCCATATACAAACCTGCATGTTTGTTGGTGTACCTTTATATATCCTTTTTTTTTTTTAATCTCTGCATTGCAGATATAAGACTAGATATGGTACAGCAAAAAAATCACCACTCCTGTAGGGTGCAGCTGTCTTACAATGCCATGCTACTGAGAAATCACAGTGAAAGTTTTGCAGTGTCAGTATCAGATCACTGCCATTTACAATGGAGTGTACAAAATGTAAAAATTATGTTGAACTTTACATCGCATTCTTTGTAATGATTATTCTCAGTGATGTATATTAATGATGTATATACCTGTGGGACAATAAGGAGTCAGCAAATAGGGAAACTATCTGAGAAGAGTAGCAGAGGCCACTGGAAAGCACCCCTACTTCCCATATCCATAACAAAAGGGGAACAGCTAGGATGAATAACCTAGCAGTCTTCTACTGGAGGATATATTGAGTCAGCAGCTTTTCTCCAAGGTGGCAAGCTGGGAGCTCGGAGCAAGTTGGGCCTGTACTATCAACCTAGCACTTGGATCTGGATCTGAACTTTCACAGCTCAGCTACAGCTCTAGGATCCAGTGGGATTTTCTGGCAAGAAAAAGAACGCAGGAAGGTAAACGTTGCACAAGTGAGTAGAGGGGTAAAAGAAGAGAGAACCCAAGCCAATATAATAAAGGTTTATAATGGATCACTTCTACTGGGCTTTACGTGATGCGGGTAGATAGGAGTGATAAGTGGATTTGTGGAAAGATCATACTTGGATTAAACTATGGGCTGTGGCAGGGCAGGCGTAACAGCACTGTTAAAAACAGCACTGCTGGGAGTGCTCTTAGAGAAATAGAGGGCAAGGGGAACTGCAGTTACCCACAAGGCCAAAAGGAATGTGAAATCTTTTACTTGATGACAATAGACAATTCCTGACACTCAAGCAAAACAAACTAGTTTGCATTTACACTAATTTTCTGCTCCCATTAGTATTTCTCATCACAAGTAAACACAAACTGTTTGTTCACTTTTGACGAGGAACCATCTTTCACACCTGCATGGTCTCAGTGCAGTGCCACAAAGGCAACAGAAGTGAATAAAGCTCAAACATTTGTGAGGGGAGCTGTGGCCTACCCAGGATAATCCCAGACCTGTGGAAATGGTAGCCTGGACAATGCCATGGTGATACAGTGAAAACCCTCATACCACCAGGCACAAAGCAGCTATTGCCCTTATGGTATCATTTCCAGGTCCCTTCAAAAAGAGACAATTTCATGGTGTTGGGCCTCCTGGCCTTACAGTATTTATTTACCACTTTTGCTCTGAGCTGATGACACTGAACTCTTTCTTCCTAGCCTTCAACACAAGGATCTACAGAAGCTCATTCCCAACTTCTGCCTCTTAATAGCAGCTCATTAGCTGTCTTCTACTGTGAAGGTTCTTGACATGCTGCTTTTTCATATCACCACATTTAACATGTTTATGTGTCTCCCCCAGGACAGGCAGGCTCTGTATACAGCACCCCGCTTCCTAATTTTAGCATACGGCATGGCTCTGTTCTTCCTCTGCACGATAAATAACTCCACTTGTTTTTCCTGTTCTTCCGGAGTTTCAATACCAGCCCCTAGAGTTTTCTTGTGCCTCTAAGTATACAAGCATTCATACTGTGAGTTGTTTTGCAGAAGTGGAGAAATCTTACAGAACAACTCACAGAACATCTCACAGAACAGAGGTCTCTGCAGAACATCTCACAGTATCACGTCTTCATTGCTGTTGCTAAGATACAGGCAAATCTAAGCAGGGATCTGATGGCCACTCTTGATATCTCAGACAGGGCTGCCTACAGAGATTGAGAGACCTAACTCTGTCTTCAAAGTAAATTGGCTCTACTTTCTGACCCTTGTAATCTTTTTCAGCAATCTCTTTTCACACAATTCCTATAAAGATTTCACTGTTCCTTCCAATCAACTCTCTTACTTGCCATCCACAAGTATCTCTTACCATCTCAACCTGCTCCTATTCCAGAATTTTTTAGCAACAAATGTTAAGTTTTGCCTTCCACAGTTCCTAATGACTTCCCAATCTCAAAAGCTTAGTCTTTTCAGTCATAGTTTCCCAAAATCTTACACAGTCCCTTCAGCCTCATTCTCAAAAACAGACTGAAACTGATTTAAATTTTCCACAATTTTAGCTTTAGGCTGATGCTCAACAAGAAATGCTTCAATCCAAAACAGTTTTAACAAAGTGAAACACAACTGCAAACAGGTCTGAGATCAGGGCAGCTGATACAACCTCAACAACAGACACTGCAATAGTTCTGCCTGCTATGGGACTAAAGAGGACTTACAATGACTATAATCATCTCTGCACTGTGAATGCATCCAAGCTGACTTTAATCACTACTTCAACTTTAATCAAGTCCTACACTAAGAGCCCAGCCTTGGCAGTCAAAAAGCTCAGTGCAGGTTAGCTACCTGATTACCCACCTTCTCAGGAGCATACTGCTTTGTTCAGGAAGCACTGTTTCTGTAATTCCCATATCCAAACTATCTAGTTTATAAAGGGGCACTGCATTCAGAAAACCAACCATTGAGATATACACGCCCTCCACAGAAACACGTAAACACGTTAGTTCTTTGCAATCTACTGTAATTCTTTCTACAGTGTGTACAGCACTATTTATTCATGCTACTGAAACACACTTCCCCTTCCCATTCTCTCCCATCACAGTTTGCAAGCTTGCTTCTCTCCCCATTCCTCTGAGCCTATCATCTACCTATGCTTCTCAAATCTTAGGTATAGCTATATAAAAGATTTTGCCAAACAAATGTGGCTCAATCTCACATATGCTTCTAGAAGCATAAGCAGGGGATTTCTTCTGGTTTTCTTTCTTTCTTTCTTTTTTACCTGCTGAACTGGAAGTACTGGGTGTGCAGTCACTGTCATCCAGCCACATATTCTGAACCACTGAATCCTGTTTTGGAGGGCCCTCAAGAGAGCACGTCAGCTCCTGGAGAGGGCAAAGAAGACGTGTTTTAATAATGCACTTGGTAAAATCAGGGAGGTAGCCTGTTTGTTAGAGATCATACACCCACCCTGTCATTCTCCTCTTCCTCAGATGTTTCATTTTCCCTCAAACCACTACAACAACTGCTTACACTGGATGAAGAACGTGAGAATGGCTGCATCGCGCAGTATCCTGAAGTCTGACTCCTGAACATTCTGTGAAATGCAAGCATTCAACATCATGCTTATTGTTACACATAGGCTTGCCCTTTTTGTGACATAGCTTTATTATATAGCAGGCAGAAACAGTAAGAAGAAATTATTCATCCACAGCTAGTTTTTCCACCTAGGAACAGAATTCAGGTGAACTGGCTTGCATTCCTTAATTTCTAGTTGCTACTTGATTTAGTAGAAGCACCACTTCTTGTTTCCATTCTGGATAACTGTATGAAAAATTCAGTTAGTCTTGTCCTTTAAGACACAGACCTCAGTGTCTTAAAGCAGAGCGAGTCAAACCACCTGCATTTAAGCACTGTTTACCTCTAGACATTCATTAAAATCAACAGATGCCTTCATTTTGGAACCTAAATACAACATGATGAAGTGTTAACTGAGTATTACCCAGCCTAGTCCACCCATTCCCACAGCCACTCTCAGCCTATCATGTTCGGTCTTATATGAAATTCCAGATAGTACAAGGGGACTATAAAAGCACATTTTTCATGTCATAGAGCTTATAAACTGTCACCGCTGTGTTTCTGGACAGTTGTAACAGGAGGAGTCAGGAAAGCATATAGACATTAACCAGTATTATAGAATGATTAACTAAGAAAGTTTAAGGAAGCAATGGAGAGGTAGAAACAAATTACTGAGATCTGCATTATTTTAGGATGTCTCAGTGCCAAACTATTAGGATCAAGTGCCAAGCTCTTGCACAGACAGGTCAGAACCTTCCTCCTACTTACAGATAGGAACATACCTAGGTCAGGATGCCCATCCTGGTGATTTTGCATGTGCCCAGTTGCCAGTAGACTGGCTCCTGTAGGTCCATCCCACTAGACTTTTAGCTCCCACAGGGTCATTACAAAGGGAACATTCAAAGCAAACTATTGGATCACTTGACCACCACTCTCTCAAATGTCATGGACACTGAGGTAGCCTGGTGCATGTTTCATATCTGTCAAGAAAGACCCTTAAGGTCAACTTCTCCCAGCTCAGAATTCAGGATCCACTGCTTGCAGTCATCTACGAAAAAGAGCAGTCCATGAGGCTGATATGCTTACATGGTGAAAGGTGCACTGTGCATGTAAGGCTAACATTTATCGTGAAATACTCACTGCCTGCACAAGAGATCAGCCAATAAGAGAGAGATTAAGTGCTTAAAAATGTTAAAAAGCTAAGAGAGGCAAGAAAGATAAGACACCTTTAACATACTAAATATATTTATTCCTTCAGAAACACTGCAAAATGTGGCCAGTCTTGACCTACAAGCGGTAATGAAACCTAAAGTCCCAGGCATATTACATGCCAGCATGCAACAGGGAGAACAATAAAGATAAGGCCAATATAGGCCAAAGATATTTCCTCAGGAGATTAGGAAATATATTTTAGAGGAAATGAAGGCCAACATGCTTCTCCCTTGGCAGAGCAAATCAATAACATGAATTTAAGTGAGCTGGGACCTAGATTTCCACAAAGTATCTCCTTCTGAGCATCCTTCCTCAGCAGGTTTCTCCATCCTCATTCTCTGCACTGCACTTCCTGACCTATGTCATCCAAAGGCACTAGAGATAGAGGTGGAAACATGTTCTTCTGCTCTTGCCTTCTGCAGGCCAAGCTGTTCTCTTCTCGCTCATCTGAGAGGAGGGGAAGAGAAGGGGAGGCACTCAAGGTGGCCTCCTTCCCCCATCATTAGTAGAAGAGGCTGGTTCAGTGGCTGCTGATTGGGCAATGGGAAGGGCATAGAGCCAAAATGCTCCAATAGGAGCTATCTGTCCATCTCCCTTTCCCAGGATTCCTGCTCCAGGAACTGCCAGTGGAGCATTACTTGGTGCCACTTGGTCTTGCCACAGTCCTTGAGGTCCTCTAAGTAAGGTCATGCTCCTCTTAGCCAGGACTCTCATTTCACCCCAAAAGTCTTGCCAGTATCTTCAGTGAGGTAATCAATGACTGAGTAGCATCCGGTCCACTCCTGATTGGCTTGATGTCCCCACTCAGATGTGTCTGAGGAGGGAAAACACACACACAAAAAACCCATGTACTTTTCCTAGGATTTGGACATACACAGTACAGTGCTTGATTTTTCAGATGCAACCCAAAAAGCCGTCTGATCCTGAGGAGTTTTGCTACCTGGTTACTTAGGCTGCGTTCATTCTTTTGAGTCTGTCCCTTGGGAAAAAGGATTATTTGGAAGGCTACCTGGACAGTGGAGCAGGAAAACTAAGGACAATTGTCCCTGTATGTGGGAGAGAAGACACTGTTAGCCAAAGTGAACAATGCGGTTTCATGGATTGCAGGCTGATGACTGCAGAAGGGCGTGTTGGAAATCAGCATGCGAGGACAGAAAGTAAGTGCTGGTTTGTCTCTACTGTAAAAGAATTAATCTATTATTTATGTGTTCCCTTTGCATTTATTTCCAGGTTGGTTTTAGGAGAACATAGATGAAGAGTTTGATCATTCAGGTCTGGAATCTGAAATTATTATTTAAGACCAGTAGCAACATGCTGGACATTTTTGCAGTAGAGAGATGTCCTGTGTTGCTACTCCTTGGGGAGAACCAGGAACAGATTGATGACCCTGATGACTACCAGGAATAAAATTTTTAATTGGGGCTGCGTAAATTACTCTAGAACCATCTGGAACTATTTTTTGCATTAGAAATATGCCTGTATCATGATCCTGATTTGTGGTTCCACAATTAATGAACAATAAATAGCCTATTTCAGTAGAACTGTCTCTGAGACATTGTTAGAATTACACTCCTACCCTGTTCCTGCAATACTGTCTTGGTGAAAATGGTGTGCTTTCTATGGTGGAATTACATGGCCCTTGATTCCCTGCCCCAGATATGATGCAGCAGGTATGACTGCATGTGGGCTGGTCCCTGACTCTGAAATCACAACTCTAACTCTGGCTAATCACCAATTGTGCAAAACTCCATGCTACATCCCACCTTGTAAACAAACTGTCCAGGAATGGGCTAAACCACTACAACTGTGAAAAGAGTTTTTCTGGTGATTGTACAAGTGGTTTTGAGTCCATGACTGGAAAAAGATGCATAGAGAGAATCCTGGGGATGGAAGTAGACAGACTGCCAAATCATACAGGTCTTGAGTCATGTGCATAAACAATATTCATGCAAGTATTGTTACTGAAATCCCATGCTATGTTTGCTCTCTGAAAGCATGTGATATCAATTTGAAACAGACAATTCAGCTGGCTCACCTCCTCAGCTGATGAATGGAGAATGGAGGTTGGGAAGTGGGAGAAGCCCACAATCAAATGCAGAAATCAGGAACAGATGTCAAGAAAGCTTCATGTTTTTTTTTCCAGCACATGCACACATTCTACAGTAGGGTAACCAGGACTAGCTGAGCTACGAGATGTTTTCTTACTAGGCAGAATTCTTGCTGATTATGCAAGGTTACTTCAGCTACCTAATCAGAGCAAGAGTCCCTCACATGTGCCTAGCCAGGAACTTCTAGTTCACTAACAAGGTCCCAGACAGGATGAGGAAGGGGAGGTGGAATGATGTGGTAATACTGGAGATGGGGGTTGCTGACCAATCAGCGGTTCCATGTCCTGCATTGTCTCTTGTCCTTGACTGCCAGAGCTGGCATCTTAAATGGTCTATATCTCCTAGCTGCACTCTCATCCTCCTCCCCACCAAAATTTTGGACACCCACCCAACCCAAAAGCTAGTATTACAAAAACATACTTACCAGAACTCTGCACCTTGGCTGTGACAAAATTCTGGGCAGTCCTACAGCATACAATTGGGTAGCTGAACTACTGCAGATAGTCACCAGCCTGTAATTCTTAGGGAGCATTGGGTCTAGTTGGAAGGCCGGCCCTTCCTTGTCAGACCTGGCACCTGGAACAACTACAACCATAAAGGCCTGGCTCTAGGGCCCCTCCTGAAATTTTCTTAGAGCAGCCCCAGTCCTGAGAAAGGGACGTTCCCTACTACAAAGTATTCAGTGCCCTTTTTGCCACAGGTCTCATCCAAGTTCTCATGAAAAAAATCAGGTGTGGCAAGCTGTTCCAGAAAGTCAGCTGCAGTCTTAGATTTAGAGACAGGCTACTCTGGAGTCTTGGAAATGTAAATGTGTGGTTTCCGTGAAGTCCTGAAGTATCCTAAATAGGATAACATCCCAGCATAATACAGCTTAGCAGCAGTAAAGCTACACTACCAAGAAAGTGCATTTTTCCAGTTTTTGACCACCAGAAGCTGAAGAACTGTTTTGCAGACTACTGCATGAAGTGTTTTGAAGGAGAACACTGGGTGTGGTATGGCGTGCTTTAGCAATGAAGCATAGGTGCAACACATGAGACCTGCTGTAACACTTTGGGAGGACTGAAGACAGGCTCGTTCACACTGGTTGGGAGCAGCAGCATGAATCCTGCTTACAGGGGCAGAACTTCAGTACAACCCAACATCCCAACATACCCTGGTCCAAGCTTCTCCATGAAGCTCCAAAATCACTCCAGAGCAAACTATAGAGGAAACATATACATAAGTAAGCATGGATAATTGGACAGCTAGGGCTTTGTGTATCCTGTTGGATGCAAGCTAACATTACAATAAAGATATAGCCAAAATCACCTTTAAGTGGTCCCATCTTACTTCACTGGCTGTTTAAGAAAGCCGAGTTCCTTACTTACATGCTCTGAATTACTGTGCCACGGCCAGACATCTAACTTTTAAGATGCTGCAATGCCTAATGTGGACAATCTCAGTAAAGCCTCCAACAGAGCAAGACATGCACCACACTTAAGCCAATACCAGACACAGTGACCATCTTTCAAATATTCAGATTATTTTCAACTCACTTGCTCTTCCTGCTGGGGAACTCTGGGGAGCTGGGACTGGATGATCCATCAAACTTCAGGTCAAAGAAAGTTCCTGGACTGTCCAGCACCTTCTGCATCCTCTCTGCAGTGTCTCTGCTGGAACAAAAGAGAAACCAGCTATACCCCAAGGCCACAGTTAACCACTATCTATTCTAACACTTCCTTACAAGATACAACACAAAGCTGGAGCTCTCATATACACATGAAAGGGAAGCAATGCAGTTGTGTTGAGAAGGATAGACTCCTGAGATGTAACCTGTTGAGGGCAATATATTAGAAATGGCCAACTTTAAGCTCCTTTTGAATTAATATAAAAGCCTAAATTAATTTCAGCATTCTCCTTTAATTCTTCAACTTTTTTTTCTGCCCTCCCCATTTCATTGGTCTTAAGAAACTTTAGGATTGATTAGAGAGCTTATGTATTTATTGCATAAAGAAAAAGGATTCAGCAAATTTCCCTGTTTCAGGATGGTTACAATAGTTTTATCGCTACTAGTACTTGTCAAGATACTTCTGAAGAAAGCTGTCTGTGTGCGTAACTGAAAAGTGGGGTATCTTTAATTAAGGATTGGAAAACTCAGGTTTTTGTCGAGGTTTTTTTGTGGCTTCAGTGATGGAGTTTACAAAGTTCCTCCTCTGCTCTCTTGATCAGTTGATCCTACCTGTACCCCTCACATCACAGTTCCTCATGCCCTCACTTGTGCTAATAAAACTGTTTGTGAGACTGGAAATTATCGTGACAAAAAACAATCCTGAAACTAAAACAACCCTGGAACTTTGAGACACATGAACAAGCGGGATGGACTGGGTCAGCTCTGTCATCAAAGCCTGCGTATCATTAAACTACAGCTTCAGGGTGAAGTCACACATGACATGTTGAGCTCACTGTTGCCAGAGAGAGAGCCTGCTCCAGCCTCGTCCACTTTTGCTGAGTGTACCTTCCATCAGTCCTGGTACCCATCAGACTTCTCCATGAGCCAGTTCATGGCAGAACCTGGCAGATAATTAATCCGATGAAAGAAAGTTGATACTTTTTCTGTTAGATTAATGGGCTGAATCAGTTCCATGAAGGGTCTACTAAGCATCTGAGCCATCACAAGGAATGGGACAGGATCGGGTAGTTGAAAGAGACACTGGGAGAAGGCAAGTATGATATCTGCTTTTCAGTAACAACGAACTGTTAGAACAGACCAGTTGCTGTGAAACTGCACCTCCAAGAATCACCCAAAAAGTCTTTCACAAAACACAAGATAAGGCTTACTGTTCCTCATATCTAAGATCACAAATAAGCAAAAGGAAAGCTAAATAAACCCAATAGCTTACCAATTCCATCCTAGCAAACAGCAGAAAAAAAAAGAAAATAAAGCCAGGGTTTTTCCTTGTTGTAGAAAACTTTTACAGATCTTTTGAGGGGATAGTGAAGGTTGTTGTACACCAAGTAATGGATTCAGGGGCACAGGTGCATAAGGTACAAAACTATTTAAAGTAGTGAAGAGCTGTGGCTACTGTGTTGGCTTAGACTGTTACAGGGAAGTTGTCTCAGAAGATTTTATTTTTCTCAGAGAAAGCTCTATACTATTTTTATTCAGATTAGGTCATAGGCACCTCATTAAGGAAAAGTCCAACAAACTAACTGGAAAGAAGGGAAAATGTAGTAATTCTTCCTGTTGTGAAATCACTAGTTTCCACATTAAAGATGGCTTTTTCCCTTTTACACTGGGTCTTTAAGCTGTTCCCTGGAATTCTTGCAACTGGGAAAACTGTATATTAGCTGCAGAGCACTCGTGACTTTTGAGACTCCCTATAATCTTAAAAAGGCGTCTCAGCTAGAGCTGAGAGAAATTTATTGATTTAACTGAATAATCTCTCATGAGCAGTAGGCAACTTTTGAATGGTTATAATTCTGTCAAATATGCCAAATCACTCCTTAACCCTGTATGTTGCTTCTTAATTATAATTATTTCTCAGTCATTTTGACTGAAAGCTTTTTTAAAAAAATCCTTTAAGATATCAGAAGTTTTGTCTATTTGAACTTTTTAACATGAAAACAAACAAACAATTAAGCACCCAATTTCCCCTTTCCCAAGTAAAAGCCTATCATCAGACTCTTATCTAAAAGTGGTGAATACAGAACAGGAGAACCAAGATCATACTGCACAATGTTTAAGAGTGATCTTACTATGTTCTTCCACCCATTTCCTCCCTTCTTCCTCAAATATTGATTCTCCTCATTTCCAAATGCCCGTTTTTATTTTGTTTGTTTCTGTCCATTTCTCCATTAGCCAATAATCAGGCTTTTCTTCCCATTCCAACCATTTCCATTTCAGTTCTCATTCCTGTCGATTCCCTTTCTGTCCTTATATGTGGCTTTCTATCTCCCTTTTCTCATCTCCTCCTGTTTTTTCCTCTCTTTGTCTCATCTTCCCACAGCTCATACCTCTTTTCCTCCTGTATGTTCTCAATGCCAATGGCACTACTCCGTCGCCCATGGAAGCGGCTGGCTCGAGTACGTGATGGGCTCCTACCAGGCAAGGCAAAAGACTAGAAAAAAGGAAAGTGTGACAGAAAGGAGGGAGGCGAACAAGACAGGAAAAACTGGAGAACTGGAAGCATGGGAGAGGGAGTTTGCAATGTGGATCCAGATCCTCTCCTTTACTCTGCAATACAATAGCATGGCCCAGCTCCACCAGTGCAAGAAGGAGTACTTTCTGTCAGTAAGAAGGAGAAACTAGGGCTTACAAAGGTGGTATGAGAAAGAGACAGAGAGATATAGAAACAAAGGCAGAACAAAATACACAGCCAGCATACAGAGAAAGAGGCTCAGGAAGGGAGGTATCCCCATATGATGAGAAAAGGAGAGGTAGAATCAGAAAGGTAGAGAAAACTAGAAATCAAAGGAGAGAAAGAGGCAGCAAACCCAAGTCATTACTATTCTGTGACTTTGTTGTGCTGACATAAAGAATGCATACAACTGAGTAAACTGTCCCCAAGAAATTTCCACACTGAAAGGCACCTTCTTGGCTTACTCAGAGATGTTTTTTTGTAGTTAGCCTGTATTGACATCACTAGTGCAGAGACCACAATCAGCTGGATGCACTTTGGCCAAGGTAACCATATTTCCAATATCAGAAACATGGATCCTTTTCTGGAGACATTTTCATGGATTTATTATGCTCACACCGATCACGTATGTTTAGTATCCCTATCAAATAAGAAAGGCTTTGATAGTGACTACAAATATTCACTTTTTTTCTCACCCCAAACTTTAATTCTGCTGTTTGTTCCCAACATGCAAATTCTATTTACAGCAAAACAGCACCTTGAATAAACATTGTGTACCTGCTTATATTACAGAAGAGAATCTGATTGGTGAAATTGAAGAAAATGGAACAGATTTAGTGTCCTTATGTTCTCAGCTCTTGCCATATGACAATACAGTACCATTCTGGTCAAACCACAGCGCATGCATTTTTTTAAGGTATGGCAACATACAGGATCTAATCCGGGATAGCAAAGATAGACGTAGAATCATGTTTGGCTTTCTTCTCCCAGTCTGCATCAATCTCAGCTCTAGTTTACAGATGAACTGGGGCTAGAGATAGGCATGGACAAAACAGACTGCAACACATGCTGTCACCACTTGTGAAATGGGATGATACAACAAAAAGAGGTTCACAGAAAGACAAGAGGACAAACTAATAGGGAAAGAGAAATAAAATGTATGGGTGGGTCACAAAGGTATGCTGGGTTTCTTCTTACAGCCCACCCGAATACCTTACCGCAGCAATGGCCTTAGGGCCCTCGGCGACACTCTGGCTGAGGGCAAGCCCAGCTGTAGTTGGGCGGCTGGGCAGGGTGGCTGGCGGCTGCTTTCTCATGGATATCCCCATGGTATCCAGGCTCTGGCTGCGGCCTCGGATCACCCGCTGAACAGAAGGGAGGCAGGGAAACAGACAAACACATATAGACATGCACACAGTAGGGCAGCATGAAAAGCACCACAGATTGGGCGGAAAGTTGTGACAGACCAACATCAGAACCACAGAAACCCTAACTCCTGGAAGGCAGCATCTTAGACATTACCCATTTGTGGTCCTAGCCGATTCATGGAGCTCACTGCCAGGGAAGAACTCTTCCTCAAGTATATTCTCTACTTTCACCTCCCTTGACCTGTTGCATAAATAGAGATTCCCTACTAGTATCCCAGCATACTGGATAAGACAGCATCATCTGGAGCAGTCCTACCCAGTCCAGGCTACAAAACACAAAATCAAATTCTTGTTCAAGACTGTAAGGTTCAAGTCTTGCATGAACTTGCGTGCTGGTTCCAAGGGGAAAGTGGCCGTATCAAAATCTGCAGCATTTGAAAAAGCCATTTTCTGAGTTTACTCAGCCTTTTCCAGCCTTTTACAAAGGTCATCCGTGTACATGACATGCAAATCACAGCATCTGCTAGAAGTCAGAAAAGGACATTTTGGGATAATTAGTGTAAGACATGGATGGGTATGAAATTCCTGTTTAGCAGCAAAGGCAGGGTAGACTGATTGTATGTAAAAATACACCGCACCAAAGCATCCCAGCTCTGACCAAAACTACGCCTATAGCTACCAAGCCTATATGTGAATGGGTTAGTTTTACAGCCCTTAACAACTCTAACCAGCCCACCATACAAAGCAGGTGGAGGTCATCTGTAGAAATGCATTTATAACACGTCTATCTGTCCAGACAGATAGCTTATTATACAAAAGAAGTGGTGAGGCACTTCCCACAGAAATGGGAAAGGGGAAGTAGATAGCAAAGTGATATAAGATTCTCTCTATATAATCAGTTCAAAACTCAGTTTGCCTGTTTGTACAAAACCTTTGCTTTCTCATATCATCTTGATCACTTTTAAAAGTAAGTTCTGTCACCTGATCCTGTTTTATTTAAAAAAAAAAAAAAAAAGAAAAGAGTGTCATCTACACCAAACAAAGGTAAATTAACTCTGGCTTTTAGAGGGTAAGTAAAGCATCACAGTTTTTCTAGACAGTACACTCACAGATATGTTAAACTCTTGCAGTGGCTCTTGCAACTTTTTCAGCTATAATGAAAATTAATTGGACGAGATCTGCTTTAGGAACTGAAAGCTGCTTGCTACTAGTTATTAAAATTCCTCTTGCAAACACTCACTCCTTCTTCTGTAAGTCATGGAGTGAAACCCCATCTGACACTAGACACCAGCATGGAGCATAAAGAGTTTGACTTCTCAGGGACAGTATGAAATTCCACTCTGGACCACGCTGTAGCTCTGTAGAAAGGAGCACAGGAAGGGGAAAAATGTCTTTTCTTGAGAGATATGGTAAAGCACAGTTGAAGATGCTCTAAAGAAAGGCTGCTGGATGGAAAGACTTTTTTTTCTGTCTCACCCTAAGCACAGCTGATCAGCAGGGTCAATATTCCTTGGAGGGACACACAATGAGCTTGAGAAAAGTGTGAGCAACTGGGTAAGGAATCAATCCACTATGGCTCACCTTGAAATTCTCGAGGAAGCCCCCACTGCCGTTCTCTATCTTGTCATCCTCCCCTATGGGCAATCCCATCATACTGCGGCTGCGAAGCTGCAGCTCCTCAAAAAGGCTCTCCAAGAGGGCACTCCGAGTTCTTTCCTGCATCAACATTGAGAATGAAATCACAGCTATTTTGGGGAGTGGAGGGATTTTTTTTTCCCTGTTTTTGCAATGTCTCATATCCTCCTTAAAAACAAACAAACAAAAAAAAAAAAAAACAAAACACCCTTCCACACCATGGAAATTAATTTAAATAGTATGAAGTGGTTTTAGCTGTATAGTTATGGAATATATTACAGTAATAGCCAGTTCTTTTAAACTCTTTCTAAAGCAAGTCATAAAGGATATCAGTACGTTTTTACAGGTGATGAAACAGAGGCATGGATTGAAGGCAGTTTTTTCTAGATCAGGCAAGCAGCAGAGTCTGGAATAGAATTTTGGTACCTTGAACCAAAATCAGTGATATCAGTACACATCCTGCAGCACAATACTGAGTTTCAGCTAATACAGAATTTCCTCCAGCAAAACGTACACATCGTATTCCCATTCTTACTTGAGGATTAGATCTTTACCTGTTCATATTCTATCATGCCTGCTGTGAAACATAAAGGAAGCATCACATAGCTGACTATAATCACATTTCATCTTCATTTTTTAAGCAACACAAAATCAGAAGTAGAAGAAAGTAAAAAATTATACTGTATTTTCTTAATCTGGCAGTAATATAGTTTTACAAATTTTAATGGAAGCAACCAGGTAATAGACTCACCTCTAATTTAGCAAATTTCTCAGCTCGATAGCAGCTGTACTCAGCATTGATGAGCTTGACCAGGAGGAATTCACGAAACTCTGCACTCTAAAAGACAAGATGAAGACTAGACTGGAGGTGAAAACAGTAATAAAAATATCACGAGAAAAGCTCTGCCTTACTACTCTTTAGACCTCCAAAGTCATCTAGCCAGACTGACAATACTGACTCAGAACACAAGGGTGTGTACCGTATCTGTGAGAAAATAACGGAAGATTGGCGAGGAGGGTTGTAAACACACTCAAGTGACTTGCAGCTGGGGTGTCAAAAAACACATATATCATACTAATTGTTATTTGGCCTTGTGTGTTAGACAAGTAGAACACCTGTGTTTAGATAACATAGGCCTGTGATAGACGTAGAGGCACCCTATCGAACATGCTTGAGATTCCTGCCCTGCTGTGGGAAAGATCAAAGCACAGTGGTAAACTACACCTGCACGAATCCCTGAAAATTCCCTGAAATATAGGCAAAAATAGCAGGTTCAGCAAGGACCGAGCTCTGCAGTGCCTGTGTACCCGCTTGTGTGCCTCTGCCCAGGTGCTGCTTTGGGGATCCTTTGGTTGGCGAGGTAACAAAAATAAATTTACCCTTTGCATTTTGTGGTTGTTCCTGCATCCTGCCTGTGCCGGCTCACACAATATCCCCCTGCCATCTAACACTGGACCTGAGAAACAAACCTTTCTAAATATGGCTGGATCTGGCAGAGGGGGTCCAAAGAAGGGGACATCATCTCGGGCTGTGACTGAAACCTGAAACAATATAAGGGGAAAAAAATAAGTATCATAACACAAGTGAGACCATCAAAGCCTTCAAACTACTATGGTACATCTGATCCCTCCTGAATCACGTACATATCCAAAAGAGATCTAATATGCTGTCCCATGCATTCGTCTGTTTCTGTACTTAGTGAATGGATGTGCTCATTTATCTCCCAGAAATTCAGTCAGCTAGATGTGCACACAGTAAGAGCAAGAAAAAACAATTGAACTGATTGCTTTTTTAAAAAATATTTTTAATAAATATTTTTAATAATAACTAGTGTATTTGGAACAAAAAAATAAAATGCTTCTATTCAGCCTGCAAGATTTACCTCCACTAGAAGAGCCTTTGTCAATATGGTTGTACTGACCTATTTTTTTTGACAGAGAATCCTCAGTGGAGATACTCCCCTCAGTGTGCAGTGTATCTCAGTGACATCGCCTCTCTAAGTCACATGTGGTAAGCATACAAAAGCACTTTCCCAGTGGGAGTTAAGGAAATCCACGCTTTTTTTTTTTTTTAAAACATGCTCCTACCTGACATACCAATGCCAAAAAAAAAAGGCAGTCCAGTTTTTACATACTGTCACTTAGCTCTTCAAGCTCTTACAGCACTTACTTATAATTATATGCAGCTATCTTACCAGATATGTACAGCACTTAAGAATATTTCACAGTTATTTTTTTCATCATGTTTGAGATGGAACAATACCATTATTTGCCATTTCATACAACGGGGAACAATGTCAGAACAACTTAACAGCAACCGCCTCAAAATAACACTCCAGTGTAAATGTCACAGAGCCAAGGAGAGGCATGAGTTTAAGAAGAGGAAGAAGGAAAAGGGCCCTCGATTTAATTCAGATTTCTCACACTGTAGGCCAGCTCCCCTAATTACAAGGCCTCCCTCTCCCTCCCAGTTAAAATCCTGCCTTGCGTTTTTAATTTTCTGATTGCAAAAATTGATTCAAAGAAAGAAATGCTATTAATATTCCAATTTAACCACTAGGCACTAAAGCTTAAGTAAATGGAACAATGGACGGAAAAAAATCTTCCCAAACTGCAGTCTCTTAGGTACTAGAATGCTCTCAAGGCAAAATGAGTTAAAACCCCTTTGGAAAAGCCTTTACAGAAAACTCTGCATTGGCTCTAGGGTCCTGACTGGGACTATTTCTTTTTCATGAAATGATACAGGCAACCTTACTACACTGACAGAAACAATGCCATTGCAAAGGCAAAGATGAAAACAATAGTAGGAAAAGACAAGACAAATGGGAAGCTTCCCCAGCTTTCTCTTGTCATTAAAAAAAATCCAGTGAATTTCTGTGCCCTACGAAACAGAGACTGAGAGGAAAATTGGAACCCCATGCCCCTGATCAACATTAGGTTATCGCGTCACTACAGACCTGCCTGCCCATAGCATCGGGAACAATGGAAGGTGATTGTTCCACCCCTAGCACCCTCTTTGGTGGGAGAGGAGATGGGGATCCTGTCCTAATTTTGATATTCTTGGTGTTCTTGTAGACCTCCAAGGCATAAGGACTCATCATCAACAAATCAGAATTCCTACATAACACGAGACAGAGCACTTTGATTAAAATGTTTCTACAATGGAAAATCCATCACAGAATGCAAGCTTCTATATATGCCCTCTCAGCACGACTGAAAGTTGAACATAAAGTTATATAGACATCCATACAGAGTCACGTGACAGAGAAAGAGCTGTGTCCAAAGGCTGCAGATAGGGAATTCATGTTCTAGCAGGGCTTCTTTCAACTGGAGGGCCCTAACAGGTAGCACTTCCCTGCCAGATGGGCATCAGTTCTGGGATCCCCCAAAGCAGATGTAGCTGGTTCGGATTCCATAGATCAGGCCAACCAGCTGTATCTGACCTGCAGTCTCAGGCAGTGGAAGCTCTCAGCACTGTGCTCTGCAGCGTAAGCAATGCCGACATGGCTGTCAGTCAGGTGAATGAGTTTTACCTGACTTACATAATGCAAGCAAGACATCCCCCAAAATGGCATCAATTGCTCCTTGTGCTCTTTCATGTAAACAAAACTTTTTTATCTGAATTCGTCCTGCCTCAATTCCCAAGCTTTAAGCTTCAGAAATTCATCAGCTACTTTGAAAAACATACAAGTACATTCTAGTTTCATGTGTAGATACTTAACAAATTGATCAAATTATTCTTAAACCTTCTATTTGCTAAGTAGAGGCAGTAAGCAGTCCTGGACTCCTTTCAGTAAAATACTTGTGTTCCAGAATTTTAATCATTCTCAGCCTCACCTTCTAGCCCCATCCAGCTTATCAATATCTTTATGAAATCTGAATACTCAACAAACATGAACACAGATTGCTAAATAGTAACAATCACACCAAATAGAGAGGACCTCTGCAAACCTATAGAATAGAGAGCAACATACAGGAAGGAGACTCCTGGTCAGAGATCAAAGAGTGAGTGAAGGGGAAGGAGAGCTGGTGGCAGCTACTAGATTTCTAGGTTTACTGGCAATAGATCTAATTATTGCCTTTCATTGAAAACGTTGATCAAGTTTACTAACAGAGCAAGCAAAGCTGTTAGGATGACAGCTGGCTGAACCTGTACCTCTCCCAAAGCAAGAACAGGTTTCCACCTCAAGGATCAATATCAGTAAATCAGTACAGAGAAATCTATTGGCTCTGGTTACCTTGTAGAGAGTGTCCCCAGTGGTGCTATGAGTGAGCTGAACTACCACATAAGCATGTAGGAAATTAGAAGCAATCATATCAGGGACAAAAGGTGTGCTTTCATCCTGGAAGATGATGGCTACAATGTCATTCCCAATGTGACGCTTCCGCTGAAGCTGGAGAGGAAAAAACACAGTAATGCAAGAAGGCAGGTGAAAGAGCAGAACGGCATGATGGGGCCTCAAACACCAGTCTGTCTAGCATCTCCAACCCATCTGTTCAACCAAATCCCTCATCACTACTTTCACCATTACTCCAGCCATAATTCCCAACATTACGCAGTTAGGCATTCTCCCCTCTAACTAGCCCCGCATCAAATACCCCTCCCCTCTTAGCCACACTGTTGAATTCCTTAGTTTTCCTTCCAATACCTGCTGGGAATCTCCCTCTGTGAAGGGCAGCTTTGTAGACACATGAAACATGATCTCCTTGCCCCGGAAATTTGTATAGACCGACTCAGTGCCCGTTTGACCTCTAGTGACATCCAAGCCTCCCCGGAACCTGAGCAAATCCATACCATGCCATAGGTCAGGCAGGACACAGAAGAGAAAGTGGAGAGAAGAAAGAAGATACCAGTAACAGTAGCTTGGTACATGAATATTATCAAAGGTGATTTTTAAGAAATCAGTGATAGTAGGGCACCAAATCTTCCCAAAACAAATGCACTAACTGAAGCTGCACAATGTTTCTCCTGATGAACATACTTGTTGCTAAAAGCTGTGAAGCTAAACCAGGGATCGTCAAAGGAGCTACTTACTTTGGCATTCTTCTGAGAAACACAGTCCATATTTTAGAACTACAGAAAGGACAGGCTGACCCACAGAAAGAGACTAAACCAATATTGACCCCTACCATTGTGAAACAAACTTACATTCGCACAGTTAAATAAAATTATTCTTTACTGATACTGTTGATCAGATTGAGATACCAGGAGACCTCTAAATGAAAATACCAGCAGAGACCTAAGCTCCAACTGGTTCCCAGATAGGATGGCTGACAAAAGCATTCTGGGCTTCTCCACCTACACTGGGATTCAGAGGACACAGCACTTTTCTGAAAGCAGGGCTCTAATAGAGTCGCAGCCTCTGAACACACGGTGTTCCCTAACTCAATCACTAACTTTCCAACGGTGCTGGGTACGCACCCACGGAAATCCTGCAACTGAATCTTGTCACCAAGGAAATCCAGGAACTCTAGGAAACCCAGACTCTCTTCTGTGTTACTGAAGACTTCTTCTTCAGTCGTCTTCAAAAGGAAAGGAGAAGTCATAAGGAGCACAAGTATTACAAAGAACAGGCAGTAATTTCTATACACAGTTCAACCCGTTTTGAGGACCTGGACAAACAAATCGATCAACATAAGGCAAGCTGCTATCCTTTCTCTTTACGGCATCTGTATTTTTCACAGGATAGTACAGACCTTGTTATTACATTTAAGCCAAGAGAATGAACTCTTTGTATTTTGCCTCAAGTATCGTGGGACCTGAGGGAGCTTACCTGTCCAGGTTTCTGGTAGATGACCCCAAATTTGAAGTTATTGCTTATGACATGTTCATCAAACGCAACAATAAGCTGCGAAGCCTGAGGTAATGAAAATACAAATTATCAGCTGGACGTCATTAGCCAGACCTTAATGGAAAAGGGACAAACAGACATATCAGAACATTATACCTTGGGGTAGAGGACAGGAAAGAAGCGTTCAACATTCACATCCTCGCACAGTAGCTGTCGAGTGAGAGAGAGAGAGGGAAACAGAAGTGTGATTATCATGTGCCCTAGCTTGCTGCGGGCATGAGAGCATAGGCGCTGTTTATAATTATCTGACAGGAGTCCCTTCAGGCAAAAATTCTGAGGTAAAATTAGAAGAGAAAGAAGAGAAGCTAAATGGAAGTGTTAAAGGGAAGTATATGACAGTACTATTGGGGAATAGTAGAAAAGAGGGAAATGGGAGGACAGAGGTGAAAATAACCTGAACAACGAGGCTGTAAGAGTGAACAGGCAAGCACAAATCTCACCTTCGCCATCTGGACAGCATTGGGAAACTCATTCAGACAGGAAATGGGGATCAGGTCATGTTTGGTGCCAGTCCGAGTCCTGACACAAAACAAAAAAGGCATTAGAGCAAAAGGTGAAGAGAGACATAAGCAACACTGGTTCTTTAAAGAAAGAGTAGCCATTCCTTCAGATTATCCTTAAAGCAGTTAATTCCAGAGGATTAATTTTAAGCCTGGTGCATAAAATCACTGGAAAAGGGAGGTATTTACGCTTCTTATTGCTCATCACTTGTTGTGGGGAGCAGAGGAAGACAAAACAGGAACAAACAGCTTACTCTCTTGCTCCTTTGCATTCTTTTCTTGGTTGAAGAAATATTTTGCTCTTCCCCCCCCACCATTTTCTTTCACAGAAATCTAAATGTTGAAATACAATTCATGGACACAGTATTATAATGGATTCATAAGATCATACAATGAGTGTTTGAAAGACTGTGAAAAGGTCTGATAGAGACAGCCTAGGAAAGCAGATCTATGCAAAGTATAGGAGGTAGAAACTGGTGTAGTATTATTCCAGAAAGCTGATGGAGAAAAGCTTCCTTTCTCTGTCTACATATATATATTAAAGAAGAGATGTCTTTCTAGGGGAGAAGTAATATTGGGCTGTCCTCTTCAAACCATTATAAACAAGCTATTGAGCAAAAGGTGCTGCATATAATACGACATCTTAATAGAGGAATTACTACCCTTTTGTTCTTCACCAGTCTCTTCCCTGTAGGAAGGTGTCTGGGCTCAGGTAAACATTCTCTGGCACAGCTCACAAATAGGCGCTCTCTTTTTTTCCCCTCAGATTATTGCTCCGCCTGGCACTCTGAAGTGTTCTATGCATACAATGAAGGAAACCCACCAGTGATTCTTTTGTAGCTGACTTCTATGCAACCAGTATTTTCCCTCAGTCCTGGATGAGTCCTTGTCAGCAGCAACTGTACGTCAGTTGCTTCCAGCAGCCTGGAAAGTGCACCCAGCCCATAGTGTGGTAAAAAGCTTTTCTGCAGCATGCCTCTCACCTATGCAAGGTCCATCTCTGGTCTTTCTCTAGTTCATTCAGCAGCTCTCTCTGGGTAATGACTCTCTGTGGAAGCCCTAAAGGTTATCCTGGGAAGCTAAGGAATGTTCTAGCTCACCTTCAAGGGAGCCTTAGTCTCAAGTACAAAGTCCAAAGACAGGTCTGGGCTAAGCTGCCCTCCATCGGGGAATCCATATTCTCCTAGAGAGTACTCACATGTCTATAAGTAAAGAGAATAAACAGAAAAACTTTCTTTTTGAGGGAAGAAGAGATGGTTTTCACAGGAACTACAAAGATGTGCCTGCAAACACCACTTCAGCTTCCTGAAGGAAACTGCTGAGAGAAACTCAGAGGGGAAGGCAAGAAAAGAAGGCTAAAGTCCTCTCCAGGAGAAAGACATGAGATTCACACCCATATCTATGCAGAGGAAGCTCAAGGTAAGATGAGAGACACAGCACAGTAACACACACTTCAACAACAGGCACTGTTACCTCAGCAACAGGCGTAGATTTTCCTGTTTCTCAATCTGTTCATACTTCACAGAAAGTACCAGGTAGCCCAAGGAGATGTCACTGGAGTAAAAATTCTGGTGCTCCTGAAACAGGAAGCCAAAATGCATTATTCCCAACACGCTTCCTAGAGAAGTTCACCAGATTTTTTGCATACAACCCGTCACTCAAGATTAGCTAATTTTTTCTTTAACTAGCAATGGCATGCTTGAAGACGTGCATATGCTGTCTCCCAGCCCCCTTGATGATCAATGCATGAGCATATCAGTCAAAGTTCATCCACTTTCAGTTCAGTTCCTCCTCAGCTGTCCATCATCAGAAGTGCTCCTGAGAAGGAACAGGATGAGAACATTCAGCAACACATTTTGAAGAAATCGAGTTTCTTGTAAATAAATTCTTTCGTGGTATCTTTCGTGGATCTTCCCTGTATCCATTCTGACTCTGCATGACTAAGTAGTGGTCTCCAGCACACTCAACTGGCTGGGGTCATGGGAATTTTCTATACAAACCATAATGGCAGGATCATTATACCAAATGGTTGATCTCTAAGAGCACTCGCATCTCAAGGAGGATGCAGTCAGAGCTCGAGGTAACTACTTTGCATATGAAGACTGTTCTCAGCAGTGCCACTAACACTGCTTGAGCTTTAGTGGAGTGTGCCTCAAACAGAGAGAGTCATTCAGTCAAACAATGAACCATAACACAAACATTTTCGCAGGCTCTATATAGAAGAGGCTGTGGCCATACATTTCTCCTGGGCATACAGCCATGTTCCAATGGCCTGGGTATATCAATATAAATTTTATACATTGATATATATACATTTTATATGTATAACACATATATTGATATATATAACCTCTAACCTCAAAAGGTTAAAGCGTTTTGACAAGGGATGTGAATAGAAACCTCTAGCACAATGAGAATACTATATAGGTGGAATCATCCAGAAATGCTTAGATTGCTCCCATCTTCCTAGCGGAAAACAACTTTATGGCCAGTTTTTGGAGGTGGCTGCTACATATACTCTGACAGAGAGCTGAGACTGAACTCATGCTTTCAAACAGTCCAAAATTATTGGGTTTGAGGTATAAGCAGGACAGAGGGACCAATGAGAATGTCATGCAGGGGATCCGATTCTCTTTGGATTAGATTTGATTAGATTAATATCTTAATCTCTTGCTGCTAATGAGAACTTCTGTTGAAAGGGGCAGTAGTACCTTCCAGTATTTAGCCTCCAACCCAGGAGAATATAGTGAGATTGGTATGGTACTTCTGAGCTAGCAATGATGGAAGTTGGGGTAAGACTCCTTCTCAGCAAAACAAAATAATAATAAAACAAAATAAAGAATCCCAAAACCAAAATTGTCTCAGCTACCGTATAGCAGGCAGAATTATCAGTGCCTCCTTATGCCTTGGGACCATAAAAATCAGGAGAAAGTCACACAGCAATCTGCCGACTGTGGAATCAGGAATGTGTCCACAGAGAGCTTCAGTGCAGAACAGTTTAGACCACAGAAGAAGAAGGGGGGGGGGGGGGAGGGGGGGGCGGAATCAAGGCTTTCTTTTGGTATCTTTTGTAGACAATCTTAGGATTTTCCAAATCCCAGATGTTGTATCTCAAGATATCCAGCTGGATCTCCCACTTGTGGATCTGTAGGAAAAAGAAGCTCTGTCCACTCACTGAGAAATCAGACGCTCCCGGGAGATAAAATGCACACACTTTAATGGGGAGCTTGACTCTGACATTCCACTTAACAGAGAAGGGGTACCAACTGCTATCTTGTTTGTTGATATATTTTCTAATGATAGCGTTGCCCTCCACCAACTTACTTGAAAGATATAATCAAAGTACTCTGCATATATTCTAGCATGTACATTCTGTTCTGATGTACTCCAGTGGTTTTATGCTGTTTGTTTGAAGAAATTATCTCCTCAGCCTAAATGCAAAGTGTTTGTCATGGTCAAATTAAATGTAGGAGAGAGGTAAAACACCATTCCCCTGCAAATAATGAATGGGCTGTTCTACCACCAGAACAGCAGTCATCTCAAATCAAAGACAGAGTCACTTGCAGCCTGAGAAGACAGCCAGGGAGCATGAAGTCAGTAACCAGGATTGCAAGACTCAGAAGGAGCATCACAGGAAGCACTGTATAAATGCATCCTTGTGCATGACACATGCACTGGGACGGTAAGTTAAGTGTCCAGTTGTATAGTCAGAACTTGCACGATTTGGAATGTGTTCTGTGAAAGGAATACTCCGAGCAATTAATTAATATTAAGGACTCAATGGGAGCAAAGTGTGTAATTTGATCAAAAAGAGTTGCTAGTCTGAGAGTTCCTTCCTCAGCTTTTTGCCTAGAAAATACAGAAGGTCTGTTCTGTCTCTGGTGGATTGCAACCTCTCTCAACACACTGATGAGATTGCCTTTTGCTGCGGAAAAAATCTAAACAATTTTTTGTATTAGTCATAGTTCTGACTCACTGTGAAATGAAGATACATCTAGTGAAATACTCTGATATTTATGTGGATGTAGGCATCTTGAAGTCAACAGACAAACCAATCCACTTTTTGAAAAAAAAAAAAAAAAAAGGAATAATGGGGAAAAAGTTTCAGAGCTTCTGGTGCTAGCATAGTCAACCCTTTGCTGAAGCAGATCAAACAAACGGGTCTTGAAAAAGATAAGGTATAAGTACAGAGCAGCAAACAGGCAAACAGAATAACGTGGCCTCTAGCTGCAGTGTTCAAATCACAGCAGTCCAATGTGATCTGTCACACAAGTCAATGGTACTGACTGAACTTAACTGTGTGCGGGAAGAAAAGCTGAAATCAAAGGAAGCCACAAAGGCTGAGAGGACAGTTTATTTCTCCTGACCATGACTCTCAGGATACTAATAGATTTTTGGGATGTGAACAAGGATCAGGTGCAGTAGTCATTGTGACCAAGGGCAGAAAGACAAAGCAGCTGAGGAATAGACAGATTCAAGGAGCAAAACAAGAGCAGTATGAAAGGAAGTTCTGGATTTCAAATGGATCTCTGTAAAAGCAATCAAGTATCTTCTTGGGGCCAAGGGAAAAGACTAACAGAATACACAAGGAGTGCTGACAGTTTGCCTGAGAAGTTATAAAGCTATTAAGACAACTGCCATGTTCTTAGCCGCTTGGGTTCTTTTTGATGAAATAAATTATTTTTCGCTGCTCAGTAGCAGCAATTGCACTAAAGATGAACAAACCAGACAAAAGACATCTTCCCCATGGGAGCCGGTATGTTTCATCACTTCTTTTAGCAACAGGAGCATAGGAAGCCAGAGAATACTAAAAGATCTTTACAGGATTCAAAATGGGTTCATTAGTCCATTCTCTTCCTTCAAGACAACTGAAAATAAAAAAGCAATTAACTTTGAAAAAACTTGGCAACCTCTGGTCATCTGGTAAAATACTGGGATGATTTCATCCTTGAAGAAGGAAGAAAAGCAGCTTTGGTGGCCAAATGATTATGTGATGACCTACAGGAAGATAATGATACCTGAACATCCAAACCTGAACATCTAAACCTATCAAGTGTTAGATAACTAATAAATTTACAGTACTGAGTAGGTAGCATCATTATTCCACCAACCTTCTTTTCATAAAAGTGTAAGGTGTTCTTTGCCACTCAGATGACAACAAGGACCTAGAAGCTACTGCCACTGTTGGCAACTGCAGAACACAGAACTACTAAGGCTGGGCTGGTACTGAAATAATACCTCATTAGGTTGTCTCCTTGCAGGCCCTCCCTTCATCTCCACTTGGAGAAAACTTAAAAAAAAAAAAAAAAAAAAACAACAACAAATCTTGGGCTGATGTCAGCTTCTCATGACAGGAAAACAGTAACAAGCTCCAAAACACATGTATTTGCATACCAGAAGAAAATGATCCTGAATATGAGAAGACCTGCAGTCTCAGCAAGTCAGAGAACACATCTACTAAAATCATAGATTTGTAGTAATAAAACGAAATTAGAGAGACTTTAAAATAACAAAAGAGATTACAATTATACCTAATAATAAAAATATCCTTTGACTGCTTCAAATAGTTTCACCTCTTTGTCCTAGGTTAAGCTAGAATTTCACACTAATAACTTAAGACATTGTTCTTTCCGCTGAGAGGACTCCACTGAGTCAGTTCTCCAGCAGTTCACAGCTCTGCAGCAACAATACTTTAACCAGCACAAAGAAAGGACAGCATAATGGAGAAATACATGACCACATATGAATGTATGGCAAGAAAGCTTCTCTCATCAGCACTGCCAGTTTCAAGCGCTTGTGAAACTGCACCCTAAGATTCTTTGACTGGCATTTCTAATGTATACATTTATTAAATCCTTCCTGGCTTCAGGCTACTTCTCTTTATTGTAGTCTTGAAAAACAACATAGACATTTAATAATTCCCACAGTATAAGACATAAGGTTTTACAGACTTCTTCCTACAGGCAAAATGAATCTTACTGTGTAATCGTCATATAAAATATAGACCATGAAACAAAGAAAAGGAACTGAGCTATGGCTTTTATGTCCTAGCACTTTTTTTGTGGTTGTTTTATAGGACCTGCTATAAGGTGTTCTGCAAAAAGTGTCAAAAGAATTGTCTGAGTTTGAGTGACCTAGTATATGCACACCCACAACACAGACATGCATATTAAGTTTATAATACCACACATACTCTAATATTCCATCTTGAATAAAGGGTATTCCCTAAACCACTGGCTATGCCTCTCCCATCACATGATGCTTATGGACTCTTCTTCAGCTAAGAATTGTTCACAGCTATTCAAAGCATGCAAGAGACCTTTCTTTATCTTTCTGAAATAACCTTCCCATTTTATCAGCAAGAAAAGGACCCAATCCATAGAGCATCAAAATCACTGGTCTCTCTTAACTTTGAACTGAAGAAATACTCTCCTTGTGGAAAAGCTCTGAGCTCTCTCCTTACCTAAGCCTTTAAGCCATGGGTAAAGAAATGGGTAAAGTTTTCTACCCATGGGTAGAGTTTTCTGTGACAAGAGCCGTGTTCACCTTGTTCTTTTCTGACACTGGCTTGCTCAAAAACTTGCATATTTAATGGAACATAGACACACATTCCTGTTAATTAACACAAAGAATAAAATAATCGGACTGAGAAAATCATATCCCAATTTGCCTCTCATCCTAGCTGGCTCTGGAAACCTTCAAGCACAACCCTAAATTTAACATGACAGAAAAATAATTACAGTTGGCATACTGATGGCTTCCAGAATGTCACAGGATAAATGTCCATTAACAGATTGTACAGCAGATCTGTCAGTCTAGAGAGGAAGCCTCCAGGAAGGGTACTTTAGATATAAATTATATTAATATCGGTTTCTAGTGTTGCATATTAAACAAGATCATTCGGACAAGTCAAACTACTGCAGAACAGGTCCCCAGCACTGCCCAAAGCTCCACCTCTTCCTGGTTTTGAACTTATTACGCAGTCGCAGAGGGAGACCACTGAATACGATGCAGCATGAGTATACCTGTCAGGCTTTCTTATCTCCTTATGCCATGAAAGGAATCTCAGAAAAGATCACGGGTTTGTTCTCCCTTGTTCTTGATGGTTAATATTATCCTGAGATCCAGTCTGGGAATCAATCAATTGCCTAAACAGGCCAACCCAGATGGACCTTAACGGCCAGCCAACAAACATCCACTTAATGAGGCCAAGCTCTCTCTCCCTGTCTGTCAGATGGAATTTTTGAAGTTAGGCAAAACTTAGCACCAAACTTACCTAAATCAAACAACTGTAAAACACATTGTTCGGTTTCTTCATATACATTCTGTGGTGACCATACTTGCTACTTATCTACACCAAGGAAAATGGAGCATTTTTCTTACTACAGAGGGGCTTGCACTGTCAGTGCTGAAGTCCCCGCTAAAAATAATACCATCTCCATTTCCAATATTACCCTTTTTTCACCTTCTCATCTCCAGGTTGGTATCTGTCCAGGAGCCTCAAAAGAGCTTCTTAACCAAATATAAGCACTTCCTGTGCAAACCTTTCTCTTCTGTTAATGCACAGGATGATGCACATATCACAAGGCACAGGACCAACCTAACACACTACTAGCCATATGGTAGTATGTACCTTATATACATTAATTCAAGGCATCATGAGGAATTGAAATGGAGTGGCTGTGCAGTTATTTCTAAGTCCATCAGGAAAAGCCTGAGATACATTTCAGCCTTGAGGCTGGGTGGGCAGAGAAGGCTCTGAAGATCACCCTTACCTTCCCCAGAAAATGTTTGCGGTACAGCTTGGCTGTAGGATCACTCTCCAGTTTCACTTTACCACTCCAGGGAAAGGGTACGTCAGACAGAGTTGGACTCAAGCTGGAAAGGTTGTGGCTGGTCCCTTCAATCCAGTAGCCCCCAAACTGGGGTAAGATAATGAGAGGATATGGCCACCCTTTCTGTAATACCTATTGAGAAGGACACAGAACATGAAAGCTGAAAGGCCAATAAGCTGAAAGGCCAATAAAGTCTGAGGAAAAACAGAGGAGAGCAGTACTAACTCACCTCGTGGATGCTGGGGTAAGGAATATACTCCTCTTCTGTCTGAAATCAGAAGACACCAATAGCAAAAATGCGTGACATTATTTAAAGTGTTATGCTCCCATGATGGCACAAGCTGTGCCCTCAGCTTCCACTCTGCCCTAGGCCATCTTTAGAGTTTTATTTTAGGATGTAAGGTTAGACTCCGTTTCCCAGGTCTCAGCATTATAATATAGAACTTTGAGAACAATAAATTTAGGAGTCAGATTTTGCCCACCTTCCTCCTTGAAACTACACAAAATACAGGCATGCAAAATGAGGTGGTACTCAAACTATAGGCAAATTGGATGAAGTTAGGAGTGAGAGCCTTTCTCCCTTCCTTCCACACAGTGTTGGACAGCTGCAGACAGAGATGACAGTAGGGATGGCAGAAATAGTACTGTATTTACAGCGAGATCAAGGTTGTGTCATCTCCATAGCTAGACCGGTGGTATACAACCGAGCAGTGCTGAGGCATGACTGCAAGAATAGGAGGAGTATCTGAGCAACTTTATGCCAGTTGGATATGGCCCTTCCATCACCACAAAGAGCACTGACTATCTCTGTCAGAATTGAGCTATATCAATTGCCTATGTGGCTTTTTTTTTTTTTTAAGGTCATCCCAAGATTGAATTCAACGTCAAGGTTGATTTTAAGGTTACTGTGCCTGAGCTGAGACTGAAAGAATGGAGAGGAAGACTTGAAAATTTAAAGATGGGAATCTGTTCTTATTGGCTGAATATTGAGGGAAACAGACCAGCTTTCTAGTAGCATCTATGAGTCCTCAAGCAAACTACTGAAATAAATGCAATGTGGTTTCATAAATATTATTATAGCTCTTAAATTGAATAAAATTTAAGAAATTATTTAGTCAAAACTAAGATTGTTAATAATATTAAACACTTATTGGAACCACTTAAATCTGAAAAAGGAAGTATTGATTCTGTTTCAGCTACATAGTTTCACCCTCTTGTGCAGCAACTTAAAAAAAAAAAAAAAAAAAAAGACAAGCATGTATATGTTCTTGGGCTGTTTGTAGGCTCCCTGTTCACTCCAAGATGAAAATACACTGCAGGCCAGGTCAGTTATTATCTGCCATTCTCAGCAACTTAGGAGGCAACAATGACTTGGCCTGACCTTGAGAGGAGCTGGAAGGGAACATCTTTGTTCATCCAGACGACTCCCCTGGAAACAGAAAGTCAGAGACAGTGAATCCTATGTTTTATCGTGTCTGTTTCACTTACCCTCTGTGTCCTCCTCCATATCCCCAATATGCATATTTTGTCTCTCTCTCTAATCTTCTATTTTATGCCAGTTTGGAAGTTTGGAATAAACAGAAGAAGTAAAGCTAGAACTTGGCCAGTCCCCTAGTTTGGCATTAAAACTAAAAAGCCCCCCCACCTTACATCTCTTAAAAAGCAGAAAGCTGGCAGAAATCAAAAGCAATCTCCCAAACTGATTTTATTATTTAATTCTCTAATCTATTCTAGCTACTTTACTTCCTATCCCAAGCAATAAAAAAAGGAAGAGGTAAAGACAGAATGCGAAAGAACAGTATTTCAGACCATTCATTCCTGTTCTACTCTTCCCTCTCCCTTGAAGATACTGTCAGGCAGAGCATTGAGAACCTCAGAGTAGGGTTAAGAGAAGTAACAAACACTTTTTTTGAGGATTGGGACTAGGCAAGAAGACTTTTAAGCAGCTTATGTGCCTTGCTTCCATCCACATAAGGGAACAAATCTGTCTCCTGCAGGTAAGACAGAAAATCAGAGCTGCTCTCCATCCATGCATCTGACTAGTGCAACAGACTCCTGCAGGCAGCAAGGAGCCACACAGCAGAGCTCTGCACATCTGCCTTCCTAGGCACCATTACTGTGAGGTGGGTTAGAATGGCAAGGCAAAAGACTACTGGATGCTTAGTTTCTTCCTGAATCAGCAGCTGGCATCCAGACTTGATTCTCTTTCTTAAGGCTATTCCATCCGCTCCCTTCTCACCATGGCAAGACTAGCTCACTTCCACCACACTTCTGCAGCAGAAGCACACGGAATAGGAAAATTTTAGTAAGGACAGCCCCAACATGGACTGAGCAAAGGCCCAGAAAAAAAGAAGCCAGATATGGGGGCCAACAGGCTCCCATAAAATGCTGGCCATAGTCCAAGAGAGCATCAATACAGACAGAAGAGCAAGAGGCAAAATTTGCATTGTCAGATAGGAAGCTGAAGACCAGGATTTAATTGTAGCTTTCTCTTACACACAATACATGAGCATTCAACTACTATGCCACCTAAGTCTTGTAACTCTCATAACAGAACATGATGCTGAGACTACTTTTTATACACCATCAGAGACTGCTTAATAGAGTGGCTAATCAGGGATTCCAGACAGGATAAGCAGGTCTCGACTTTGTTCTGAAAATAAGCAGGATCTGATTTATAACAGCTATGTGTATGCAAGTACCCTACAGTGGAACTAGCTTGTAAACTAGTATCTGGTAGAAATATGGACATCTGAGTGGAGCTCTACAATGCAGATGTAAGAGGCTCAAGAGCAAAAGTTTGGAGCCAATGCTCCAGCCATACAGGGTGAAAAAACTGCTAGTATAGCAACAACATTAACATTGGGCAATAGCAACATTAGATCGAGGAATAATAATGATCAGGATGCTCCTTGCAGGAGCAACAAAAGAAAAAAAAAAAAGGCAAAAAAAAGGCAAAATCCATTACACATAAAAACGAGGTTATAGAAAAATGAGAAAGCTTATTAAAAGAACCTAAAAATAAGCCATAAAAAAAGCCAAACCTTCATGAAATGATGAGGAGACAGACCTTGAGCTCACAACAAACGCATAACACCTTTAAAAAACTCTTAGAAACACCAGGAGTAAACCAGTATGGCTAAACTCCAGAGTAAAGGAGGCTAGTAGGAGATGCATGAGGGCATTCTTCATAAGTCTGAAATTGAGTTCAAACACAAAAAATAGCAATAACAACAAATTTTAGTGGGTTAAATATAAAAACACGTGAGCAAAGCAAGTGAGGAACAATCTGCAGGTAACATAATAACAGCAACAAAATTATTTCCCTTAATTATATAAGGAGAAAGAAGCTTGCCAAAATGTCTACAGAGTGACACAGGATCAAACTATAAAAGCTGAGCTTAGAGAGAGTTATCCCCCCCAAAAAAAATTTTTGTTGTTGTTCGTATTTTCAACAGAGGAGCCTGAACAAAGACCAGTTTAGAACTATTCTTCATAGGGAAACATCAGAAGATCTGTTTCAAACTGCAATGTCAGTAGGCAGCACTGACAAAATGAACAACAAATTAGCAGGACATAGTAGGTTGTGAAATTAAGATGGAACAGAGGCTGACAAGTGGTCTTTACCTTTTGCAGAGGTAGTATTAACCATTTTGCATTTGGGGGAGTCATAAAGCTGAGAAAGTGGAGTGCAGGAAATATAAGTGCAACTGGATGTTTTGTTGATGTGATCTGGAGTTGTTGAGGCTCATGAGGAAGCCTAGGTTCTGAAACAGGGGTCTTGGGAACAGTTCTTTGGGGCAAGAAAGTCCTATACTCTATCAAAATAGGATTGAGACAGGAGAGACATGCAGGTACAAAGCAGCCTCAGCCTTCTGGAACAAACTGTGGAAAGTACCAGGACAAACTTGCCATGCACCGGGGGATTTCTGCACACAGAACTGGAGGTTGGGAAACTGCAATTTTGTAAGATCTCTCTCCCCTTCGTTGGCATTTTTGGCAGATCTGATAACTGCAAAAAGTTTCCAATTTCAAAGGAGGTCCTGGTAGAAGACCTCCTCTCAAAGAGGCCTAAGGGAAAACTTCCTGGGCTGCTGTAAAGGAGCTGCTGTTTGTCTCAGAGCCTCTACAGAGAGTGGAGGGACGTGCCAGCACATTCCATGACTCTGCACTGTTAAAGGAGCTCCTGCTAGCCTGGGAGCAGAAGACATAGGCCAAAATCTACCAATCTCTTCTCTAGACCGAAGCTTAAGGTACTGGCAAAGATCTAATGCAGCCCTGGGCCGTATAGTGCAAAGCTTTATTTTAGAGGGTAACCAGGACTGCAGGGAACTGATAGCCTAAGTTGTTGAAGGGTCAAAGCATGGGCAGAACAATCACTGCCATTCCTCAAAAGGGAGAGGCATAAACTGTAGCAGTCTCAGCCACCTGTTGAGACACCCTTCTGGTTTGGTCCAGTTTGGCTTGCAGCATCGCCTCTCAGGAAAGACTTTCCCTCACTCTCTCCCTGGGTAGCTTACTGGAGACAGCATCGGCCTGGGAATCTGATACTCCCTGGGTCTCGTACAGGGAAATACCTGGCCTGAGCAGGATGAAAGAACGGACGGCAGAGGAAAAAGTCGTCCAGACCCACAGCTGGGTCCAACACGGCGTAACAATGCTATGGTAACACATGTTTTTTATGGGGCAAGAGTGGTGCCTTGAGGGGACGAGTTTAAAACAGACAACCTAGATATAAAAGGGGATACAGGAAAAAAAACCATGAAGGTAGTTGTGAGAAAATAAGACTGAAGGATATGTTGAAACTGTATGAATGCAGACCAGAGGTAGTGCGCATCACACCATAAAACACTAATGCAGGCAAGTGAAAAGGGGTTGGTTATACAAGTATGTGAAGACCTAAAACATCTGGGTTTATTGGCTGAAATAAGGTTTGCTTGCTTTTCAACTGCTTGCACTGCAGAGCAATCTAGGAACAATGTATTCCTAAGTGTCCTTAACAAAGTATTTACTGTGACTTCACTACCTCTGTACGCATAGAACAATGCGGCCAGTAGCCCATTTACTTCAAGTAATGATTATCAAGATTAAAAAAAAAAAAAAAAAAAAAGGCAAACTTCATTCCCAGTTCTCGGGGACAGGTTTCATTTTAAAAAGAGAGCACAACTTTACCTGCTAATTCATCACACATGACATGAAATGGCTATGTTAATTTTCAGTCAAACAATTATACTCCAATCCGATTGTTAAAGTACTCAAAAACTAATTCTATCCTGTGGCTTTGTTGTTGTTATTTTACAGGAGAAATGTCCAAGTCTCCTATTTTGCCTTTTACTCACTTGATTGCTAATGAAAATCTCAGATTTAATTTTCAAGAACAATTCAATAAATCTAAAGGATAGCCAGAGTCAAATGGAAGGAAAGGGAAAACAAAAACAAACAAAAAAAGAATAAATAAAGAATTAGTAAAAATATAAAGAAAGATGACAACAAATAATAAAAAAAAAATTGGAGGGGTAGTTTTTTTCTTTTGGAAAAGACCTCTCTTCCCTTCTTTCAAAAAATTGCTGTCATACTTAAGCAGCAGTTATTAATTCTCCTAGTGCAAGTCAGGTGACAAAATAAGCTAAATCAAAAAGAAAACCACCACTATACAGTCTTAATAATGGGCAGCTAAGAAATATAGATGCAAAATTAGGTGGCCTGTGTATGTTGGAAATCCTCATCAGCTCCCTCTGTTATATCTCTAACTAAAGACATCCAAATCCAGTGAGAGACAGTTTTCATATGGTAAACTGAGAGCTGAGGAACACTGAGAATCTTAAGCAACACAGTCTTCCAGTAAGGAACATCTGCTAGTGATTCTTCCTTATACAGATTTCAAAAAGGCTGGAAAGGATTGTAATACTTTTTAACATGTGCTTGAACTGAACAAGAAGCTCTGCACGCTCAAGCTTACTTTCTAGCACGGAATTAAATGAGCCAGGCACACTTACAGAGCTTGTTATTCTAAAGCGCTGAGCATATATCCCAAACAGTTTGGGTGTCAGTACAGTGGTTTCAAGGTCTGTGTCTGTCTACACATGAATATAGAAGATATACCTTCAGCCCCTCCTTCCCCCACTTCTCTTTTCTAAGTCTGCCAAACAGTACTTCAGCCTCATAACTGTAGCATTTTGCTGCTACCTTCCACCTCCTCACTTTTATAGTCCCACCCAAGTCTTGCATTTTCCTCATATCCATAATTTGATCACCCAAATTCCAGAAAAGAAGTTAATTGTTTCTTATAAGTTTAATTCCTGCACATAATAAAAGGCAGGTGTTATGTGCCATGTTACGTGTTACGTTAAGTCAAAGTTTAGCCACAGCATTTTAAAGAAGGTGTACCACTCAGAGAAAATATTGGTAGTCTGTAAGGATGCTCTGAGAATAGATCAACTGAAACATTTAGTTTTAAAGATTTTGTTGTTAGATATATAACATATATAACATATTATTCTATTACTATCTCTTTTTTTCGTAGGGCAGGGTTGTTTTTTTCCCCTTTTACTCTGTTTTAATTTTATAATGTAATATATACAACTAAATGCATGTATTTCCATAAGAGAATTAAGCCAGAGTCCTTCTTGCTTGTGCAAGTTAAAGACAGGGCCCACAGTAGTTATTTATTAAACTGTTTGACCTTGCTAAATGCAGTTATGTTAACATCCCATTAATCACCTCTCATTAGCAGCTGCTACCCAGCAGAAACATAGTTTCCTGAAGAAGATGCCAGAGATACCTTAATGCAACTTTGATTTTCTCTCAGAACCACACTTCTGCAAAGAACAGACAGAATTATAATAATTTGTGTCTATTCCTTCCATCATGCTGGTTGGAAAAATAAACACAGGAAACACTTTTGAAACTCCATTTAAGAGTAGGTATAGGAGCTTGGGCCTAGAAGAGCTAAATATTCTGCAAGCCCAAATTAAAGGGTATTGGGAGTGAAGTGACAAGAAAACAGCAGCTGATTATTTGTTTGGCTATGAAAGCGATCCCAAAGTTTGACACAATAATTTCTTCTTACCTGCATTTTTTCAATCATCTCAAACAAGTCCACAGTCTGTGAAAAGGAAAAGACAACAGGGAAAAGAATTTAACATTTGCAGAAGCTAATGTTATCTTCTGTGGTAACCCTGATATTGGTTTCCTTGGTTTCCATGGTATCCTTCCATGTTTTGGCACAGAAACTACCTGCTCGCTGAAGACAAGGTGGAATCGTTCTTCCCTAACTGATAGCATGGACAACACAACTGGCCAAACTGTCTTCAGCTTGTGTTGAAAAAGCTTGACCTGGAATCTGATCGGACAGGTATCAGGAATTTCTCTCTTTCAGTGGGTCAGACTACTGACTTGATACAGTATAGCATGAGAAATGATTAAATGAACAAGTTTAGGATTCTCACAGAAGTGGGCAACTATAGCTACAACACATGCATGCACACGAGCTTGCTTTCAGTCATTTCTTCTGCTCAGTGGTTCAAAGCACATTCCAACCCTGAGCCAGAGGAACGTGGACTGCCTTTACCTTGTTGGGGACAGCAGGAGTGAGAGCACATGGAAAGCCTTGGGTGGGAGAGTCTATAACATCACTGAAGCAGCGCACCCCCTCCTCAAACCTCCTGCAAAAGACAGAGCAAAAAGGTTTTTTTTTAAAAAAAAAAAAAAAAAAAAAGGAAAAAGAAAAACTTCTAACTCTTGGAGAAGTCAAGATGCCAGTGCTTGCCTGCAGTGCCTCCTTTGCCTTCTGCTTACTTTTCCTCTCCCCAGACCATTTCTTGCCTATGAGGAAGCTGTCATTCCCTGTGAGATTCCCTGAGCTGTTTTAACTTATCACTTGCCACCTGCAAACATCCTGGATATAACAGCAAAAATCTTCTGGCCCTGACTGCTCTGTTCACACGCACTATTTTCCTCACAACTGCTGTGCACGTGCTGAATGATCTTTTTTGCCAAGTTCCTCCTCTATCATAGATTTGCAGCAGAATAAAGACAGGTCTCATAGGAAGCTTTGAGATCAGATCTCAAAAGTGAACCATATTAAAAGAGCTGAAAGTTCTGAAATATCACTGAAATCAGCACCTAAAGGACAGCCCCAGTTGCCACACCCTGGGTATTAGTCTCCAAGAGAGGATCATAACAGAGATGGTGCCAGAACAGAACTGATACACCCTGCAGGAGAAATGCAGGCATGGTTATGTGTTACCACTGCTGGTAAAGCGAGTGTGCACGTTAGGTGGGCTTTTGTCTGCACATTTTCCATTGAAAATATATTATTATTTTGGCCCCTGCTGGAGCAGCAGTGTATACAAATAGCAGCAGCACTTATCTGATTTCATAGAAGAGAAAACAAAAAATTACACACAACAAACTATTTAAACTGTAGTTTAAAAGCCCATTGTGCTATGGACAGTGTCACTGCTAGCTGCAGCTCTCCTACTGTTAGCTAATAAACCTTCCATGCCATTCACAGATTTTAATAGCAGTCACAAATGGGGTTTTAGTCATGGTGAAGGTCACATAAGTGGGGCTGGGAACAAAGCCCAGGTTTCTAATACAAGAGACAATGCTCATCCACTCTATAACGCAATCATGAATTGTTTGTTATGTCATCATATAATGCAATCATGAATTGTTATCCTCTAGCTGTTAGATGCATGACTCCTACTGCTTCCACACTAAGAGATCGGTATCTGTCAGTCACGCAGACTCTTGCTTTGAACCCAGTGGCTACATTCCCTGTTGTTCGGAAGTATAATATATTTCTGTTATCATGAAGCTACACTCTATTACAAGCTCCAAGAATCTCTATGCCCACCAATTCTCTGACAATTCACAATTTATTTGGGTAGCCCGATGGCATCATGTAACTTGTATATAGGCTGATCTACACAAAGTAACACAATGCTTCAATCCCACAATTTTCTCCTAAAATTCAAATGAGAGAGATCTGTGTAATGCATCTAAAGATTAAATCCATAATGTATATGGGAGGGAAGGTGTAGGAGTTAGTCTTGACATCCTCACATAAATATTGGAATAGTTCGATGGCAAATGTATTTTAAATGAATATTAATACCACACCAACACATGCTTTACTTATTATTTTATTCATTTACTTGAAGCATGTTTGGGACTAACAAAACTTATGTCCAAGGCAGTAAATGAAAGATTTTCATTGTTTCTTTTAGAAAGCTAAAGTTTCTGTTCTGTGAGCCCTAAAAAGGTAAGAGCTTAATTTGATAAATTCTCATTTTCAGAAACTAGTCATCTCCAGAGAAGAGTAATAGTAGAACTTTTGTGCAACTGGATGCCCTGCAGCCTTGTTGCATGCTATAGTGTTTTTATTTGGCTGTCAACTGGTTTGAATCCTAAAGCATTCAGTAGAGAGTAAAATACACACCTGCATGGAAATCTGGCAGCTCCTACATGAGGTCAGTGTGGCCAGTCCTGCCCCTGTTCTCTCACCGTAAATTCACCTCTACACTTTGGACTGACCTGAGCACTTCGTGCAGCAACTGTTCCTTACCATTCAATCCTAGTACGGTTCTATTGTCAAAATGACTCCAGCAGATGCCAAAATCATCAGTCTTATCATACATTTAGAGATGTTCTCAATTCTGTAATTTTCCCAGATTAGGAATGTGCTGAGGGACTTAAAAAATCCAGGAGAATGACTGAGATTTTATGTTATCTTTTACAAAATATTTTACAAAAATTTGGGGCCATTTTAACTATTGCTTGAAAGTCCATTTGTGAATTTTGAACTTCTGGAATGAAAAGCACTAAGCTTTATTTATAGAAAGAGAACATACTTCTTTTCAAATTGAAACTTCAAACTCTTTGACCACAGAAAAGCAGAATATCATCCTTCTGAAAAAGAAAAGCAATTCTGCAGACTGGGAGAGGAATATATATACTTGCTGAAGCTTTATTTTTAGGAAACAGCAACAAGGAGAAGCAGAGGGCCTAGAAAATGCTAAAGACTAAACAGGATTTTACTAGTGACAGTAACCAGTGCATTAATTTCAAGCAAGTAGCCAAACTAAAAGTAGGCACTGCTGATCCACTGCTAAAGACTCCACTCTCAATTCTGAAACAGTGAGAGAAGCACCTTTGCAGACCTTTAAGCCACTATCTCCACAACACAACTCTGCTCACGTCCTGTATTCCCATGTGGCAGCATTCTCTGCTATTTCAGTCCTGGCACCTCTCTATACAGCTCTCTCAAAATCATTCCCATCTGCTATAGTTGAGCTAGTTCAATAACCAAGTCAATGCAAATATTTGTTCTGAGAAATACACAAATTGGCCTTGACAGATTTCAAACATCCTTTCATCCACCTTTCATAAGTATTCCAGAGGTAAAGGGAATTTGTTGCGCTCTGAAGAGACAAGTGCCCCAAATCCTCAGGTAACTATTTTCCTGAAAGTTCACAGGGAAGCAGGTGTACAGCTATTGTAAAAACCTTTGCTAATCTGGAAGCCTTCCAGTAGGAGAAACAATATGGCACAATTTGCAGCTAATTATGGAATGACAGTCAGTGTAATAACTGGCATCCTAGCCTGATGAGCAATTCCTGCAATGAGATGCTGATACGTTTTTGAAATCACTCGCTAGAAGGGACAGGCAATTCAGAAGAACTGAAAGTAACTTGAAACAACAAGAACAGGTCTGAAATGCTTATAAGGAAAATTCTGGGCAACCACCTCCCTCGAGCAACAGCTTCTGCTCTTTCACTCCCTTGTTTCTCCCTTAGAGAGACATATTTGCTCTACCAAATAAGATTTTTAGGTATTCAGTGAAGACAGCTGAAAACATGACACGAATAGCCTTACTCTACCAACAACAGTATGTATAGAAACTACGGCTTTGAATTTTGCTCACACACAGATTCCTAAAATTAAAGAAAAGGAATTACCAAGACAGAACTAGGAAAAGGAAGCAACTACGACAGATGAGGCACAGTTCGCTCTCAGCTGGTCACAAACTTTTCTGCCCGTAGACTCTGACTTCCAGTTAGGAACCTCACTTCCAGCTACACTCCCCTTTCTGGCTGCTGGGGAGCTCCCTCCCCTCCGGTAAAAGCCACTGCTCCGGCACGTGGGCAATCCCCGCTCTCTGCTCAGGACTTCCTCTGTCTCTTCTTGCACCGACAAAAAAGGTGGGCAGGGTACCGAAAAGGCCCGGAGTACCCAGCTAGCTCTCACTCCCCACCTTTCTCCTGCAGGACAGGAGAAACAGGAGAACTCCTGAGGGAAGTTAATCTCGCCACGCTCCCACCTCCCGAGAAGACCAAATGGGAGAACTCATCCACTCCCGGGGAGGCAGGAGAAAAGCAAGAGAGCCTCACTCGCGCCCTCTCTTTCCCGTCAGCAAGAGGGAGCCGCCAGCCGCTCTCGCCCGCCTCCTCCCCACCAGAGCGGGGCCCAGAGAGGGAGGGACCACGGCCGCGCCGCTCCGCTGGCAGCGAGGCCGGCCCCGAAGCCGGAGCCGGAGCTGCCGGGCTGGGGCACGGCCGTGGCCTTCCCCCTCCTCGGCTCCCCGCTCTTTCAGACAACCCACGAGGGCTCTTCCTCCTGCTCCCACAACACGGCCACCGCCGTGGGGCGGGACCCGCTCCAGCGCTTCGCCCCAAGCGCCTCCAGCCGCTCCCCTGCCCCGTCCCCGGGCTGCCGGGAAAAGGCAGGGCGCCAGGCGGTGCCGCCCAGTGACAGTGCCTGTACCAGTACGTACCTTCCGCAGGCTGCGGCAGGGAAGCCGTGCTCCCGGGAAAACATGCTGGGCTGCTCCGCTGAGTCAGCTCCCGGCTTCCCTCCTTAGCAGCCTCCTCTACTCCTGCCTCGCCATGGAGAAGGGCACAGGACCCCCTCCGGCTCCCGCCCCCACCCCTCCTCTTCCTCCCAAGCGGAGCTTCAAAGGAGAGACAGCAAAGGGCACCTCACAGCTGGGACCGGGCCCCAGCCGCGCCGGGGCGGGCAGCGGCAGGGGGAAAGACGGAGAGGAGGAGGAAGATGAGACAACGGGGGATGGGGTGATGACTTCTGCCCCTCCTCCGCTGTGGAAGATTAGTTACCCCTAGATTTCCCCTTTCTGGGGGATCCATGGATGGTGCACAGCCTGCAGGAGCGCTCTGCTGGGACAGCCGAGCCGAGGAAGCTGTACTCCGGGTTGTCAGCGGTGGTAAGACAAGCAGTATTGGACAAGGACAGCAGAGGGGTCCCTTATTCAACTCTGCCGTAGAGTAAGATCTCTCCCCAAGCTCTCAGTATCCAGTGGGAAAAGTGAGCATCAAGGCAATCCTCCACAACTTCCCATTCCTTTCAAGGGAAGACTAAGAAGATACCAAACCCAGTAGCCTCTGGTATTTGGAGCTGAGGTACATCAAGTGCTACAGAGATTTGGCTCTATGTTCCCCTTATGAAATAGCTCACTGATCTAACATGTAAGCTATTGTCTAGGGAAGCTCAAATTTTGAGGGGTTAGAAACCCCTTAACCACATGTATTTTCATTCACTCATCGATAGATTCCTGATAAAAACTGAGGATGAGAACATGATTTTCCATTGCAAGAGTATGCATATACTTGTGTTTAAATATGAACACAGAGCTCTTCTGGACACACTTTTTTCCTGTGATTCCCAATTTTATTCCACAGGATAATGTAATGTTTCCTCTTTACATCAAGACTTATAAAGGCAGCAGCTACAACCTTATGCCAAGTGTCAGCCTCACACTGGGTTTGTTCTAACTCATGAAGGGGACAGTAGGAAACAAAGAATGAGAGACAGAATTTGACAGAGGAGCCAGAGAGCTAGGAAAAGACACAAAGGAAGAGTGAAGGCAGAATGCAGAGAGACCAGAGAGAAAATATGAGATAGCTGATATAGATGAGCAAAAAGAAAAATAGAGAAAATGAGCAGCTACATCAAAGCTTTAGGGATAAGAGTGCAGCAATTTTGTCCTAATGCTTTCTATACATTCTACTCATGAAAGACCTGGATAGAAATTATTATGGGGGCTTCAAGGGTCTGTGCGTGAGAAAAGAGACTGTAAGGAGTAAGGAATTAATCAAGGTAGGTGACAACTTTGTATGGATGAAGAAAGGATCCACTTGCTATTTTTAGGAACTTGCATGGAGGCCAGGTGTTTCTATTTCTTCTTGTCTACCTCTTTTTTTTTCGCAGCAGATCTGATGCCGGAGTATGGGCTAACTCATACAGCCCACCTCCTCGCTCCAACCCAAATGCCTCCCAGACCGGCACTGAATACAGCAGCTGCTCTCTGCACAAGCAGTTCTTACTCATTCACCTGAATCTCTGAGCAGAGATGTGACCGGACCAAGGCAGAGCGCCAAGCTTGCCACTTCTGCTACATCCAGGAAAGAGGAAGAGATGTTATTTTCTGCTATTAGAGAGGGCTGCCAGCAGTAACTACTGCCCTCCCCCATCCCATTATCAGCAGCAATAGCTAGCCTGGCCATGGTGAAAGCAAAGTATACAGAGAGGCCCAGGCCTTTTGGCCATTCTTCAGTATCTTGCCACTACAGACAAGAGCCAAAACTACACTGGGCCCAGCTTTCATTTAACTGTCTCACAGCTTTACCTAACCTCCTGTGTAACTCCAGTTATGTACAAAGCCCTCAAGACCCACCAGCAAACAATTACTAAGTACCCTAATTACTGTTCTAATTTGCCTTCTTTAGCAATAATCATATGAATAAATCACTTCCATATGTAAGCAAATCAAAGGCCCCCTTTCCCCTTACTGTTCCTCAACTTATAATCAAGCTAATTGTTACTATTGACACAGCTGATGCAACAATATCACCTAATGGAAGCCTTTAGTTGTACTAAGTAGATTCAGATCCTATTCATCTTGCATTCTTATTATGACGAATTCTGTGTACTTGTAGTCTCACATTGTAATCCATATATTTGTCTGTATTTGCATAGATCACTACGCATTTTATAGTTATTGTGTGTTTTAGGGACTGGCACACAAGTTTCTGTTCTTTCAGGTATCCTTGTAGGTATGTTAATATATGTATTACGGTAATTGGTGTCTATACCTTTTGCTATGTATTCACCCAGTTTTTGTTAACAGAACTTTTTCATTCTTGTAACTGCATTAGCATTTTATCTTGCTCACATAGGAAAAGTCTGTATTAGCATTACACAGAAATTGATGTCTGCAATTTTATTAATTATTTGAGTCATTGTAAGAACATCAGAAGCTCCATAGAAGCTGCGCAGTACCACATAAATAGAGCAGCATATCCTTCAAAGGTAAACTCTTCGGGGCAGAAACTGTCTCTTTTTCATGTATTACTACAATATTACACTCAGTCGTCACAAACTCATAGATGTACCCACAAATAGAAACATACATGTTTTCATATCAGCTGTTTCCACAGATCTATGCACACAGCTTCTAAATATAGTATTGAGTGTGCACAGACAGCACCTCCCACTGCCCACTTGGACTCATCATGTTATGCCAAAGGTTAACAGAATCAGGGTGGGATTCCTTTGAGTCTGGACAGACCCTCTTTCATGCCCCTCCATCTCTTCAGTTTGTCTCATTTCCTACACAGACATCCGCTCTCCCCATCTCCACACTCTCTCTCTCTCTCTCAATGCAGTATAGCACAATGTCTTTTAAAAAGCATACAGCCACTTTCCCTGCTGAGGCTGAAACTGCCCCAAGGTCCATCCATTACACAATGCCACGCAAGCAGCAGAGAAGATCTGGATCAGCTGTCTTTGCTCCCATTCCTTCTAGATGCAAAATATATTTAATTGGCATTGCAGGCAAGACGAGAATAAAAGCAGCTAAGCTGTTCATCCCCTACCTGAGCAAGGATCTCTCATCCCCAGCTGGTGAGCGGATGGAGACAGGGAACCCAGCTGCTCTCCTTTCCTTGCACTATCAATTATTCACGTAGGTTGCAGCGTCCTCCCTCCCTCTCTCCCCCTCCCTTTCTCTTCCGCTGCCCCCACCTGCAGATGAATGGAGAGCGAGCAGGTCGGTGCTGTCATACTTGAAACTAGAGATCATTGTCGATCGAACAGCCAGCCTGTGGAGCAGCTGGGCTCTTAAGCAGAGAAGCTTGGTCCTAGGGGAAGGGGCCAGACTGTTAGCTCCATAGGTGGAGTATGGGCAGCTCTGTACACCCACATCCTGCTCCCTGCACTTCTAATCCCAGACCTGCAGGGATGACCTTTAAAAATGTGAGGCTTTTTTTCCACAGAAAAGCACATGGTTTTAGTCCTTTCAAGTATAATGACAGTTATTTGGTGACAGTGAACTGGGTCATGCGGATTCATGTGTATAGATCAAAGTAGGAAGGGAAAGTAGCAGACTGGAAAAATCTGAAAAATTCTTACTTAGTACTGACTTAGTCACATAGCAAAGGCACTGAAAGAGGATAATCTGAGGGGACAGGATGACATAGTACTTTCTGCAAATGCTTTTGGTAATCATGAGTCATGAGACTAGCTGTGGATTGGAATGATTGTTCAGTCGCAATTTTTGTAGATAATTAAAGAATTTCCTATGTGGTACCAGTCTTAGGCAATGGTAAAAGGAGTTTTGGCAGACCTAGGTGAAGGCGTTTAAAGCATTTTGCCTTTGTAGAGGGCTACTACCTACAACTGGGTGGGTGCTTTAGATCTGTCTCAGAGCAAAATTAGGTTTAATACCCAGGTCAAACTAATCACTCTATTTTGCACTGGAGTAACTCAGCCTGACTCATTCTGGTCCCATCAGTCTGCTGGGGGACCTCCTACTAGGTCATCTCAAACATCACAGTAATTTCTTCTGTTAATTCTTCCCATGACCATAGCCATGGCAGAGGAACCACAGAGACCAAAAAAAAGCATACCAGGGTGCTCAAACAGGAAGTCATAATTGGTTTTTCTGCCCTATTTAACTTTTCCCATATTTTTAAAAAATATCTGCAGGAATTTTACCAGAAGTAATAAAGAGTTTCCTGAAGTTAGAGTAAAAATAAAGTGCCTAATGAAAAATTGTTGGTGTTGCAATCTCAATTGTCAGTAAGACTCCTAAAAACCGGCAACTTTTTTTAAGAGGGCACTGTGATTGTTTGTGTCTACAATTGTTTTTAATTATGTTCTTGTTTTCAAAACTTCATAGATCAAGCTTTGTCAAGCTTTTCTCCAAAATTATGCAGGCTGGAAATGCTTTATTTTAAAAAAAGAAAAAGTCAGCACCTTTTTGTTTTCACATGAGCATGGGAACCAACAAGTTCTATAGATGGAACAACCAATTTCCTATGGATTTGTTTCCAGGTCTAAGAACTCTGACTGAATCTACTGGAGCACTTACAAGACCCTTCTCTTGTGCTGAATCTTTGATGAGGTTGACTTTTCAACCTTTCCCTCTTTTGGGACATTTATGGCAGGTTTTTTTTTCTGGTTGACCATTTTAATTAAGTTTATAGGAACCTTTTACCTGAGATAAGAGAACAAATTCTTTTTGAGATAATTATAAAAGATATATCAAAGAAATAATCATCAAATTATCAAAATATAATTTTGAGAAAATTATCAAATGAACAAATTATCTTTGAGACCTCGATTCCCTAATTTTGGCAGAAGATAATCAACTATTCCAAAGGTTACTAAGGGATAATGGTGTACAGACACACCCACACAGACTGGCTAGAATATGTTTTGTTTCCAGAAAAGTAGGCTAAGAACAAAGTATGGTAAAACTCAACAAAAGTAAGAAAACTGGCATTGTAAATATCAGAAAAACAGTCATGTTTGGCTTTTCAATAAACAGCAGATATCGATATCTGTATATCTACCTACAGATATAGGAGCATAAACTTATGCATTTTATTCTGAATATCAGACTCATACTGGACTTATTGCGTCACTGTTCTGGTATCTTACAATTTTAAATTAGTACTATTCGTAACCTGATTAATAAAATTATAACATCCTGCCATTTCTACAAGGCTTTAAATCACTCTTAGATTATAAACTGACTGGGCCTTCACATTTGTCTATAAGGAATCTAGAAGAAATTGTTTCCATATAAGTACTAACACCTCACGTTTCCTTGCCACCTTTATTTGAAGATCTCGCAATACGTTATTGATACTGGTTCCCATTATTACCGCTATTCCACATACGGATAAACTGGCACAGAGAGACTAACCCTCGCTGTCACCCAGGGTCAGGAAAAGGAAACAGAGCTCGGAGTCCGTCAGTGCAGTTGCATAAACAGCTTGAGACGCCTACGTGCCACACTGACACAGGACAGTCCCACTCAGATCAGCCAGCTGATCTGGGCAACATCCTGAATGCCAGTGCTGGTGCAATGAAGGGCTCTGGAATAAGTGGCCAGGGATGGAAATGGGATATGGCAGGAGACTCTTTTTCGCAAGCAACAGTATTTTAAACTGGCCCATGAAACCTCAATCTCCTGGCAGAGCCCCTAGACAACAACTCCATTTATTTTCAAGCTTTGAGCAAAGTTGCCTGCTAGTAGAACTTAATGATATGAAAAATATTTATTAATTTATCTGACTGTCGGTACTGTATGAACTGGGGGAGATTTTGGCAGTATAACTCTGGATATTTGTCAACAGGGAAAATTCGTATGGATGGAAATTCTGGAATTACTTGCTTATTTCAGAGATGACTGCAATGGCCACGATTCAGAAAAGAGGAAGCAGTTCCTCCACAGAAGTGACTTCTAGGTTCTCACATATGTGCACAGCAGAAGGACAAGAGGTAACATTCAGGTTGCACCAAGGAAAATTTCAGCTATGTGTAAGAAAAAACCGTTCCTCCTATGAGGGTGGTTCAGTACTGGGAAGAAGTGCCAAGAGAGGCCGAGTTATCTCCATTCTCAGAGATCTTCAGCAGATGTATGGACAAGGCCCTCAGCAACTGGTTCAAGCTTTGAAGTTGTCCATTTTGTGCAGGGTAGTTGACCTAAATGAGACCTTTCCGTCCTGACTTATTCTATGGTTTTACTCATTGCATGTGAATAAAACATATTTCACCTGTGGCATGAAATGTTCAGAAGCTCAGAGTTCATTATTTCAGTATGAAATGTAAGAGCTTCAAGTTCTGCAGTGTATCAGATCATAACGAAGTTGAAATTCTTCATCACCAGTTTCCACCCAGAAGTCACCAAGTTTTCTAATAATTCAGCAGGTAAATATTTTCTTGGCATATGTGAGAGCACTCTGAAAATCAGAGAGAGTTTGTAGCATCCAGCAAGTCTTGCCCTGAAAGTATATCTCAGGTGCTCAACAAGAGGATCACTCAGGCAGATGGAGATGTGAGGACAGCTCTAGTAGAGGAAGGCACTCTAATAAGCCCATATTTTGCAAACAGTAGTGCATTATCTATATAATAATCATACCTAAGAGAAAGGACTTAGTTCCTGGGCTTTACTGCACAATTAACTTCATAATTGGCTTTAACTAATAATTTTAACAAAGAAAAACTTTCTTTATACTCTCAGTCAGCTCAATCCCTCAAAAGCAACAACATATGGACATACAAAGCCAGTTCATGTCCATGAATTACGTGTGAAATCAAGGCAGAGAAGTGAAAAGATTTCCAGGGTCATGTTAAAACAGAAGGATGGACAGACTTTTTTGACAGCAGAGAGGCAAGTCGTTATAGTGAGGAAAGGCTGAAGAGCACATAGGTGAAGACACAGGCCTTCCCTGGGTTGGGCCAACAAGTTTAACAGTTTGCAGCAATGAAATGGTATTCAAACAAGGGGAATAATAGCAGTCTAATCCAAACAGAAGGACAGGGTGCACATGCAAAGTTTTTGTGCTATGTATGTAGCCACAAGTTTCCAAACTGGCACTGGGACTGCTGGAAAGATACACGGGATGTGGAGGAAGGGAGATCAGACGTGGAGAGATGCAGAGTAGGTGAGGACAACAGGGGAATGCCTGGATGGAAAGGCAATTGTACGAGTAAGTTTCTTTTTCAGAATTAGGGATAAAGCTGCTCTTAATTTCTCTGAACCAGCTGGGATTATTTCCCACAAACTTCTCCTGTCGGCCTTGAAACCCTGAAGGGAGCAGAAGGAGTTAAAGCAGCCTGCAGTACAAGAGGTGGCCGGGAGCGGCCCCTGCCAGGCCACCTCAAGCTGGGGAATCCCTGGCTGTAGGACACCATCAGCCCAGAGCCCCCTCCTCTGGCAGGAGCCCCCTCCTTTTGGCGGGGGAAATGAGAAAGATGCCGCGGCCCCTTTAAGAGCGGGAGCAGCTGCTCATTAGTGTGGACGGCACGATCCACTGCGGCGCGGGCGCGGGCGGGGAGCAGGGAGCATCCGCAAACTATGGTGCCCTAAAAATGTTAGGGAAACCCAATAGGACATATACCCCGAGGTACGAAAGTTCACTTATAAATACATGGGGGGGGGGTGAGGGAGGGGGTGGGAGTTCGTGCAGCTAATTTCTTAGACTTCATCAACACCTGAAATGTTGTGAAATTATGTATTTCAGTGAAACATTTCTATTCTTTTTTTCATCGAAGAAGGCTGCAAGATAGCTCAGCAAGATCTCGGCCCTATTTGCAAGGCACAAAATAAGAGTCAGTCCCCATTCTAAAAAAAATCGTTCTCCAAGAGACCTGTGATGAGCCAAGGGATTTGCTTAAAGTCACAGCCGAAAGGTTTGTAGCAACTGGAAATTTAACCGAGATTGCCTGAATCAGAGTTCAGTTCCTTAGTTACAAGAACAGTCTCCTCTCTTCTCCTTTCCTTGCTATTAACCCTCAACAGAAGAAAAGCATGAAATACAGTGTCTTTCTTTGATTACGGGAAGGGGAGGACATTGTTACTTACTTGAATCAGGAAAGTAAAGGAACACAAGCAATTGCTCACAATTACTGCCTTAGGAGAATTTCATCAAAAAGCACCTACCAATTATTCCACAATGATAGGCCACCAGGAAAGTGCAAAGATGGTTTATGCAGAGCATTAGGAGACAAAATAATGGATCATTTATTTGTTAACCAATAAGGACACATAAAGAATAAGGAGGGTCTAGTAGTTTAAGTATGTATGACAGCAGAGAACAGCCGATACTTGCTTTGACAAATACTTGGCATATATAATGTGTTAAAAAGAATCACTCCATGATATTCAGTAAGAAAATGTCTACCACTTAGGAACCATACACTAACTCTAAATACCCAGAAAATCTATTAATGAAGAATGTGGTTGTGTGAATGGCTAAATACTTACCCTACTGTGTTTGTACAGTATGTATCACAATAGGACACAGTTCCAATTGGCATGTGTGGGCTGTACAGTACAGGTGCACATATATTTATAAAATACATAATATATTCTGTCTATCAGCCCTGCAGTAAAAACTGAATCTATGGCTTAAAGTTTACTTATTACAGAGAAGTCCTCCCTAAACCTTTTACAGTACCGTCAGACAACATGTCTCACAAAATAGTGTTTCCAGATCAAACTTAAATGACAGAACAACTAAGGAAAAATGATTCTGTGGACCATTTTGTTAAGCACCTCACTGGCCTGGATAGCACTAAGAGGACAAACAACTGTGCACCACTGGAAAATCAGCCTGCATAGAGAACTATGGATAGTAAGAATCCAGTAAAATTCCTAGACTGCAGGGAGCTGAACTGTTACAACAAAAAAATCCTAGTAGATTGCAGTGAAATTGGCATGGGTTAAAAAGCATCCAGCCATTCTTAGACAGCAAGTGATCACTTGGCTGGAATAGGAAACATCCAGCAATTTCTAAACTGCTATAAATTGTAGACCTGAAATAAAGAACGCCAGCAATGCTTCAGTGACACATAAAACTGAGAACAGGGAAAATCCAGCAATCTTCTAACAGCAAGTAGAGCTGCACAAACTAAAATATAATGAAAGGAGGGCAAGATGTTTACTTCCTTCTCAAAGAATATTAAGAATTGATAAATATACTGATATAACTGATGTAAATATATTCGTGGAATTAAAGGCAAAACTATAATCAATAGTGGGACTCTACCAAAATGAGGAAAGTTAGATTTGTTAGACAGTAAATATTTATAATGTGTTAGCGCTCAAACCCCAGCTGGCTCAGTGTGAATGCTATGGAGAGAACTCAGAAAGGTCAATAGCTAAACCAGAAACTTTAGGAACAGCAACAACAACCAATTACTCTCTCATCCTGAAGAGTTTTGCATAGGCATGTGAAACGTGGGAAATCGGCTAACCACAGCCTCTTTGTTTATAATGCCAGTATTTCACCTATCACTCCAAAACAGTAATATTTTTTCCCTTGACTCATCCAAAGGCATACATCCAGTGTTGATCTGGAGAATATCAGGTTTTATTTTTCATCTTTTTCTGTATGTTCTTCAAGCTGTTCCACTTCAGTTGTCTCTTATTGACCTACCACGAAAACCTCTTACTATGGCAATTTCTAGCCAAAACTTCTCCACTTAGACAGCTGCAATTCACAAGAAGCCTTGCTTTTGTCTTTGTTTTGTTTGGAAACATGTCAGATTCTACGCTTCTTGTTTGACCTATGAGTTTCAACACAATCTGTAAGAAAAACATTCAGCCTGCAAATTAATAAAATATAAAACAGAAGCATAAAAAAATCACCTCTGAAAAGATATTTAGAAGTGTTTTAATGACTCATATGTTGGTCTTAATTACATTAAATAAGCCATACATAGTTTGTATGGAAATGAACATACTTCTGCGTCCTCCAGCCCCATGAAGAAGTGTATTGATCTGGTAGAAACTCATGTTACTGGTGTCTTGTACTTGAGGTTTAGAATTTCAGAAATTGTGACACAGGCTTAACAAAGTTCACTGTAGCTGGGCTGCCATGCAAGGACACTTCAGGGTAGGGTTGCAAAGGGAAAGCAGCAAGCAGAAGCAAGAGATGCAGAAAACTGTAGTACTCAATGTAAGAAAACACTTGCCAGGGATTTTGCATAAATAAAGATCAGTGCATCATTTGGCCTTTACAGTGCTCATAGGAAATTGAACAAATAACCTAAAGGCTACAATTTTTCTTCACCTCCACACATTCCTCATTCTGCCCTATCCCCCGCTTTGCAAATATCATTTCAAGAACAGCAGGTGAACATGATATTGCCAAGGAAGCAGAGGAGTCAGCTCTCATCGTGAAGGCCCTTTATCTTCTCTTCAGATGGCCAAATGTACATCCCATAGCAGTGGCTGAAGGAGAAATTTAGGAAGTCTTGATGATGGTCAAAGTTGTTGCTGAGTAGCTTGATGAGCAGGAGAATCAGGGTAAAAGTAGCACCACCATGTATCAAAGACTTGGAGACTTCATCAATATCAATGGAGACTTGGAGACTTTGTCAGTATCAACGGATCTACAACCAGGTGTAGACTGGAAACTTGTGAGAGATCTGGGTGTCACACACTGCCACATTTTCAAGTGTGAGAAGTAAAGGGTCACGTAACGGTGATTCTGACAAGAGTCTATCACCCCTTCTTGTAATCAAGCGAGACAAAATTTGGAGGAAGCAAGAGGAACAGAGGAGGCAGTGGACAAGAATATATACCTCATCAGTAGTTCCAATATATTCAAAGAAGTCTCTTCAGCCAAAACTACAAACTCCCATGCACCAAGTGTCAATGAGACACTAACTTTTCAAATAGTTAACACTGTCTCCTGAATCACTCTGACATCTTTCATCTGCAAGGAATTTCACAGAACAGTCTTATGAATCAGAAGTTGCCCGTAGCCAGTAGACTTGACAACTCTTCTCAAGAAACAGTGGCACCATCACATGGATCATCTTTGGCATCAAATATTACTTCAGTCCAACACAGATGTCCATAAACTATGACCACTCTATCCTGAAATTCTTCCTTCATGGGCAGTCTTCTCATATTCACGGAAAGATCCTTTGCAACCAGTTATCACTCTTCTCATGAGCACAGACATGATGTGGAACAAGCAGACATTTATCACCATTAATAAATTCTGCCAAAGCCATCATTTCAACTAGATATACATTTAATTCCACATATTGCGTGTCCTGTTTTTTTGTCGCCTACGGTGAACAAGAAAGCGCTCTCTCAGCAATAGCAGCCTTGATAAAACAGAGTTCCCCTTTACAAACAAAAGGAGTTGCAGTATCACTAGTGCTGCTGCCTCAGGAGAAAGCAAAAGTGGTGTATTGCTTTCACAGCGCTGATTTACAAACAGCAGCCTGGTCTGGCAGTGATGTGGCACGGTGCTCTTTATAAGACTGTTCCTGCAGCTGATGGCTGACCTTGGAAACAGCAGTTCACCCCACAGGAAAAAACATCCAAAACATCTTCATAATGCCATGCTAGAATGTACCAGGATAACAATTCAGATGCCATACAAACTGCAATACTACAGGGCATGATCATGGCACATACCAGAAATGCATTATGATGTGCTCTTGCTAATTTGGCAGTGTCCATTAGAAATGCAAATCCATCTCAGAACTGGATAAAAGCTGTACGTATCACTAAATAAATTGGCAGCTTGCACGTTGAGGAACCATGCCAAAATAAAAGCTCTGTTCTTTTCAGCTCATGTGTCTATTTGCTTTCATAAAGTAACAAAGAAAATGCTCTTCCTCTGACCCCTGTGAATGCCTATTTGCACGAATGTAACCGAAATGTAACACCCTTTTTTCCTGAGGAAGAAAAAGGAACCACATCAAGCTTCCTCCTTCTGAAGCGTGCTACCCTTATGGCACATGGCTGGAGTAAAACGCAGTCAAAACTACTGCTAAAACTAGCGTGGAAACAAACAGTGTTGCCTTTGAATGAAGAATATCTAACGAAGCAAAAAAAGGATCACTGTTATAGATCTAGTTTTCCAGCAAAAACGGCCTTTATTAAAATAGATTTTACTAATTGTTTTTGTATTTATTTCTTTTCTTACCAAGTTATCTCTCTCTGGCCTTCCATACTTCGATTGTTGCCCTGTGGCTTTGTGTGCTGGTTTTGACTGGGGTAGAGTTAATTTTCTGCATAGTAGCTAGTATGGGGCTATGTTTTGAATTTGTGCTGGAAACTGTGTCGATAACACAGGGATGTGTTCGTTACTGCTGAGCAGTGCTTGCACAGAGTCAAGGCCTTTTCTGCTTCTCACTCACCCCACCAGCGAGGAGGCTGGGTGGGCACAAGAAGCTGGGAGGGGACACAGCTGGGACAGCTGACCCCAACTGACCAAAGGGATATTCCATACCGTATGATGTCATATATGCTTTATATGCTCAGCATATACAGCTGGGGGAAGAAGGAAGGGGGAACGTTTGGAGTGATGGCATTTGCCTTCCCAAGTAACGGTTACATGTGATGGAGCCCTGCTTTCCTGGAGATGGCTGGACACCTGCCTGCCGATGGGACATAGTGAATGAATTCCTTATTTTGCTTTGCTTGCGTGTGCGGCTTTTGCTTTACCTATTAACTCTCTTTATCTCAACCCATGAGTTTTCTCACTTTTACTCTTCTGATTCTCTCCCCCATCCCACCAGGGAGGAGTGAGCAAGTGGCTGTGTGGTGCTTAGCTGCTGGCTGGGGTTACACCATGACACTTTGTCACACTTGCTTTAGACTATGAGCACCTTAGGCTGGAAACAGGCACCGAGGAGCACGTGGGATTCTGCACTGCATTTGTTATAAAGCACGACACTCAAAGAGTGACCAGTACTGATAACAGCAGTGTATTCTTTTCTCCAAAGCACAGCTCATCAGTAAAATAGTTAAGTGAGCTCTTTGTCTGGCTACACCTCCCCCATTCTCCCACTTCACTATTTACTGAAAGAATTTGAAAGGCTCTAAGAGAAGATAAAAAACCTCATATGTCATAGTCTTGGTAGGCACTGCTTTGTTAATTTTAAATACTTAGGAACTTCAGGTGTGCAGGCAGCTCTGGAAACACTTCTCACCTTAAGTGTGATTCCCCCCTGCCAGAAAATAGAAATCCATTCGTTTTGCACAACATAACAAGTGTCTTTGTCTCAATCTCTGTAGATTTATGCTTTTCAGGTATCCCTGAGACAGGTGAGGAACTAGTAGCAGCAGTAGAAGCTCTCCTTGCAATATCAGTCTTTCTGTGACCACATCTCAACCCTGATCTATAAAGAAAAGCCACTGCAGGTAGAAGACAGCCATGCCAAAAAAACACCATACAGCGACTACATATATGATAACTTTTAACCATTGTCCTGTAAGAACTGGAATAAGCTGGAAGACAAAAAGAGATTGCCAGCTCCCAAGAAATGTAAGAACATTCAGTTATGGCAGGTCAAGCACAACTGGATTTCTCAAAGTTATACATATTTTTTGAACATCTGAGCATAGGCAAAACTTCCTTGGGGGTTTGCTTTCTCCTGTTCAAGACATTATACTAACCAGAAACACATCAACCATAGGTCATGGCTGCCCCATGACTTCTGTAGATACAACGTAATCATGCTCCTGAACAGAAAAATCCAAGTTATATTTCACCAAGGTGACTAAGGAGAACCTGGGAGGCAAAAGGAGAGGTAGACAATTCAGGAAAAGGTGGTTCAGTAGCACTTTGTCCCCAGTAAGTACTCGGGCTCTCAGAAATTGCTTCAGGACAAGGTTATAGGGAAGAATAGACGTAGTGATTACAGAGAGATTAGTCGTGCTGTGGTATGTACGTCACAAGCCCTTGGGAATAAAGCAAGCTTCTCTGCATGCCGAGCTGATAAGCAAGCTCATTGTAGGTACTAAGTTAATTAGTAGCAGTCTGGGCAGGAGGTAGAGTAGATAGTGAGATGAAACAGGGGAAAGGTGAAATGCTTCCTAGAGACTGAATGAAGAACAAAGATCAACAATGAGATCCTGGAAGAAAGAAAGAATGAAAAAAGGAAATCTGTGGTCTTAACTAAAGAAATCTACCGTTAAATGAAGTCTGGTCCCCACAGCATGATTGAACAACAGAGAACAGAAAGCTTTCTATAAAAAACATTTCTACTGCACATGAAAGGGAGATAGTTTAGGATGACAGTATAAATGTCCTTTACTCTCCCTGACTTCTACCCCTTGTTTCACAAGAGTGATACCTCTCAGGCCTTTCCCAAGCCCCTCTGCATTTTTTAAATCTTGTCATCACCGAAAACTTCTTGATGGAGCTACGTGATCAATTTTCCTTTGTTACGGACCCCCCCACACTGTAACCAATGACAGTCTGACCCAGACTATGGAGACAATCAAAATGGCAGACAGATAAAAATTTCAGAAGTCCTTCAAAAATGCCAAAAGGCCTCACAGAGAAGCACTGCATTGCTAGAAATCACATTGCAAAGGTTAGTTCATAGAAGTTCATCCTGCTTTGTATCCTTAGATCCACAAAGCCATCATTCATAAACATGTTCAACTAATGCATTCACAGCTGCAGGGCAAAGTATCATTCTTGTAAATGTGTAAAAATCATTCCTAAAGATTCAGCCCAGTCATCCATGCGACTCCATGGGTAAAATATATAGGAATTACTCTGAACTTCAACTGAAATAAACGGAAGTAATACAAGCAACAACTAATGCAGCAGAGATATCTACCATTTTTAGCCTTTTTCATCCTGATATTTCACAACTATGTCTATAAATATTTTTTAAAAATGGTGCACCAATCAAAACTACTATACAAATTTTCAGCAAAACCTATATCTTTCTATCTATCCACAAATCAAATATAGCCTTCCCAGTCACAGAGGTAGTTTTCCACCAAATAATGAAGATTTTTTTCACCTTTCTGACTTTCTCCTAACTTAGCAAAAAGGTCTAGCCCCAAAGCAGTTTTTACGTGCCTACTCCCCACAGCAGAATGTGCAGACAAGCAAAGTGTCTCTGCTCCCTCTACACAGCCTACAGAAGGATAAGTACTTTCTGTACTTACAAGGTACTTACAAGGGGGATTCAACAACAGTCAGATTGTTGGGGGAATTCCACAATAGTCAGTGTACTTACCAGAGCTGGGAGTTGCCTAAAGTCATCAGGCTGAGCTGGAAATCCCTGATACAATTAATAGGATTTGCTGAGGACAAGATGGGTCTTAGATTCTACACCTTTCTGCAGGGCTTGCTCAACCCAACAAGGAAGAACTTCCTTCTACTCCAGTGGTTTGGGCTGAGCCGATCAAACGGCGCTCACTGCAGCTCTGGAAGTTATTCCCACTCTTCCTCCCTTTCCCTCCACCACTCTAGCTATGCATTCCCATTGCTTCCCTTGAGTGGAGATCTGGTTAGACAATACTTTGATGACAAGATTCAGCCCACTAGTTCACTCTGGAAAAATGTAAATACTTCCCCACTAGCTGAGACAGCTGATGTGGCTCAGCAAGAGATCAGCTGAGCACTAGAATCACTGCAAGGAGGATGGGCTTTGACAGCTGGGAGATGGAGAAGAGGCCGGAAGGAGGAAGGACTACCATATTCCACAGCAATTATCTATTAGGTTTGTTTAGCTGCCTCATCAAACCACACTTTCATTCACTACTTCAAAAAGTAGAACCATCATCTTTGAAAATAATTCTTTTAGTAGTGATGCTTTTTTATTACAATAGCTCAGTAAACAACACTTAGCCAGGGTCTGTAGTGTATTTTAATTCCTTCCTCAACCCAGTAGGATATAAATATTTTATCTGTAAGGAACAGTTCTAACAACTAACAGCTACCCCGGTTAGAAGGAAGTACTGAGGCGTCCAGATTCCACCAGTCAGTCATGCTTTCCGTGCAGAGAGGCTGTGAAACCAGTTTTGTCAAATTTTCCTTGGCACTTAAAGTGTTCTCAACACTAGGCAACCCCAAAATGGAAAGATCTGTAAGAACCAAATCAGTTTTCCCATTTAAATGATAGTCTTGCAAAATCACACACTACACACCAGAAGCCTGACTTCCTCCTCTTCACATGAATGTTAAGTCTGCCATCCTCAAAGGAATTCTTTTGAAAATGAAGAACGGATAACAATCAGAGCTGAAAGTCTTTTATCTGTCAGCAGCCAAAAAGGCAGGTATAAGGGAAAAATACTAGAAACATAGAAATGTTGACAAGTCTAGGCTGGAAGGGGAGATCATCTGGTCTAATCTCTTACTGAAAGTAGAGCTTTAGACTCAGCTGAGTCTCGAATATTTCCAGGCAAGACGATTCCTCCACTTCTCTGGGCAAGTAATTGCAACGTTTCGCTGTTTTCACATTGAAGACTTTTTTTCTTATATCCAGAGGCACTTACCCTCTTTCCTATTGCCTCTTGTCCTGTCACCATGTACCCTCATGAACAGTACCTCCATCCTCTCTGTAACTACCTACTAGACATTGGAAAACTGTCAGTAGACACTCGCCATCTGCCCAAGCCTTCTAGGTTGTACAAACTCAGTTCCTTAAGTTGTCAAAATTCTCCAACCTTCAAATCTTGGCAGCAATTCACCAGACCATATCCAATTTTTAAATTTCTCTCTTGAATTGAGGGGACCAAACGTGTACACAGTATTCCAGGTGTGTCCTAACAAGTGCTGAGTACAGTGGAATAATCACACCCCTTGATCTGTTGACTATGCTCTTACTGATGCAGCCGAGGACACAGCTTGCCTTCACTGCTTCAAGGGCACACTGCTGACTCCTGTTGACCTTGCCGTTCACCACGACCACCAGGTCTATTTCAGTAGAGCTGCATCCCAGTCAGTCAGACCCCAGCCTGTACTGCTGCTTGGGATTATCCTGTCCATGCATGACTTTACATTTATCATTGTTAAACCTCATGCAATTCTTGTTGGCCCAATCTTCCAACATGTATACTATTAATAAACATTTAGCAGTAAGACATCTTCCTATTACAGACAAACATGAGCTGCAGCCAGCTCCTGGAGGCAATTCATGCTATAGTATTTGAGAACTTCCAGTGATTTTCAGACACACACGAAACGTTCAGATGATAACAGACTTCAAGAAGTAATTCAGTACCTGTTCTGTTGCTTATCAGTACTCCTCATTCCCAGATATATCAGGGAGTAAGAAGGATTTTAACCCAGCCCTCTGTGAAATAATAACCCATTGCCTTCTTTTTTCCTTTTGTTTGTAAAATGAAAGAGGGCATAAACCAACATCTGATGAACAGCACCCAATCAGGATAGGAAAATGTATGGATTTACAGTTTGCAGAACTCATAAACAGATTTATGCATGGGCCATGTGATGTGGGCTGGGCCAGCAGTCCTTCCTGCTTTGTGAGGCAGAGATCAAGATTCCTCTGCTAACGCAGGGGGAGAACATAATTTTCAGGGCAGAGTTTCTCTCATTAAAGTAAAGCAGACCAAACAGATCCGACACAGGTAAGCACTCCCCCACTGCTCACTCCGCCCTCTTTCCTAATGAGTTTCCTGCTTTTGTGGGACAGACCTAGAGGAGCTGCAAAAGAGTAGAAGGTATGTGATCGTCTAGAAATTGCTTTGGATTCAGAACCTGGAAAAATGAGGTTCTCGTTTTCCACGCAAAACTCGTACAACAGGATCTTCCCATCCATAATCTAGTTACCAGCTTTTAGTTTCAAAAGAAATCTTCATTGTCTCCCTACAAGAAAACTCAAAAGGAGGAAGGGAGAGTTTTCACTGGTGTCCCATCCTTAGGTCAGAAGGGGAAGGAGCAGGGACAAAAGAGCTTGCACATTTTTACTTGTGATGAAGAGAGAAGTTAAAACATGACTGTTCCTACCTACCGAAACCTCCCTCTGGTAAGTATACGCTCAAAGCTGACCGTAAAAAAGGTAACAAGAAGGTAATCTGTTCAGAAAGAATGTGTTTCTTTTTCTGGCATTTGTATATATACATTTATCTATTTTTGCTGTAACAAGGGAATGCATTTAGTGTGCAAAAGCACACAATGTAACATGGAACTATATAAAACTCTATATTTGTTTGGAGATCCATATTCATAAAAAATATGCCCACTGTGTCGTGCTTTTTTCCTTCAAAGGGGTCTTCATCAAAACAGTGGGATATATGTAGGTTAGTATAACACATGCAAGATGACTCCTTGATTATGGTGTTCTTGAACACCATAGATCCCTGGTATTCATTCCATATTGACTGAACACAGTGACAATGGCTGTCACTGTGGGGTTTGAAATTTTTTGCTGTCACTGTCATGTGATGGGGTTTGGAATGGGGGTCAGGAGGGGCTCTTGTGTTTGAGAATGGTGCAAAAACATGGTGCACATCAACAAAAAAAGAACTGAGGATATAGGCAAATATTCAAACGCATGCCTACATTTTGCAAAAACAGATATACCCCAGCTATATCTAAACTTAAAATAATGTTATTGCTATAATGCTACACTGAAGTTAGACGCTCAATTTACTGGGGCAGACAGCCCCATTAATAAGGCTAGTTTTCTTCCACGATCTGAACTAGTAGCTGAACCTTTATTATGCAATGTACAAATGTCCTAGAATTAACCTTTAAAGTTGTTCTTCGTTTCACTTTCATAGTAACCTCAAATCTGCATCCTAGACTGCTCTAAGTTCTATTAAGAAGCTAGACCTTTTTAGATAAGCCTGGCAATAAGTGCTGATGGTCTATTTATGCATTTTATGTTTTGCAACCCTGTGTCCAAGCATTCCCATTATTCTATATGCATTCACATAGGAAATTCTAGTACATTTACACTGGCATGCATTTATGCACAGATTTCCCGGGCTTATTACGCATGTGCATAGCTGCGTGTTCTCATGATGGCATGTACTCGAGTATGTATGTTCTTATTTTGGTCGTAATACTGATAACGTGTTTGTATGCTCATGTTTCATGTTGAAAAAACTATTCCGTCTTCCACAGATGTCTGTCCCCTTAACTGCTCATCTGTTCTCAACTGTCTGCTACCACCATCTATACCACCATGTGGTTAGAGACACACTGGAAGAACATCCGCCAAACCTTGTTGCTTCTTTTCACTGCTGCTCTTCTCATTGGGGTCACCATGCTGGCCATTTCATCTAACATCAATCCAGTAGGCTATTTCTTCCTAGGGGTAGGGGGACTGTGCCTGGTCGGCTATTTGCTGAGTGTGTTTGTCGAGTGTTACCTGAGGAATCAGCACCGACGTGACGCAAACGAGATACCTCCAAGCAGACAAAGCCCAGCAGGGTAAGCAGCAACCTGGTTATTCCTTTTACTTCATCTCTCTCTCCTCAGATATGGCCATTTTACATACCGTTTTGCTGCCCTTCCCCTAGGGCACCAAACACAGACTCTATTCCGGAAGACAAAAGTTCTTTTTAGGTTGTTTTCCTTCATTCTCCAGGTGGAGGTTGCAAATGCCTATGCCACGCATGTCCTTTATCTTGTCCAATATATATTTTCTTCCCCCTGGGAACTGATCCACTAACAATTTACAAGGTTAAACAGATCCAGGCCCAGTTTTATTTTTCTTTGAGTAATCAAGTCTTGCCAAACAATGAGTCAGACAAGGAAAAAGAAAAAATGCTGAAGCAATACTGAATCTTAGCTGGGTTTAGCTCTATAAACCTTATCTCCAGAGCAACTGTTCCTCGGCAAACTTTTAAAAAGGAACCTGTGACTGGGTGTGTTTCCAGTCTTAAAAATCCAACTTGACACTAATAAGCCCTGATTTTGAGAGGCTCTGAATACTCCCACATCTTTTTGGCTTCATGGATCTTTGCAGGTTTTCAGCATCACCTAATTTAACCCCAATTTGCCTGCTGTAGTTCAAGAGTTTAACTTCATTTGTATCTTTGCTTCCTTGTCTGTATCATCCAGATAATCATTATCCACATCCATAAATGACTTGACATTCTCAAATACAAGGTGTTGTAGGAGGGTAAAAATGTTATTACATGTTTATTTTTAGAAAGAGTACATAAAAAAAAGTCTATACTGGGCTTTGCTAGCTTGGGGGCATACTAGAAGAAAATTAGTGTATATTTATTTAAAAATATTACCTAAGTAACATTTTCCTCTGCAGACATTCTTTTTAACACAGAATAGTTAGTCCTTGTTTAAACTAAATGAAAATACTTAATTTTCTCCACTTCTTAAAAATAGATGAACATTGAGCTAATGTATTAAAAAAGCAAGGTCCTGTTTTATTCTGAGAAACAATTAGTACTTAGTCATTCTTAGTAATACATTTTAACTGGTAGGAGATATTAAATGAGGGACATCATCCTTAAGGTCCCTTCCAACTTGAGATATTCTATGATTCTATGATCAAACTAAGCCTAGGACACTGAAACCCAGTGTGGGTTATTTTACTTATTCTGGGGAGTGTGGGAAAATGGTGACATGAGCCTTTCTCTAGACCAGGAAGCAAGACATTAAGTCGGCTGGACAAGTGATCTGATCCAGTGGCAGAGTATCGCATACGATAATACCACATGAGATATGCTGTCTCAGTGCCATCTATTGATTTTAGCACGGTCCCTATACTACCTTATCCAGACTACCTGCCTCTGCATAAACTAAGCAGTAAAATAACGAGTGTGACTGCCATTTCTCTCTTTGTACATAGGGTGAACGCTGCCTATGAAGCACCCACCTATGAGGAGGTGATGACCACATCAGTTCCAGCAATATGGACAATTGCATCCAATCCAGGCTTAGTGCCCTCACCACTGAATGAGCCTCCTCCTTACAACGTGGTTATTGAATCATCTGCCCAAGAAGAGATTATGGTGGAGGCTCTCAGGGTGTCAGTGGCACCAGACACAGGGCACACCTCTGAGACAGACAGAGGCTCCAGGATGCAGTTGCAGCTGGTGCTGCCCCCAAGACTGCAGCGGTTTGTTTCAGACATCCATGATGTGAAAGGTACTGAAGACAGGTTTGAGCCACTGGAGCCACTCACGCCACCACCGGCTTATGAGAGTGCCATCAATGATGAGGTCTTTGAAGATGCTTTCCAACCCTCCGTATTATGATTGATTTCACCTTCTGTGAATGCAGAACCAAACCCTCACCCCAATACAGGGTGCTCCTGAAGGGAAGGTGAAAGAGCTGAGATTTTTCACACCTGAAACTGTAAAAGTTTGTCTCACCTCTCTTTGAACCAGAGCTGAACTACAGACACAGCTTCTGATGTCACTATAATCTTCTTGCACAAAATATAAATCAATGCAATACCACAATGCTTTGTCTTGGCAGATACATAAAACCACTGCGAGGAAAGTTGTGTTATATACAGCAACAATTCTCAAACTGGAGATACACCTTTATGGGGGAGAAGAGTGAATCATGAGAAAAGACAAGAATGCCAAAGGACCTCTGAAGAAGGACTGTAGGATGCAGCCAGGAGAAGCTGCCTGAGAAAGGGGAGGAATAAAAACAGCACTAAGTAGGTTCTGCCTGTGCATTACAAACAGCCGTATTGCTGAAAACTGTGCAATCATCAGCCACCCTAAAATCCCGAGAGACTGAGGCTGCAGTTCCCTGAGTTGCTGTTTTGCAGCAACACAAATTTATGGTCTGCACTGTTTGTTGCTACACCTCTGCTGCACTCACTCCGCATCCTCAGCTGTGCTGCACCAGAGCGTGACTGAGGGGAGGGTGGCTGTCTTCATTCGGAAGCCGGCACCACCCGATACCTGTCACTTGGGGTTGAAAAGCTGACGGCAAGCACGGCACCACGAAATTACTTCTGTTGTTCACAAGGTTCTCATCCCACACAGCCTCCAGGTGGTGGACAAGAGGGAGATAATAGCAATTTTTCTCCTGTAAGAGAGGCCGGCAGTAGGATACATATACACACACGTATCCTCTGCCTGGACAACCAGTCTTCGCAGCTCTACAGGAGCGTGTATTTCTCTGCAGTACTACAGCCCCAAACAGATCGCTTGAGATACTTTACTGTCATCACGGCAAACATTTGCACAGACAGGTCAATGCTCCTCCAGTTCCCCGTAACAATGCTGTGCAGGGAGAATTCTCTCTGGACTCTGGAAGAGGCCAGTCTGTCTGCTGAGGCCACAGCTACAGCGGAGAGCACCTGAAAATAGCAGTGCCGAGGCACACGTGGTCTTCATCATGATGGCTTTAGGTTGGAGCCAGGTTCTAACTCGCACTGATCAGTGATGCTGTGCAGTCTTTTAAAAAGTGTGAGTTAAACTGATGGGCTCTGCAGCATTAAAGTGGTCTGCAGTATGCAAAGAGATATTCATGTCTGGTGAATGTCCAAATAATAAAAGAACATAGTGGTCTGAATCGCCTATGAAGGACAGCACCAATCACCACAGCCTTGTCTAGTACGACAGTGTAATTTTTAATTCATATGAGGAAACATCAAACCATGGGCTAGAAGCAAATGAATTATTTTTTATTGTTTGATTTATAGTTAAAAAAAGATGACTTTTTATGTTGTTTATAAATAAATGGAACTGCGCTAAAAATACCTGGTGGCATCATTAATTTTTCCTCCCAAAAGAAACACCCCACAAAGCATGCTTTTGCTTGCATTCTGCTTATTTGATAATCTTGGCTTAGAAAAAGGAGAGGAGTTCCATTTCTACATCTACAGCTGAATCACTTTAATATCATTAATGATGAAGCAACTATGATACCTCTATCATAAAAGTATTATGAGAGACAAATTTGCTGGTAGAGGCAATGTGATCTTTTTAAAGCAAATAATTTCTTGCAACTCCCTCCTGTAGCTGCAAAGACAAAAGAACAAACCACAACAAAAAGCAGTACAGGTGTACCACACGGGAACAGAAACTTAGGGTCTAAGCAGGGCAACCCAGGACCTTTCTGAGTGCACCAAATTGCCAGGAGCCAGGAAGAAGTCCAGGTGACCAGCACAGATAAAAACTAGGCAAAACAAAAAATTGTCGCCAGCTACAATCACTAGGAATTTGTTTTCAGCATCTGTGAGGGTTATTCAAGCCTTCGGACTTGTGTTAAGTTTTAGCATGTGGAACTCCTCTGCACCAAGGAACAACCATCGGAAGCTTTACGTGACAACAGCTGTAAATCTGCTTCTGCTAAAAGGATGCTCACTTACTTTTCCCTTCATGTTTCACGCGTGCTCTGCATGCCCGGTGTGCTCCCTTTCCTCCCTTTCAATTACTGACCGTCACTTGAGCCATTTCTTGATTTCAGCTGATTTCACCTGAAACCTACGTCAACAAAACATATGTAACAAAAAACTCTAAAAATGAAACAGGAACCCCAGGCCGGGTATGCTTGCAAGGAAAGCTGCGTGCCTGCTCATTCCACCCGCACGCAGAATCCCCCCCACGACTCCGACGTGCAAGACTACCGCCCCCTCCGCCGCCACCCCGGCCCCCACACCGCACACCGCACCCCGCACACCGCACCCCGCGGGCGGGGCGAGGCGGGGCGGGGCGGGGGCTGCACGCGCTGACAGGCCGCGGGAGCAGCCCCGCCCCCCGCGGCCGAGCCCCGGCAGGAAGAGACGCGAAACCGCTCCCGCGCCGCGAAGCCCGTGGGGGAAGGCGCGGCTGCGCCTGCGCACAACGGGTGCCGGCGGCTGACGCTTGTTTTGTTTAGCTTTCGCAAAGGGAGGGGCTGCGGCGCGGGCCCCCGCCTCGGCCACGTGACTGGAGGAAGCGGGTCTCGCGGTTTGAATCGCGGGGGCCGCCGGGAAGGAAGGGGTGCGCGCGCGCGCGCGCGCGCGCGGAGGGCGGAGCGAGGCGTGAGTGGCGGGAGCGGCGCGCGCGGCGCGGGCCGTTTGGCGGGAGCTGGTCCCGGGAGAGCGCACAGCGCCCTGCACCGGCCTGCGGCCTCACGCCTGCCGCCGCCCGGCCCCTGCGGCCTCGGGAGCCGGGGGTGGTGCGGAGCGGCGCGGCCCTTCTCCGCCGATCCCCGGTGAGGCGGGCGGTGGAGGCCTTTTCCGCCCGTTGTCAGGCGGCGGCTGCCCGCGGAAACGGTCGTCTTCTTCCTGAGCAGAAAGTTGGGAGGGGTAAGGGTGGCTCTTGCCCTTGAGTTTGGCTTTGGTCTCCCCTCTCCTGCCAGGATGCTGGTTGCGTGCGGCATGCAGCGGTGTCACCAGGAAGCGCTAAAGAAGAACCGGGTGATGCTGGCAAAGCAGCTGGTTTTAAAAGAATTGTTGGAGCATATGATAGAGAAGGACATCATCACCATGGAGATGATGGAAGTGATACAGGTATGCAGGTTATACTCGACGGCACTGTGAGCTTTATTTCTAGTTAAGCTCAGTGTCGTTCTTGGCAGTGGCTGCATGGTAAAACTCATCCGTGTTACCCGCATATTTTAATGCGATTACGTTTGGAGCACATGCAAAGCAGTGTAGGGTTTGCTTGCAACACGTAGGAGAACTGTAAGCTGCTTTTGCCAATATGGATTTTGTCTGAGATTTACTAAATCGTTGGCTTGCATGCTGGTATGTAGTTGCGGCAGGTTGTGCTTCATGAGTCAGGTGGTATCTTGCAGTCCATTGTTGTCATTTTGTGCCTTTTTTTTTTTTTCCTTCCCATTTGTAAAAGTAGGAAGAATACCTATTTCCAAAAGAATACTGTGAAAGTAAGTAAATGAATATATTATAAACCAGTTTGTTGTGAGACTTGTGCACCTTTCACTCAAAGAATTTGTATTTCATGTGTGTTTTTGTAAATTGTGTGAAGAACCTTACATGATCCAAGACTCGCTCTCAAATGACAAATGCTGTTCATGGGCTTTTGTTACTTATCCTGAGCGGTGGGTACTATGAAGAGAAGTCATGGGAAATAGCATGGAATTACTCCCAGAGGTGTGGTAATGCACTGAAGACTGTGAAGGATGGAGATACAGGTCTTCAAAGAGAAAGCAAGCTGGAAAGGAAATGACTGAAGATGCACGTCAAGTGCATCTGAAGACTCAAGTAAGCAACTGAGGGACTTTGTAGTCCCCTAGTAAGGTTGATGGTCCTGTCATAAGAACAGATGCTGAAAAATAGAATTATGAGCTATTTGCTGGGCACAAGTGCAGGAGGTGTAAACCTGAGACTGATAAGGTTTTTTGAAAGCAATGAGGAAATGACTTCCTGATTAATTTTGACTCATTGTGTGTCAAAGGTAATGTGAAATTCCTCATGGAACCTGTCAAGGATACCTGTGCTATGTTGTGGGAGATGGAGGCAGTCTTACCTGAAACAGCTCCAATCCATAGTGAAAGAGCTCAAAGATGCAGGAAGACAGTGAAAGTCAGAGAATGAATCAAGAACTGATTGTACTGGTTTTGGCTGGGGCAGAGTTAATTTCTTCGTAGTAGCTTGTATGGGGCTATGTTTTGGGTTTGTCGTGAAAACAGCGTTGACAACACAGGGATTTTTTTCATTACTGCTGAGCAGTGCTTACACAGCATCAAGGCCTTTTCTGCTTCTCACTCCACCCCACCAGCAAGGAGGCTGGGTGGGCACAAGAAGCTGGGAGGGGACACAGCTGGGACAGCTGAGCCCAACTGACCAAAGGGATATTCCATACCATATGACGTCATGCTCAGCATATAAAGCTGGGGGAAGAAAGAAAGGGGAACGTTTGGAGTGCTGGCGTTTGTCTTCCCAAGTAACGGTTACGTGTGGCGGAGCCCTGCTTTCCTGGAGATGGCTGGACACCTGCCTGCTGATGGGAAGCAGTGAATGAATTCCTTGTTTTGCTTTGCTTGCATGTGCAGCTTTTGCTTTACCTGTTAAACTGTCTTTATCTCAACCCACGAGTTTTCTCACTTTTACCCTTCTGATTCTCTCATTAAACAATGACACTGCTGAAGTATGGGTGGTTAGTAGGGATGTTCAGTTGCTGGCCCGCAGTTAGTCATTGAAGGGGTGGGGGAGGGGAAGAAAAGGAAGAAAAAAAAAGAAAGGGAAAAAAGCCCTCTCAAAGGTAGGATAATGCCAGCGAAAATAATCTTTTGGGGAAAATGCCGCTGTAGTTCAAAAGTTTTAAACTGAGACAGAAGGGAAGAAGACTAAGGGAATCTTCCCTTCCACATGTAATTAGGTAAAAGGAGATGTAATAATACTTAGTAATGGATTATCAGTAAGGAGAAAGGTGTTATGATGGATAAGTCAGGCAAATAGTAACAACTTAGTGGAAAAATTATGCCTAATACAACATACACGCATAACTAAGAGTTTAAATGTATATGAATAGCAATAGCAGCCTGAGCAAGAGAACAAAGTGACTTGAACTACTGTTGGAGGGGATGAATCTGGAAATTGCAGCAAAAATGGAAATATGGCAGGGATAGGAGGAAGGCATTCACAACCGGAACAGTAGTACTGCAAAATACACATTGCACTAGAAGGATTAAAATGAAGGGAATGTTTGCAGGTTAGTACTAATCATAACAGCGTATAGATAAACAAAAAGTAATGTGCATTAAAAAAAAACCACTTGAGTCTTAACTTTCACTCTGTCTTAAAAAAAAACACTTGAGTCTTATCTTTCACTCTGTCTTATCTTTCATTTTTCTATTGTAGGTCTGTGAATTTGTAATAGTCTTCCACTCTCTGGCTCAAATGTGAGCAAAGGTCTTAGGAGTGCTGTTAGATAGCCTATTCTTGAAAATGTATTGTGACAACAATCATCAGGTACCTTAGTGGAAATAGGAGGAGACAAATGCCGCTGTGTCTGATGATAGAGCGTAGATTTTCTTGGATATTGTAATTGACTCGTTCTGTATATCCCCCTGCACTCCCAAAAAGTCATGAAATCAAGAAGATCTGGATAAATAGTTACGTTTTAAATCATCTTGTCTTAGAAACACAACAATTATACTGATCCTGTTGGTTTGATTTAAACTAAACAGAGGAATAAACAAATTGGTTCTGGAAATAGGGCACTTAACTTTTGTAATGTAAGAAAAGTGAAATAAACCGAGGAGCTCAGGGGGACGAAGGAAGGATGAAATTTCTTCACGTGTGAGCCACTAAACTGGTACTGAAACTTTACCACAAGTAAGAAAAAGGTGGGAGGGGAGGATGTTGCAGGAAGGGCCACTGAAGACAAAGGTGGTTGAGCTGGATGAAGAGCTCACAAGGAATACGAAGAGTAAGTAAAGAGTTTATAGGTGTTCATTGGAGAAAAATTAATAAATAAGAGCAGCTTCCTTTGACGTCCAAAATGGGGAGAGAGAGTAGGAACTGATAGGAATGAGTTTAAATTGGGTCATTCAGAAAGATACTAAACAATTTGGGTTCTTTTCAATTATAGACACTCCTAAGAAAGAATAAAGAAAAAGAATTGTATTTACTGTGTAGCAAAGATGATGTAAATATAGTTGTCTAGACGAAGGCCCAGAACAGAGGGATTTCAAACACAGAGCAAAAATGGTAGTGGAAATAAAGTGGGACAGCAGAAACAGCTGTTTTTAAGATGAAGTCCAAAATCCATTTCATTAGTGCCTTCTTGTCAGAGCATCGGATGTTCTTCCAGAGCTCTGGAATGGACCTTCAAAATTGCAGATATGATACCAAGAGCTTTCTCTTGCTTTTTAAACAACTTGAATACTCTGTATTGTAATCGAATACTATCAGATCGTGTAGATATAGAGATTTAAATGCTCTGTAACAGTAATGAAGGGATCACTGGCTTTGACAAAGTGACTTAAATTTGATTAGGAAGTTTGTCAAGCATATATGTTCTTTTCACAGATTCTGCATGTATATTCAGGCTCAATAAGAAGACTAATACTATGGGACTTTGACAGGAGTTCAGAGTTTATTGTGCAACCAGTTCCTGTTATACAGATCATCAAACTCATCTGTGAGGGTACAAAAATAAATTAAGGATGTATTAGAAAATAAAATGAAAGTAGTCTGTCTTATGAAGGTTTTACTTCTGAATGTTTGCTAAACATTATTTAGTATAACCTAAATATGGTGTTGATGTGGCAGTTACATGAGGAGGTACAGCACTTTGGGTATTTAAGGAAGCATTAAGGAAGAAGCCTGCCAAAAGCTGACTGCTGTACATACAGAGTGCAGAATATAAACATTATGGAAATTTCTTAACTTTTCAATAAAACTTAAGGTCCAATTCTTGAGGTCAGCTTGTGTTCTTAATTATGATTTATGGCTTAGAGTCATAAGTATGAAGACATATAAGGTGAAGAAGATTAATGATCCTAAGCTTGTCATAAACAGCTGCAGGTCTACTAGAAAGGAAGAAACAATTAATAGGTACTTGAAAATATCAGCTGTCAATTTACTTTATTAGGTAAAACAAAATCCACTGGGCTCAAAGCAGCATACAAGTATATGGAGCTGGTTGTCTTCTATGGACTAATACAGAAATGTTACCAGGAGAAAGGAGCGAGTATTTTCATGCTTCTGGAAAGGCACGGGTGAGATGACTGTATGAACTTCTAGTCAACAGTGCTCTGAAAGTTGAGGTTTCTGTGGGAAGAGGAAAGGGTACTTGCATTGTCAAGCAGAAGAGGCCATTTATGAGGAGGCTGAAAGAAAGTGGCTTGTTTACTATAGCAAATGGAGACTGATTTATAGAAAGAAGTTTGGTAACTAAGGGAAAGGACACTGAAGGAGAACATTGAAGTCAAGGGACATTGTTGATACAAAAATAAATGCTATTAGTCAGTCATGAATGAACATAGGTCTGAAATTTCAGAATAGGTTCATAAGCATTGGATCAACAAGATTTTGCAATATCCTTCCAAAGCCAAACTAGTTTTAACACCAAGCTTGATAAATTTTATGAAAAAAACTAAATGATGTAAAGTCTTCTGTAGCAGAGGATTTACATATGTGACTCGAGACTTTTTTTCCTGATTTTTCTGTGATTGCAAAGTGTTAGGCCTTGATTCTGTATAACTCACCAACCATTTCTTATCATCTACCAAAAGAAGAGATCTTGGATCTAAGGGTTAATTCAAAAAATATAGGATGAATTCCATGGAATTGATAAAATTTATTTTTGATACCCAATATTTTACTGATGTTTTAGTGTGTTTTAGATCTCACAGGGAAGGCTATTATTGTATAAATTATACAGTTTGTTGGCAAATGTCCTATTAATATTCTAACAATAGGACTTCCTGGGACTGTTTTAGAGATACACAAATTTAATTTTTGATTGTTACTTTTCCTCATGTACTACTATATATGACTTCATTGGTCTAAATGTTGCAGTCTATACATATGTAGTATCTTTTCGGAATTGACTGCGTAAAATAAGTATTTTACTTAACGCTTTCTGAGGGATTTGCGTTATTGGTGCATGAGACCATAAGCCATTGGGCAGGAGTGAAAACATGTTCTGGACTTCTTGTATTCAAAGAGGGGAGATAAATACTATTCCAACAGTAACTGGAAGTAAAAGTTTAGAGAGAAGAGGGCGTATTACTGTGTGTGGTAATGTGTGAATTGTTGGCTTGCTGTGTTGTCATATGCTCTCCCCCTTGAGCTAACAGGAACAGAGGAGTGGGAGTGAAGTCAACTAGGAAAAGCTATAAAAATGCATCTAGCACAGCTAAGCATAGTGATGAAACATTTACATGAAGGAAAAAAGTTGAGTTGTTCTGAAGCTCCATTTGCAATGAATTCTGTTGGGGTTTACTTTGAGTGTGGATTTTGTTTTTTCTCTGGGTCTAGGCCAAGTCTGGGAGCTTCAGCCAAAATGTGGAATTCCTCAATTTGCTGCCCAAGAGAGGCCCTAATGCCTTCTCAGCCTTCTGTGAAGCTCTACGAGAAACCAAACAGCAGCATCTGGAGGCAATGATCTTGAAGACAACATCCAACCTGAGCCATGGGATTGCAAGGGTACAACAGTTTTAAAAAAAATAAAATGGATGGACTGCATTTCAGATTGGGTTTGGGCACAAAGTGATCTGCATTTCAGATTGGGTTTGGGCACAAAGTGATCTTTTACAAATGTAAAAAAAAATAATTGTTTACAAAGGACAGGATGGGTTTTTGTTGCAAATTGAAACTTGTAGTAGCCTTAGTAAAAGCAAAGGGGAAGAAATTTGGGAAGAAGGGAATTTTCACACAGAATCACAGGATGGTACAGGTTGGAAGGAACATCTTGAGGTCATCTGATCCAACTCCTCTGGTCAAGCAGGGCCACCTAGAACCAGTTGCCTAACACCATATCCAGATGGTTTTTGAGTATCTCCAAAAATGGAGACTCTGCAACCTCTCTGGGCAACCTCCTCCAGAGCTCAGTCACCCTCACAGTAAAACGGTGTTTCCTGATGTTCAGAGGGAGCCTCCTGTGTTTCAGTTTGGGCCCATTGCCTCTTGTCTTGTCACTGGGCACCACTGAAAAGAGCCTGGCTCCATCCTCTTTGCACCCTCTCTTCAGGTGTTTGTGTACACTGATAAGATCCCCCTGAGCCTTCTCTTCTCCAGGCTGAACAGTCCCAGCTCTCTCAGCCTTTCCTCATATGTGAGGTGCTCCAGTCCCTTCATCATCTTTGTGGCCCGCTGTTGGACTCTCTCCAGTATGTCCATGCCTGCCTTGTACAGAGGAGCACAGGACTCCAGGTGCAGCCTTGCCAGAGCTGAGTAGAGGGGAAGGATCATCTCCCTTGATCTGATCTGCTGGCAACGTTCCTCCTAATGCAGCCCAGGATACCATTAGCCTTGTTTGTGGCAAGGGCAGATTGCTGGCTGATAGTCAACTTGGTGTCCACCAGGTCCCCCAAGTCCTTTTCTGCCAAGTTGCTTTCCACCTGGTGGCCCCCAGTATATATTGGTGCCTGGGGTTGTTTCTCCCCAGGTGCAGGAGTCTGCACTTCTTTTTGTTGAACTGCACAAGGTTCCTGAATGTTCTTACATCCAACATGTTCTTAATTGATGTGTCATCAAAACCCAAAAGCTGCAAAGAAAATACTTTCTCTGAAATGTTTTAATTTAGCATTCAATGATTCTCTGATTCAAAAGTTACTAAAAGCTAGTCTTCTCTGTTGATGAGAGAGGGACTCTTCTTTCTTTGTTATTTTTATTTTCACCTTTTCACTATCTGCAGTTGTCGGCATTGGACTAAAGGAAGAATTTAATAAAGATTCAGTATTCTCAGTGCATTGACAAGAATGGAATCTTGCCGTAAACATATTTTATACAAAGGAAGGAAGATCAGACATTTTTGAGCAGATGTGTTCCCTTATTAAAATGTAGGATTTATTAGGCCACCCTTTCTATTTTTTTGTTTTCAATTGTGCTTTGCTATTCAAACAGTGAAATCTTGAAAGCAAATAGAAAGATAGGAATCACTGGACAAGTCAAGTTTTGGCAAAAATGGGGATGATATGACCTCAGTGTAAGGTTTCCAAACTGGGGATTTGGGTAGAAGTAGAGATGTGCAAAGAAGGGAAGGAATTTTGCATTGACAGAAAATGCTTCTGCTATCTTGTCATGGTGTTTCATTTGGTTGTGAACCATAATACTATTTTTTAAGTCATATATATGTGTATGTAAATACATGTATCTTTGTTCTATGATACCTACAGGCTTGTATCATAGAGAAAAAAATAGCTGGTTTATGCTATTCTTTTTCATGGATTTATTGGATGTCTTGTAGCTTGAACACTGTTACGGATCAAATCTTCCATTCCCTGCCAGTGAATCATGTAATTCAAAGAGACCGCGCTGGATTGGTGAGTTGCACATGACATCATGAATACTTGATTGGCTATCTGGTTGGTTGTTTCTAATTTCTTAATACGCTCTTAATTCAGTTCTAGAAATAAGCTTGCCATCACTTTGCTCATCTCAGGAATGCAAACTTGACAGTGAACTGACCACATTATAGTCAGATGCAGGAGGTAGGATTAGCCTAGAAAATGAAAGTGAAATAGCATATTGGAAGAGAGAACCCAATCAGTTTCTAGTCAGCTTCATTTATTCTTACAGGAAATTTTGTTGCTTAAACAGTACATGTCAGTAAAATTTTAGATTTTTCAAAGATTTTCTTCTTTGTTTTAAGATTTGTAGTAGGGTTTAATTGAACTAGAGCTGTGGAAAAATACTGATTTGGGACAGTATTGCTTAACTTAGACTTCCTTCTTAGCAAATAAGTTTAAGTACAAGGCCTTATATAGGTTACATGGGCCCAACGTAGATTTCTGTGGCTTCTGTCGAGTGCAGCAAACCAGCTTTTCTTTAGCAAGCATTTGTGACTTAGATCAGGGAACTAGTTGTTGGAATGAATCTCTTTGCTAGTTTTCCTGTTGCCTCTGGTAATGCCTGGAGTAGTCATGTTCCCTAGCCACAGCTCTAACTGTGTGCTGGTTACTAGGAGCGCTCTCTGGTGTTAAAGAACAAGTGTCTGGATTTTGAAGGCTTTTTTTTATGTAGGTGCAAAGGTTTTAGGGTTGGGTTGTTTTGTTTTTTTAGAGCATCTGTTCCTCCAACCAGGAGAGCCACGTCTCAAAAGGCTGAAAAAGGATTTCAAAGGAGATCGTGAATGTCATTATCTCTGTTTCTTCAGGACAGGGGAGTGAGTGTTTGTCTGCAAATGGCAAATTGTTGATTGTCATTCCCCTCATCTGCTGTTATCCAGAGGAAATAGTTGTTCAGAGGCAGATAAACAAAAAAGGGCATTGCACTTTATGGAAGTTAGAAATGTCTAGTTTGATCACTTATGCGTATGTTCGGCAAAAAATAAATAATTGTATCCAGTGAGCATGGGAGGCCTTTTATGAAAGGAAAAGCACTATATGAATATTTCTAGCAATGGTTTCTCAGCCTGACTGTGAAAGGAATAATATACTGTACAAAATGACAGAAAGCACATGGCTCTAATTTAGATGAGAATTCTGTTTTCATACTGTGTAGAACCAAATTTTCTAGGCCTTAGATAAGGCTAATCTACATACAAGACAAAAAAAAGTTGCCACTTAAAATTATAAAAAAATAAGTATACCATTCCGGTACTTTTGTTTTTTCTGCTATGTTTCGTTGTGTGTCTGTAGTCCCTGATCAAGCAAAATTTTTAGAGGTAAGAATAGTATAATACAGGAATATGCCTAATACCACTTACTTCAGAATTTGCAAGTTACTGCCTTAATGCAGAGGCTTTGTAGTTGGAATTTGTTATTATTATTGATATGTTTGTTTTGCACAGAACCAATGGAACATTCATTGGATAATGGAGATGGTCCCTCGATTCCTCCAGTGAAGTACTGCACTCCTGAATTTTATCATGATCATTGGCACTTGGTAAGTGGTTGACAGAAAATCTCCTTAAGATGTAAAAGATGTGAGGTGTTTGGATATATCGACTGAACACGTGCTACTTAAAACTGAGTCAAAATGCATGCTTCATTGGGATGCAGATCAGTGTTGTGCTATTTGTGTAACTTAAGGATGTTACCAGTCATGTTTGATTTGATGTAGTTCTCATTTACAAGTGTCAAGAAATCCTGAGGAGTTCTGTAACTCTATATAAATCTCTGCCTCTGGTTCTTGTTCATGAAGAGCTCTGTGAAATGCCTTCTGTTCTGTAGCTCCGTGTCAGCTGTCAGTATTATTGCCTCATATTTATTTGTCTGCATCCTCATCATCTTCTGTGTGATGACACACTCTGCAAATGACTGTAAGATACTAGAACTGTGTTTCAACTAGTAGTCACAGTCTTGGCTGTGTTAATTGCCAACTTGTACCCAGAAGGGTCTCGCCTTAGGCTCAAGAACCAGATCAGGATTCTGTGCTGCGTAGTACTGGGTAGAACCACCTGAATTTCTATTCTTCTGCAGTGTTAGAAGTTATGTAGGTAGTCTAATTACTTTTTGTTTATTCTGTTTTTAAAGCATAGGTTGTGGTGGGGTGGGCTTAGGGAAAAAAAATCATTTTGTGTAATGGGACAGACACTTTACTAGGGTTACACAATGTGCTAACACTTAACGATTCTGTCACAGGCTCTGTGTATAGCAAAACAGATTTTTTTTTTTTTTTTAAACTATTGGGGAGACCTAATTAGGCAGCGTCAGTGTGAGCTTGACTTGCTTCCTTTTACATCTGCTCCTGGATACACCCTTTCTGATATGCTCCTTTGGTATTAAATTTCACTTCCAATTTACAGCAGTGTTAGTAACTGATGTACTATTGATTTGTTGTTGTTAGAGTGGGAGGGGCAGAGAGGAAACTTATTTTGAAGACACCCCTCTTAAATTAGTTCTTTCCCTTTTAATCTTTTTTGCCAGCCACATAATTTTCAGGATCAGTGACTGACAGTCCCTTGCTATTAAAATTGCAGTCACGTGCTATTTTACATCTCTGTCTGCTCCCAACAGCAATTAAGAAATGTAAGCTAAATTTTACAAAGGCCTGAAGCCTTTGATGGGGGTGATGGAATTATGTGGGTGCTGGGGTGAGGGTGGGGAAAGGGGAAAAAAGTTAGCAAGACCTAATTCACAGTTTGAAATGTATAAGCTGTGTTTCTTTTAAAACGAAAAATAAGGCAAGCTAGTAAAACATCTTAATAATAGTGTTGTAGGATCATCAGTTGTGGAGACTTGCAAATACAGTTGTCTCTGGGACCCTTTACAATACAAACATATGTTTTATTTGTTAAAAAAAAAAAATCCTTCAAAAATTTGACCTCTACTATTTTTTGTGCCTTCACAATCGAGAAATCCTGCATATATCATATCAGGCTGGTATGTAGGGACTGCTGTTCTACTCTAATTATTTCCTTGTGTAGTCTAAATTTACCAATTTTAAATTTTCTTCTCAGGCCTATAAACTGATATCAGAACCCCGAGGCTTAGCGCTTATTCTCAGCAATGTCCATTTCAGCAGTGAGAAGGACTTGGAGTATCGTGCAGGGGGAGATGTGGACTGTACTTCCCTGGAGATGCTTTTCAAGCATCTCGGGTATCAAGTGACTGTCTTTCATGATCAAACTGCACAGGTAAGGGGGATGGATCCCGGTACTTCACAACCAGTATGGATGAGAGTTTGTAACTCTTAATAAACATGTTAAGAGGTTCCCTTTGGCATAACTAAGCTTGAACAGGAAGATGTGAATGGTCACTTAGGAGTAGAAAATAAGGATAAATTGGATGATGTCTGCTAGCATGCTGACAAACATGAAGAAGCTTGGAAGGAGAGGACTTTATGATGGAAAGTAGGATCACAAAGGACCACAAGAGGGGAGAAAGGACGACAAGGGGGAGAAATCGGCAGCCCAGCTCAAGTGCATCTATACCAATGCACGCAGCATGGGCGGCAAACAGGAGGAGCTGGAAGCCATTGTGCAGCGGGGTAGCTATGACTTAGTCGCCATCACGGAAACGTGGTGGGATGAGTCTCACGATTGGAGTGCTGCAATGGACGGCTATAAGCTTTTCAGAAGGAACAGGCGAGGAAGGAGAGGCGGTGGAGTAGCCCTGTATGTTAGGGAATGCTTCGACTGTCTAGAGCTCAATGATAGTGATGACGAGGTCGAGTGCTTGTGGGTAAGGATGAGGGGGAAGGCCAACAAGGCAGATATCCTGCTGGGGGTCTGTTATAGACCACCTGGCCAGGAAGAGGAGGCAGACGAAATATTCTACCAGAGGCTGGCAGAAGTCTCCCAGTCGCTAGCCCTTGTTCTTGTGGGGGACTTCAACTTTCCGGATGTCTGCTGGAAATACCACACGGCAGAGAGGAAACAGTCGAGGAGGTTCCTGGAGTGTGTGGAGGATAACTTCCTGACGCAGCTGGTAAGCGAGCCCACCAGGGGAGATGCCTCGCTTGACCTGCTGTTCACGAACAGAGAAGGGCTGGTGGGAGATGTGGTGGTCGGAGGCCAGCTTGGGCTTAGCGACCATGAAATGGTAGAATTTTCGATACTTGGTGAAGTAAAGAGGGGGGCCAGCAAAACCGCTACCATGGACTTCCGGCGGGCGGACTTTGGCCTGCTCAGGACACTGGTCGAGAGGGTCCCTTGGGAGATGGTCCTGAAGGGCAAAGGGGTCCAGGAAGGCTGGACGTTCTTCAAGAAGGAAGTCTTAATGGCGCAGGAGCGGGCTGTCCCCATGTGCCGCAAGAAGAACGGGCAGGGAAGGCGACCGGCCTGGCTGAACGGGGAGCTCTGGCTGGGACTCAGGGAAAAAAGGAGAGTTTATCACTTGTGGAGGAAGGGTCAGGCAACTCAGGAAGAGTACAGGGATCGCGTTAGGTCGTGCAGAGAGGAAATTAGAAAGGCAAAAGCCCGGCTAGAACTCAACCTGGCCACTGTCGTGAGAGACAACAAAAAATGCTTTTATAAGTATGTTAATGACAAAAGGAGAGCCAAGGAGAATCTCCATCCTCTATTGGATGCGGGGGGGAACGTTGCCACCAAGGATGAGGATAAGGCTGAGGTACTCAACGCCTTCTTTGCCTCAGTCTTTAGTAGTCAGAATGGTTATCCTCAGGGTACTCAGCCCCCTGAGCTGGAAGACAGGGACGACGAGCAGGATAAACCCCCCATAATTCAAGAGGATGAAGTTCATGACCTGCTATGCCACCTGGACGTTCACAAGTCTATGGGGCCGGATGGGATCCACCCGAGGGTTCTGAGGGAGCTGGCGGAGGAGCTTGCCGAGCCGCTCTCCATCATTTACCAGCAGTCCTGGTTAACTGGGGAGGTCCCGGACGACTGGAGGCTCGCCAATGTGACTCCCATCTACAAGAAGGGCCGGAAGGAGGATCCGGGGAACTACAGACCGGTCAGCCTGACCTCGGTGCCGGGGAAGATCATGGAGCGGTTGGTTTTGAGGGTGCTCACGAGCCATGTCCGGGACAACCAGGGGATCAGGCCCAGCCAGCACGGGTTCATGGAAGGCAGGTCCTGCTTGACCAACCTGATCTCCTTCTATGACCAGGTGACCCGCCTCGTGGATGAGGGAAAGGCAGTGGATGTGGTCTACTTGGACTTCAGTAAGGCCTTTGACACTGTCTGCCACAGCATTCTCCTAGAGAAGCTGGCGGCTCACGGCCTAGACAGGTACACTCTTCGCTGGGTAAAAAACTGGCTGGACGGCCGAGCCCAGAGAGTTGTGGTGAACGGAGTTAAATCCAGTTGGCGGCCGGTCACGAGCGGTGTTCCCCAGGGCTCAGTTTTGGGGCCGGTCCTGTTCAATATCTTCATCAATGATCTGGATGAGGGGATCGAGTGCTCCCTCAGTAAGTTTGCAGACGACACCAAGTTGGGCGGGAGTGTTGATCTGCTGGAGGGTAGGAAGGCTCTGCAGAGGGACCTGGACAGGCTGGATCGATGGGCCGAGGCCAACTGTATGAGATTCAACAAGGCCAAGTGCCGGGTCCTGCACTTCGGCCACAACAACCCCAGGCAACGCTACAGGCTTGGGGAAGAGTGGCTGGAAAGCTGCCCAGAGGAAAAGGACCTGGGGGTACTGGTTGACAGCCGGCTGAACATGAGCCGGCAGTGTGCTCAGGTGGCCAAGAAGGCCAACGGCATCCTGGCCTGTATCAGAAATAGTGTGGCCAGCAGGAATAAGGAGGTGATCGTGCCCCTGTACTCGGCACTGGTGAGGCCGCACCTCGAATACTGTGCTCAGTTTTGGGCCCCTCACTACAAGAAGGACATGGAGGTGCTGGAGCGTGTCCAGAGGAGGGCAACGAAGCTGGTGAAGGGCCTGGAGCACAAGTCTTATGAGGAGCGGCTGAGGGAACTGGGGTTGTTTAGCCTGGAGAAGAGGAGGCTGAGGGGAGACCTCATCGCGCTCTACAACTACCTGAAAGGAGGGTGTAGCGAGGTGGGTGTTGGTCTCTTCTCCCAAGTAACTAGCGATAGGACAAGAGGAAATGGCCTCAAGTTGCGCCAAGGGAGGTTTAGATTGAACATTAGGAAAAATTTCTTTACTGAAAGAGTGGTCAGGCCTTGGAACAGGCTGCCCAGGGAAGTGGTGGAGTCACCATCCCTGGAGGTATTTAAAAGACGTGTAGATGAGGCCCTTAGGGACATGGTGTAGTGGGCATGGTGGTGTTGGGTTGACGGTTGGACACGATGATCTTAGAGGTCTTTTCCAACCTCTATGATTCTATGATTCTATGATTCTATGATTCTATTCTAGTCTGACCTCTTACAGTGCAAGGGGCAAGAATTTCTAGACCACACCTGGCACATGTGATAAAACCACAAATGAGTAAAGACTCCAGTTTAATCTAGATAGGATAGCAGATCACTGGAAAAGTCTAAAAGTTTAAACTTTGCAAATATTTGACCTAGTCTTTGCAAGTGTAAGCGATGTTTTCATGTCTTTTCACTGATGGAGTCAATTGCCATCCTATTTATCAGTCTTCCAGTATCCATGCAGTTAAGTTCTGCTTATCAGTTGATTTCTTCTATGTTAAATCCATATGTTAAATCCTATGTTAAAACCAACTCAGATACTTGCTGCATCCCCCTGTTGGCCATATAGAAATGTAGATGTCCCAAGTGATTCCTACTTCACAATGTTATACTTAGGACTGAATATTACATAAAACAACAAGAACATTTTGCTGTTTTTTTTATGAAACACATGTCTTCTGTCCTGTAAATTTGATGTACATAGGGTTTATTTCGTAACAGGAGGACCATTTGTGTTTTCCCAATGTGTACATTGACCCACTTGCCCTGTGCAAGTCTGGAAAGCATTTTTTTTTCTCTCCTCCAGGAGATGCAGAAGGCATTGGAGAGATTCTCTAAGCTGCCAGATCATCGGGATGTGGATTCCAGTATTGTAGCTTTACTTTCCCACGGTGTGGAGGGTGGAGTTTATGGCAGTGATGGCAAACTACTACAGGTATATTCCCGTGACCTCATGTGATGTGGTGTTGTAGGTTATATCTTGGAAAGTAACAATGGAAAGAGGAAAAAAGTAAAAAAAAAAAAAAAAAAAAAAGAGAGAGAGAGAGACAGTGAAGAGATTGGAGACTGAGAATTTACATTTTTTAAAAACGAAAAAATAAGGGCTTGTGGGAAGGAAAGGACAGAGGTCTGTTTATGAGAGGTCTATAAGATAAAAAATGTCATAGAAATAGGACAGGTAGGAGAAGTTATTTCATTCTCCCTTTGTGTACAAGTATTAGGTAGAGTGCATGAACTCAAACTGGGAGTTTGAGGGGAAGGTTTGAGGAGCTGGGGGGAAAGGGATATATTTGTCACATGATGAGTTTGGTGATAAAGGAGAAAATATCAAGACTGGTGAGGTAATTATCAAAATACAGGGAAGCAAGATGAGACTGGGTTTGGCTCACAGAAGGCTGCAGTGAAGAATATTTATCTTCTTTCTTCTCTCAGTTGCAGGAGGCTTTCCGGCTCTTTGATAATGCAAACTGTCCAAATCTCCAGAATAAGCCCAAAATGTTCTTTATTCAGGCCTGCCGGGGAGGTGAGTGCCCAAATAAAGCCATGTATTTGGCATGCCATTAAGGCTCATTTTACACACATACACACCCTCACATTCAATTTGCTGTCAACTCTCCTCTTTGCTTCTCTCAGGTGTAAGTGGGACCCATATTCACCTCCCTCTGCCCTGCTGCTGCCACTGCATCTGTTGCTCTGTAAGTGTCTTTTGCTCTGCATGAGGTGTGTGCATTGACTTGCAGACCCCAGAGCACCTTAGTGATAAAAAGCTCTACCGTATCCCACTCATATATGGAGGCTTTCTCTTGCTATGCCTGCAGTAGGGGGAGTGGGGCATATGGTGCATCAAATTGCAGCACAGCATGGAGTGGTACACTAGCACTGGAGTCTTGTCTGAGGTCCTGTCTTTCTCTTGATCCAGGATGTGTGTGTTTCTCTGGTGGTGTTGTCTCTCAAGCTATCAGGCTTCAAGTCATCTTTTTTTTTTTTCCCCCCTTTACCCTATCCTGCTTTCAACCTCCAGATGACCTTTCCTTACACCCTTTTCCACATACTGTTGTAGTTACAGAATTCCTTTCTTGTTTCTCGTAGACTTGTTCTTTTTCCACTCTTTCTGTTCCTATTTTTTTTTAATTCTGCTGTTCATTTTCCTTCCTTTTGTAACTAAACACTTGTCTGTAACTAACTATCTTTCAGATCTGCTAATGACCAAATTTTTCTCTAAAGTGTTTGGACTTTTTGAGATCGCTGTGAAACTGCAGATACTCCAAAGAGAAGTTCTGTCTTAGAAAGCTTTGTGTTTTCCCTTTTGATGGAGAAGCTTTTCCAGCGTATATGCTTTTTCCCCTTCTTTTCCCTTGTTCCTTGCGATTGTCTCCCTTTTTCATTTTTAGCTGAGCTTTATAGTTTGTCCTCTAGCCAAGAGAATGTTTCCTTCACCTGTTACCTACTCGTGTTTAATCCCAATGCAGAGAAAAACCTAAAGTCTACATGAAGTATTTTGGGTATCAAAAATATTTGATCCTTTAAGCATTTGGAAATATTGTAATGTGCATGTTTACAATATGAATTGAATGTGATTGTTTTCCTTATGTTATTGAACCTTTAGATACTCTTGAACAAATGTGAATATGCAGACTCATAACAGTGTGGAAATAAGTGTAATAAGCCAGAAGTGGCAGCTGACCTAATTAGGTAATTAGGATTATTTGACTGTGATGTTACCATAATGGATCTGTTCACATCAACGAATCAGGCTTGGTCTTCCTATTCCCAAAAAGGTTTCAGTTAAGAAAGCTATGCAAAATGCTGCAGAACGGGGATACTGCAATAGGCAAAGGATTGCGACTCAAGCAACTGAAAGGGAAAAATCTTTCTTTAATTTAAAAAAAAAAAAAAAAAAGAACAAAACTGCCTTTTTTACCCTCTCTTAAACCTTGATTAATAGTTGGAGGAGAAAGCCAGTTACAAAGTAATTGAGCTGCCAACAAAAATGTGTGCCTTTTAATGTTAGCATTTAAAGGTTAGACTAGCCAATACTTTTTTTTTTTAAAGCAGCATTTAAGACTGTATAAATAGTGTGGACAACTTTAGATTAGTAGTCAGTCTCCCTATGCCATGCAAGTTAGCCGGAACCAGTTGAAACAAAATGAGAAATACATAGGTTATTCTTTTTCCCTAAGTTTATGTAATAGCCCTTATCTATCTTCTATTAATGACACATTTAAAATGTAGATAAAGAAGAGTTGGTACAGTCTACTTCCAACGGGCCTTTGGCAGGAGTCTACTAAAGACTTGAAGTAGTCCACCTACAGTCATGGGTCAAAAAACGGCGGCAACAGAAAGCAACGGGAAAAGACAAATAGTCAGATTTCATTATGACATAAAACGAGACTTTGAAGCTGCTCTAACGTTTGTGTTTAATAGAGTAGTTGATCCAGAAAAGTGAAGAACTGTGGTAAATACTGACAAATAGGTAGTTAGCAGTTATTTAAATCAATCGGGAAAACAGCCATCTGGGACCTTCAGTGAAATTTAAACAGACTGGAATCAATCTGGATGGCAGTTTTTGGTGATATAAATTAGACGTTAAATATGCAGAGGAATATCCTGATAGGGTTAGTGCTTTACAGTTTTTAGTTACGTTGATAAGTTGACTGGAATGGTGTTTGAAGACAAATGCATGAGGAAGACATCTAATTCTGAAGCTTTAATCAAAAAGGTTTTGATTTTATACATTATGGGATGATGACAGTGAATAATATAGCTTGACTGTAAAATTATCTGAGTCTTAGCTGAAATAACATACACTGTGAACTGTACACTAAATTTTTAAGAAGATATAGAACTAAAAGGATTTGGAGAAGTGTGATAAAAGAGATGAAAAAAGTGTGGTTAAAAATGGAAAAATTTGCATTGCTACCTTAAAGAGATAATGAAGGAATTTAATGGAAGTAATCATGAAATTTTGAGCTATGGAGGCTTAATTATAGGCTATATCTAACCTGTCAGACAATCACACCCCTCACACTGCTGCTTTCATTTTTGAGGAAAAGAACAAAGTTGCTGAGTTATGAACTGGCCATTTCCTGTGCATAATTATGAGGTGCCACTAGTGCCACTGTCTGTAAAAGGGTTAGAAATCCAAATGCATTTCTTAGGCATGACCTGGCAACAAAAACCTAGAGCCATCATAACAGGAAGGCCTCTGAAATGGACGCTTATGCCTCCTAAGACTAGAATCTGTCCCATGCTATTATGAAGTAAGTAGAATAGTAGATTCTCCTCTTACAACAAAAGAACAAAAGGGCAAAATTATATAGAAAACCTGTAACATGTAGCTTTATTTTTCTTACAACATAGATGGACTATTAAAGTTATTGGACTATTAAAGTTATTGCCATTAAGCAGTTAGTCTAGATTACAATGGAAACTCTGCATCATGTAAACAACCAATTGAGAATATCTACATTTGTCATAATACAAACTAATGAATCCTGAAAAGGACATTAAATGTTCTCCAGGTTTTAAACTAATCTCCGTGTACGGGAGTTCTCTCTCTCATGTTTGGGAACAAATTACTTTGCATTTTACTATTGCACAATTTATGCTTTTGATTGAAACAAGTGATATTATAGTCAGGATTTAGAAGTAGGTGAGATATTTGGTGCATGTTTTCTTCATGTCTTGGAGGGAGACCTTAGCAACTAAAATTATAGCTGTCATTTGAGTTCTGCAATAAGTAGATAGTTAGCATTGCAAATTAGACTAGACATTTTTGGACACTTCTAAGATAGGTAAAAGTGGAAAATAGGAACTTTTAGGGCTAGGCACCAAATCCTTCCATGCATGGTGAAGAATTATCAGAAACTTCTTTGCTTTCCAGTTATCCCATGATTTGCATAGGAAAAGAGAGGGAAAAAAAATCAGTCGGCATGTGGACTAACAGTCACGTTAGGTTGAGCAGGTTCAGCACTTGCTGATATCTGCATTAGTTTGTGCAGAAGAACTTTCAGATGAGTTTTAAAAACAACTGAAAAAGCTTAAAGTTCATGCAAAAGCTTTCTGCTTGACAGCAGTTGTGACATTGCTGATCAGAGCCCAAAAGTAAGGAGGTACAGGAAAACTACATGTAGTAATTCAGGATAATGTCGTCTTTTTTTTTTTTCCTCCCCCTCCCCCCCCCCGCCTTGTTTATTGCCCCCCCAGATGAGACAGACCGGGGAGTGGATCAGAGAGATGGGAAAGAATGGTCAGATTCCCCAGGCTGTGAGGAAAGTGATGCAAACAAGGAAGAAAATCTCAAGCTGCGTCTGCCTACATGCTCTGATATGATCTGTGGTTATGCTTGTCTGAAAGGTACTGTGGAGAGGCCCTAACGGTTAGGGCATAAGGAGGTTTTGTGTCTGTGTTCCCCAGAAACGGCATCATACACACTTTCTTCTCAGGCACTGCGGCCATGCGAAACACCAAGCGTGGATCCTGGTATATCGAGGCTCTGACATCTGTGTTTGCGGAGGATTCCCGAAACACTCATGTGGCTGACATGTTGGTGAAGGTGAGCTGGAGTGTCTTTCCTCTCCCACTCTTACCTGGTTTCTGAAGAGCCTTCCAGTGCTTCAGATTGCTAGGATTAATCTACTATTAAAGCAATTTTTCGTGCCTTGTTTGTAGCAAAGTTATTACTTCTTTCCCCCCTTTTTTTTAATATATATATGTGTGTGTGTGTGTATATGTGTGTATATATATTTTAATATATATATTATATATATTTTTTTATATATATATTTATATACAGTTCCATAGCAGTTTAACGAAAATAAAAATGCTGTTTCTTTGATTCCTTCCATTTCACTTGTGCGGTTGCATGGTGAACTTATGAGAAGAATTAATCTGGCTTGCCAAGAATTACTTTTCTTCTATAGTAATAATTTTTTTTCAGGTGGATTTGTTCCCTGAACTGGTTCACCAGATAGCTGCACAAGCACTTGTGCTCACATAAGGGAAAGATTAAGAAAATGGAGGAAGAGGGAGTGAAGACAGCAGTGTGACCATGGCAACTTGAGCTTTATCCTCCTTTAATTTAGAAAGACAATACATAGGGGACTACTTAATAAATTAAACAGAATAATCTGAATACAGAAAGCAATGACATTTTTCTTACTTCTGTCTTCTTAATCCTTCCAGTAATTTTTTTTTTTTTAATCTCACATCTAGGTGAATAGGCAAATCAAGCAACGAGAAGGTTATGCCCCAGGCACAGAATTTCACCGCTGCAAGGAAATGTCAGAATATTGTAGCACGCTCTGTCGGGACCTTTACCTGTTTCCTGGCTATCTGCCAGGAAAATAACCCTGCCAGCTGTGTTGGAAGAGAGATACTGCCAAAGCTGAACTTTGAGTATGGATGTCTACGTTTTCATTCTTATGGGCTGCGACATCAGATGCACAAGCAAGGAATGCTTGTTTTTATCTGGCCAGTCCAAATCTTCATGTCTTTCTAAAATAACCTGGCAATTTTCTTTGTAATCTGATTCAGTTCAGGGTTTAAAAGTCTAATATCCTGACTTATTCCCTGTGTATAGAAATTGATGGAAAGAGGATCAGCACTGGAACTGAGAAGAAGTGGGAACATCCTTTGGAAGGAGACATGAGGACATTTGTAAGCAAAGTGAATGTGAAAAGGGAAACAGACTATTGATACAATTTTTTTAAAAGCTAAGCCTTTCTGAAAGGAAAATTATTCATAAAATGCGACTTATCTTATGCTTGTATTTTAAAATTTTTAAATACTTTCTGCCTGGTTCTTCATGCAGGACAGTCAGCTCCTGTGCACATTAGAAAAGGGCTCCCTTGTGAAGGAGAATCGTTTCCCTCTCTAAAATGGAAGGTTATTGTTTTCAGTACTTGACACTTTCCTATTCATCTTGATCACTTAAAAGTCTGTTTTTGCATATTCCTTCTGTAGCCAAGTTATCAAGAGAACTACAAGACATCCCAGGTTATCAACAAAAAAATAGAGATCCAGGATTTCTCGTACAGACAAATAAGCCTCCATAAACTGCCCCAGAAATAGTTTTGAATCTAGAAATTCTAGATTAGGTCCCCTTAGTCCCGAGAGTGAACAACTGCATGGAATATTACTTTTGAGGAATTTGTTTGCCATAATACCTGTGTGTCACAACAGGCATAGCATTCAATCCACCAACTTCTCAGGAGTCTGTAAATTGCACTGTACAACTGAATCCCTGAAACCTTACAGCCTTGCACAAAAGGATCTTTTGTCTTTTGTTTAATTAACAAAAATATTCAAGGCAGCTCTTTACAGTCTAAGCATGTTGCTTGGATTATTTATCACTGCACTTTGTTTCCCTTTTAAATGAAAGGGAAGAGTTTCATATTATTACCCTGTTACGTGAGTTTTCTTTCTTCAGCCATGATCATTTAAAGCTGTTTGTTTAGCTAATATTGTTTGCAAAGTGTCATTTCAACTGGTCAATAAGAAATGTTGTGGCATAATCCATCATTTCTTCTGGAAATTTCCTACACAGTCTCTCCACGCTGTAATTTGTCTCTTGCTTGTGTCCAGTTGCAGTTATTCCCATCTGATGTGATGTGGGAGATGGGCATTGTTCTCTTTATGGTAGAGCGTAAATCCTGATATACTGGCTTACATATGGACTACAGTCTGTTCACTTGAGTCTCGATATTCTCCATTTTGTAGCAGTAACTTGGCATAGTTCCTGGCTTACTCTTTTTGTGTAAGTGTGGCTTTTAAAATATTTTTTCAGGATAGAATTATGAATAGGAAGAACAAAAGGGATATGGAGGGAGGCTGCAAAATGAGGCATGTGGTTTTTTCTTTTGTTCTGCCTAGGAAAATGAAGGCTGTGTTTCCTCCAGCTGACAAAGGTGCAGCATTAACATGTATCTTGCACTTATCTTAGACACAACATGTGATAAACAGAACAAGGATCATACTTGCCAATTGGTGCCTTACTCTGAAGTTTAAGATAGCAGTTTAGAGGCTGTTGTGCCTCCCTGGAGTATAAACATTTTCTTCCTGAGTGCTCCCTCTTTGAAATGGTGCAATATTTTACAGATACGTATATTGATGAAGCAGTCCACTCTGATGGATTAGATTTCTGTAGGATTGCATCAATTTGCATTATCACTGCCACTTTCATATATACTTTTTGTATACTTGTATTTTACTGCCTTGAGGTGTCAAAATAAAGAATTCTTGTTTGATTATCTGTGCAGTATCTTCCATTTGGAGAGTTACTGTGCCAAAATGGAGCTTCTCTGTATAGAGGATTCTTGCATAATTTCTTGAGATAGTACCTCCCAGAGGCACTTTTGAACTCTCAGGCAGAAGCCTGCTACTTGCTAGCTGCAACCAATATGGGGCTGTTTGTGAATTTTGATAGCGCCTGGAGTAAACTAAAGTTAATACATTTTTAATAAAGAGGTATGAGGCAGAACCACCAGTTAGGAGGCTGATGTTGTGCTTCAGCACATAAAATATTTAGACTGGGAAAATTGTGGGCTTGGTGTTCTTGAAAGAAGAGTTGGTGCAAAAAAGAAGGGTTCCTGGGGAAAAAAAGAAAAGGAGTCTTGGAAGGAGGAAGGGCCTAGAAAGAAGGTGAAGATACCAGCTGGAGAAAAGATCCTGGAAACAAGGGAAGATCCAGGGTATCAGAGAGCTGCATGGAAATGCCAGGGGATGCCCAGAGGCCTTGACCCGTAATGCCCAAGACCGGTAACTGCAAGCAGCTGCACAGAACCAACACAACTTTCTGCTCCACCTTCCCATACCCACAATGATCTCACTGCTGGGAAGGGAAGCTGAGACCTAGGTAATGCACCTGCGAGAAAGCCAGTGAGTGAGTGTGAAATAAGAAGGTAAAATCTTTTCTCATTAGTTCTAAAATAAACCCCAGTACCCAGATCCACTAGAGGTTGCCATTTACTGTCTCATCCGTGACACCTAGGTGTTTCCTATCTTCTAAGTTCTCTTTTTTATGGAAAGGGTACATTGGTTTTTCAATAATACCAAATTCTGGTGCAGGAAATCTAGTAGTAACATTAGCAGTGGAATTACCAACATCTACCTGTGCAGAAAGTGTTTCCAGTTGTACAGAAGATGAAGTAAACGAGATGTTCGTATTTTCAGAGAAGTAAGTTTTGAGCTACTAGCAGAGTTTAAGGAATGACTTTAATAGCTAGAATAGCAGGGCAGTGTTAACTGGTTCACATTTTGGCTCAAAACCAAAAGAATAATAAGGTCAAAAGTTCTGTTTTGTGGGACAGGGAGTGAAAACAGTGAATAGGATATAGACAAAGTATTCAACAAATCTTGAGTTGCATTAAAATCATTGTATTTATTAGAACAATTCAGTAAATGAATACAATTCTAGTAATTCTAAGTTGGTTTTGTTTCCCTATTTGCCATTACAAAAAGTAATAGAGGATTTGACTTTGAAAAAATAGTCATTGATGTTCTTAAAAATTAGGATGTACAGAATGGTATTGAAAGAGGGCATGCTTTCCAAAACCTCAAAAGATTTGGCTAGACATCTATAAAGCACCTTGTAAAATAAAATTTATGTCAAGCTGAGATTCCTAATGTACACTGTACCTGTGTTGTGCAATGTGTTCTTACCCTTGTCTTCAGGGCATGAGAATTCTTCACTGCATATCACAACACTAAATTATTAAGTTAGGAGAAGGAAATGTAATAGATCATCTTCATTACAAATGCATACAGAAAACAGTTTCTTTTAAAGGAAAGGAATGAAACAATCTTTAGAGAAGTTATAATCAATCAGGGTCAGCAGCCTTGTGAGACTGTTTCACTAGGCACGAGTACTAAGTCCTACTCAATGCAATTTGGCCTGGTGTTGCTGCTTTTGCCAATTCTGCTTGTAGAATTCTCTCTTGTGAAGGTTTGGTGGTGTTTTGTTTCCATTCATCTGCATTTGGTACCTTGTTTATGGTCACTGTTATATAAAACTTAGCCTCCAGACTGTAGTTTTGCATAAACTGTTATACCTGCAAAATAAGGAGAAACAGTAACACCTCTCATAGAAACCATGCTTTGACAAAGGTGAGCATCATGCTGCATTGAGAAAATACTTAGATTTGGATCTGTTATGTTCAGGTTGTAAAGAAAAACACAAACTAGCTAGCTGTTAGTATTCAGTCACTTATAAAGTGACTTAAAGGGTGAGGGGAAGCATAGGCTTAACTTTTCAAAATTGATTTTACATAGAAATAAACAGTGAAGGGATGTCATAAGCTGCCACTCCCTCTAGCAGCTCAGTGGCTTGGGTATCCCCCCTGGCCAGCCCAGAAACCCCGGGCTTTCCCTCCCAGACTGGTTCAAACAGTATCAAGGCTGAGTGTACATCTTGGAAACAGAGAGACCTACGGAGGACACTGATGTGGCTGGCTACGCAGACTGCAACAGAAAAGGCACTACCTTCAGCAGCACCTACCTTCAGTGCTACCAGGACTCAAAGCATAAATATAGACAGCCACCTCCCCTTTCTCTTCTTTGGCTGGTAAGGATTGAAGTTCAGTAGCAAAAGCACTCGCATCCCCACTCTCTAGATTCACAAGCACGTTCATGGATCCATTGAGTAGCCAGAGAACATGGCCCCTCTGTCTCTCCCATACCCCTGCCCAAATCTTGGGCCTTATCTGCTCCATGGGTCTGTTACCTGCTGGCTAGTCCAGGTGGATGCTTGCTAGTGAACAGGTGCACTCACATGCTCGTTCCACAGGCACCCTGCACTCATGGGTCCCACTGAATATCAGCATGACCCCTCTGCCTACCTAATACCCCTGACTAGACCCATAGCCTCCTACTTGCTGGTTAGTCCAGGTTGAAGTTTGCCACCAAATTACATGTATGCATCCTAGGTTTGGGGAGGATACAGACACTCCCCCCAGCAGCTGGCACCTGGCCCACCTGTGACCCACAGTGCTGCTCCAGCTGCTGAGCCCCTGCCTTGCCTCACTCATGCTGGTCCCCTCAGCAGCTGTGCCCAGGACACATCCTGGTCCCATCCTAGAGGCTGGAGCAGACACTCACCCACTCCTGTTGCTGACGCCACAGGCCTGGGGTGCCTACACCCCTGGTCTGACTCCAGTTGCTGGCACCAAGTCCCCTCATACAGCGGACCTGTAGCTAGCACTCCGGGCACTCAATGAACTATGGTGCTACTGATGCTGAGACCCCAGTTGCTCCAGTTGCTGGCACCACAGTCCCCGAGCCCCTAGACCCCTGGTCTGACTGCAGTTGCTGACCCCAAATTCACTGACGCCAGTCTCACCAGTTGCTGGCACCTCATCCTTACAGCACTCACGTACTGAGTGCGTATAATGAAATTACATGGAAAGATAGTTAAGAAAGGATTTAATAAGATAGGACAGACTCTGGTGATCAGGAGCAGCGCTCAGTCAAACACACTGACCAGCCTCGGTTTTCACAAAACTGGCCCTTTTCCATCTATTCCCCATTTTGTTCCTCCCCAACCCTTTTCTTCAACAAGTTTTGCATAGGCCCACAGACCCAGTTCAAATATCTCAAATTCTTACGTTCCTCTTGTTTCCCCCTTATTAGTTACAAAGTTCAGACTGGCCCTCTCCAAAGCCGTGCCTGCAGTTTCCTAATGGCCCATCAAACAGCGACTGGAGACATTTGGTCTCTTGCATCATCTCTGTTACCTCTTGTCTCTCAGGTCTGAGTCTCTGTCTGGTTTTGTTTGAGGATTCCCCCTTTCTTTATCATCACCTTCTGCATTGAAAACATCCTTGACTGGATAACCTTAATAAAGGAGATGCTTTCACCCTTCACATATCCTTACATAACCCATCTTATTTAGTGGGAGAAACAGCTTAGGAAGTCATGATGTTGCCCTAAGTAACTGTCTGCTTTGCCTTGATATATATAGAATTTATCAATTTTCCTGGTTGAAAAGCTTTACAGATAACAGGAAAAAAAACAGCAGGTGTCTGTGAAAAAAGCTGTAGCCTGTATTATCTGCTCCATTCCCCACAGACCTCTGTGGGGTCTGTGCCTCAGGATACAGTAGACAGTAGCTATGACTCAGCTGAGGACGTGGCAGTTGCCGCGGTTGCTCAGTGCTCTGTTTCTCAAGGCAGTAGCCCAGAGCAGCACCCTGATTTTGCCCTTTCCACTCTATTAATTCCTCCTTGCTTTTCTTGTGGCAAAGGCCCAGAACACACAGAAGGGCAGGAGGCAGGACCTCTCTACTTTGCACCGCTCCTGATGTTCCAGGATCCTCAACATCCCACGAACCCTTCCTGACTGTGCTGTTGAGCAGCTTTGACTGGTTTTAGGTGTAGCAAATTGGGTTAAGCCTAACTTTTTTGTTGTCTTCTTTATTCCCATGTAATTTCTAGTCAGAGATTAAGAAAAAAACATTAACACAAGAGGAAAATATAAGATCTTTTCAAGGTAGTTCTCAGAAATGAAATGACATATATTTAGAAGTCAGAATATGCATTCTTTTGGTGTATCTGTCTATCACAAAATGTTTCAAAACTTGAAATTAATTTCTGAAGATGATGGGAAAAAAGTAAACTCCATGAAGTTCAACAAGAAATGCAGACTCCTGCACCTGGGGAGAAACAATCCCAGGCACCAATATATACTGGGGGCCACCAGGTGGAAAGCAACTTGGCAGAAAAGGACTTGGGGGACCTGGTGGACACCAAGTTGACTATCAGCCAGCAATCTGCCCTTGCCACAAACAAGGCTAATGGTATCCTGGGCTGCATTAGGAGGAACGTTGCCAGCAGATCAGATCAAGGGAGATGATCCTTCCCCTCTACTCAGCTCTGGCAAGGCTGCACCTGGAGTCCTGTGCTCCTCTGTACAAGGCAGGCATGGACATACTGGAGAGAGTCCAACAGCGGGCCACAAAGATGATGAAGGGACTGGAGCACCTCACATATGAGGAAAGGCTGAGAGAGCTGGGACTGTTCAGCCTGGAGAAGAGAAGGCTCAGGGGGATCTTATCAGTGTACACAAACACCTGAAGAGAGGGTGCAAAGAGGATGGAGCCAGGCTCTTTTCAGTGGTGCCCAGTGACAAGACAAGAGGCAATGGGCCCAAACTGAAACACAGGAGGCTCCCTCTGAACATCAGGAAACACCGTTTTACTGTGAGGGTGACTGAGCTCTGGAGGAGGTTGCCCAGAGAGGTTGCAGAGTCTCCATTTTTGGAGATACTCAAAAACCATCTGGATATGGTGTTAGGCAACTGGTTCTAGGTGACCCTGACTGAGCAGGGGAGTTGGACCAGATGACCTCCAGAGGTCCCTTCCAACCTCAACCATTCTGTGATTCTGTATGAAAAAGATACTGAGTGTTGGTCATGCCAGTGGATGAAAGTTCATGAAGGTACAAAGACTGTGAGGAAGGATCTTTATTTGTGGTGAAGTATTGTGGCCAGGGAATCAGCAATAATGGGTATACTTTAAGAAAAATTATGTTAAACGTGAGGACACAATGTAATTTATATAAGGAATAGTCTTCCAAAGCCTGCTAGGAGAACTTGCCCTCTCAGATGCTGACACTTCACAAATTCCTGAAACAAGTTGTAGGAATAATCCTGCTCAAGTTGCAGGATGGTTCTCTTGTCTCTAATTTTGGTAATTTTTTATTTCCGCTCTCTTCTTCCCTAGTCTCTCTCTGTCATCAACCTCCATTCTTCCTATGGTCCCACTGTTGACCCCTTCCTAATGCAGTGAAGAATGACACTGCTTGAGAGAGGGGATGGAAACCTTACCTCCTGTTAATTTACTGAGTTGTCCTGGTGCCAGGGCAGCAGAGAGATATTAAAGCAGGGAAGCGGCTGCTGTGTCCAAGCACAGACTGAACAGGAGGGGGCAGGGAGTCTCTGGTTACACTCTCCCCCTCTGTCTTTCCCTCACCAGTAACCTTCTCTCTCAGGGATTTTAGCTGAAGCCTTGCGTCTGTTTCACCCCATGATTTTGCCGTGGAGAGCAGACAGGAGGACATTGCCCTGAACAACCCCTACTCCACAGGACGTTGTCTCTGAGGATATGACTGGGGATGCCTCTCCAACAAAAGCGTTCCGATACCAACAAACTCTGGTGAGTACAATACCTGCAGGAGGATAGAATGTTTCCTGCACAATAGCTGTTCCCTTCCCTGCTTAAGGGGCTAAACACTTTCTTTGCCTACAAATATCCTTCCCTGTTTGTATTAGGAAGAATCTGTGAGAGTTCTGCCTGCGCACATGCCCCAGTAGAGTCTTCCTCCAAGAGAGAATGAGGCCATATTCTCCTTCTCTCAGTATGAAAATGGGAATTGTTCTTAATCCCCATGGGTGAAAAATTTACATCACTGAATTCTCCAGGCAAGGAAAAGAATGCTGGAGAGACTCGGTGCTGAGCCTGTAGGGACGCCTAGTCTGCAGAGCTGTATAGAAATGCAACTGCTGGTTGTGAATGGGTTTTCTTTTTCCAGACAACCACAGATAAGGCACTGAAATTTTTCCCTGCCCTTTGCTACAGCTCCCAGAAGATGTGGTTAGGATTCTGCCATGCTGGGTGTTAACGGGTGTTGTAGGAGCAGAGAGCATGTTGCTCTATGGCATCTTTTGGCCACATCCCAATGGGGTCTTGCACTGCTTTGTTTTATACGTATTTGGATGCAGGCTGTTGCTCCACTTCCTGCTTTAAGTACTTTTAAGAGATTACTGCCAACTAGGAGAACTAAGATTTATTGCATCTCATGAGTCCTCACACTTCTCTGGACAAGCTGAGGTGGCTGTTTGTACTGTATCTAAAAAGCCACTTCCTTTGGTAATTGAAGTGAGAATTGGCATCATACACTCCAGATTGCTTAAGGAACAGCATGAATGGAATCCCAGCCTCTAAAAATGAATGGTGGCCTGTTTGTACCTGAGCATGCAAAGTTTTGGTAACAGTGTTTGGAGACAAAGAAGACTGTTGGGGCTGAGGAAAACACAAAATCTCATCTTCTTTGAGCCATGGTAAAGAAAGATGGAGAGGTTCTTTATAGAAGCTAGAACACCTGGTTGACTAAGGGGAATGTATGGTTGCCTTTGGGAACAGAAAGCTGAGGTGAAGTCCAGGAGAGTATGTTTCAGTCCAATAATTTCTGCTGCTAAGCCCTGCTCTTGTGTATGACGTAGGTGCCTTACAGATGAATGAAGAATTATATGATCTTTAGTGTGACCATATAGCCCTTTATGACTGAAAGCTTGATTTCAAATCCAGACTTATGTAATGAATGTAAATTTCTTAGTGCTCCACATAGGCACATCACAAGCACATGCCCTCAACTCAACAGTGTTTTACTAAGAAGACTATTTATCACTTGTCAAGTATTAACATTGCTGAAGAAGCCAATCATTACAGTGGAAAGGCTGGATTATGAAATATTTCATCTCTGTTGGCCTGGCTTTCTGTAGTCCAATACAAAAAAGTAGGATCCTCAGTGTCAGGATCGAGTAGCACCAACACTAGAGCATTGAGACTGGGCCTAATATACGACAAAATGGTATTGCAATGGCCTGTTTGCACAGTATATAAACATGCAAGGTTCGTGGAGGGAGACAAGAGTTGGGTTCCAAGATCAAAAATTCAAACTGAGTTGGTTTCTGAGTTGATCAAATTGCATGACATACTGAACTGTAAGGAAATACTACAAAACTGAACAAAAGTAGTGGTAAAGAAGAGAGCATGAGACAGCAAAAGATGCAGAAATAGTGAGTATGCGACTTGGGGAAAATGGCTATATTTCTTCTGTAACTGTAACAAACTCATGAATCTCTAGAATTTTCAGTTTTAGATTCTTTAGTTTAGAACTAGACTAGTCAGAGTATTTAGACTAGTGACAGTTTTCTTGAACGCTTGTGGGAAACACAACTGGTATTAGATTTCTTGAGTTCAAAGAGCATAATCTGTATAACGAGCTAAGACGAGTGTCTTTGACAAAACATTTGTACATTACTAAATAGCTATTCAGGAGAGAAAGCAATACAATGTCTGCATAATCTTCATTTATTCATAAATTTATGCCAAATATTTGCCACTGAGAGCTTTTTCGGCTTCTGGACAGGACAGGATTGTGTAATAAATGGTAGCTGTTTGATCTCTCAAGTGTCTGCATGAATAAACCCAAAACACTTAGTTCTTTAATTGAACTCAAGTCACCCACATCCCAGATAAGCTTTATGATAAGGAGGCAACTATGCTACAACCTATTTCATTAAAGAGGTGTCTATAAATTTAGGAATTCTTTGAGAATGATCATATAATTGAGTCCTTACGGATCACAGGCAGAGTAGCAGCTAGTTACTGAGAGCAGCTAGTTGCTGGATCTAATCCAGGCAGCAGTGCTAAATAGATGCTTAATCACTAACCTTGATGAAGGATGAATTTTATCTCAAAACATGAAAAATGAAGAACAGTTATAAGGATTAGGTAGCAAGTGAACAAGGGACTGTAATTCTGGATGTGGGTGCCTCAAGTGGATCCCAGACACTTCTGGGACTTGAGTGTCTTAGCAAGTTACGCCTTAAAATGCTATCTTTATGAGCATACTGCTATCAAGTATCATCATTACTGCTATCCACTCCACGTAGTCAGTCATGTTAATTCTTTCTTGTTTAGTGAGTGAACAGTAGCAAAGTGCACTTCGAAACTAACGCTACATACATCAGTTTTCATAGATAAAGCAGTCACTGCTCTCTGGGCATGCTGATCTGTAGTAAAAGAGAGATGGTAGATCATCACCTGGCTTCAAAGACTGTAGGAATGACTGCTATTTTCCTCTGATTTTCGCAGTGGCACAATCCAAAAGGCAAGTCACTTATGAAGCCCTTATACCTTGGGATGAGGAGAGATGGTAGACTGCGTAGCTGCTGGTCAGCCTTCAAGGTCACAAATCATCTACATAAGAGTGCTGATGAGTCAGCTGGCCATTTCTTGTCCTTCGATCCCTTCTGTGATTAAAGTATCTCTGCTTATTTATATAACATGGCCACTTTATTAAATTTTTCTCCTCCTGGCTCAGTCTTTTGCTGTTTCTCTCCCATATTCTCTTTTAGCCATTTCTTTCCCAGGTGTTCATTGCTTCTTTGTCATTTACTCTTTTACCATTCTCTTGTTATCCTCTTGTATACATACCTTTTTCTCACTCTTGTCTTCTACTGCGTCTCCTCAGTTTGTTTCTCTGCTGTTCCTGCTCTCAGTATATATGAAGCCAAGTGTTAGGTTTCACAGCTGTGTTTTTCTCTGCGCCTTCCTCACATCACTGCCATTGGATTCTGTTCTAAAAATATCCCATGTGACCCTTTCCCTGTGCTGTCCCAAGGCAGTGGGGGGGATTCTCCACAGCCCCCCCCCTCCTCTTTTTCTTTTTGAAGATGTTGTCAATCATACAGAAAGTAATGTTAGAAGGCAGAAGAGACCTGGAGAACTGAGGTCATGAGAAAGATCACTTGTGCAGATTTCTATTGCTAATTCCAAAGCTGGAGAAGACAAAAGATGCAGATGAATACAGGGCCAAGCTCTACAAGGCAAGACGTAGGCTGCTGACAATGACAATAGAAAAGAAAGAAAGGAATTCTTCAGTTTCTTGCTGTCTGATTAGAAGTGCAGGCATTTAGGAGCATCACCTACTGCTATTAGGGAATAATTTTAAGCTTCTCATATTCAGTCTCTGGGGGGAGAGAGTCACCTCTTGTATACTGTCAGTGTTTGTTGCTCACAGGCCGGCCTCTGCTGAAACCAACAGAGGCAAAAAGAACAGTTCTATTGCCCATCTTCCTGTAAGTCAGACTGGAATTTAATAGGTACTGAGGCTAAAGGTTTCCTATTCACTTATCCACCATATCGCCTTGCCGTCTACTTCCCCTTTGGCTTCCACTGACTCAGTTCTAAAGGCATATTTGAAGATCTGCATTCATTTCTCTCCCCACTTCCCATTAGTGGGATCACAGAACTAATGCCTTGCCTTGTCAGAAATTCACTGCAGAAATCAGTGCAGGGTCTTGTCCCGGCTGCATGGTACAAATGCCTGGGGAGTAGAAAGGCATTCCCCTGCAATGCCCACATAATAGTGCTCCTCTTCTGTAACCATCAGCCAGTAAACAGACCTCCTGATTTGTGGAATGGTGGGGTTGTGCTTGGACCTTTCCTAGCTGAGGGATGAGCCAGTTTCAAAATCCCAGTGAGTAACAGCATGTTTCCAGTGCCACCCAGCATGCCAGGAGGAAGGCTGAGGAAAAGAAAAACAAGAACAGGCCTACTAACAACGAGCTTTTTCTTAAAGTAACATGGATTTTATTTTTAAGATTTTAGTAAGGTGGAATATACATGGCATTTGTTGATTAGGAGCAGGTTAAAGGGTGGTTTGAGTACAGATTTACTTCTCCAGAGTGCCAGGCCCTAGAGACAAATCATGAATTCATAGCGGTCCTATCCACTCTGTTTGCAAATAATTTATGTAAGAACCTCTTCCCCAAACAACAAAGTAGTGCTCTGTCCACCACTGCATGGGAGAGATGTTCAGAGCTCCACCTCTTTAAAACATGGGGATAGGAAATTTTCATATATTTTGCTGTGGCCATAAGCTCCACTGTGAGACCTAGCAGCTTCCTGAAGAAATTCTCTCATTTCCAGTTTGTATTGCTAGCAGACCTGGTCTTCATTGTTCTATTAATAATGTAAGTTTGTCTGCCACTATTTTGTTTTTGTCTCTCTCAAAGTGAAAAAAAGAGAGTTATAGAAAGATTTAGACGGGAAGGGACCTCTGGCAGTATACAGTCCAACGCCCTGCCCAGGCATGACTTTCCCTTGTTGCAAGTCATGGTTGTTGCCTCTTGCACTTTTCCTGTGCCTCTTTGAGAAGAGTTTGGCTCCGTCTTATCTATACCCTCCCTCTAGGTAGTGGCAGACAGCAACAGACCCCCCTCAGCCTTCTCTTCTCCAGGGTGAATAAACCCACCTCCTTCAGCCTCTCCAGTCAACACCCAGGCAAGACTTCCCGAGGTGACACCCACAGCTGCGTACCAGTGCTGTTTATTACTGACCTAAATGCTTTTCCCATGGAGAAAGTTTGATTTAACAGTAACACGTGCAGCAGAAACGGCACTAAAGACTTTGCCTCCCACTTGTCACTACCTTGCTGGGCTGTTGCCCATGTTGTCCTTGTACCAAACCACCCAAGCAGCTGCAGCCTCACAGGTGCAGGTTGCCGGCAGGCACCTTACCCTAGATGGCATGGTCCTAGCAGGGTGTTGCAACGAACTTTTTCTGCTACTTGCAGAAAAACACTTTTTCCACCCATTTCTAGCATCATTCAGGTACTGGGTTCTGTCATGAAGGTGTCTGGAATTGCATGTTTTACTATGTTATTTCCAAACAATCTGAGGTGTCCAGGTACAAAGTGGAGATCTCACACACCAGGAGCTAGCTGACCAGCAGCGGTGCTGTCTCTCAGCACTGCATTTGTCTATTCCTGAGAAAGCTGTCGCAACTATAGCACAGTAGCAGTAAGAATATCTTGACACTTCAGTGAGATTGCCCAGCTACGTGTCCCTTACTTATAATGCTATAAAATTTAAGCTTTTCCACAAATTGTACAGACCTCCTGTCCAAGCAAATAAGTGCCATGGGCTGGCAGCATGCTGATCAATCTAACGCTTGCCATTGATCTTGTGCTGCAAAAAGTAAAATAACCGGCTTGTGTGTAAATGGCATAAGGGGGCATCCCACATCTGTTTGAAACCTAATAGGGTAGCTGCATGCTATAAGCTTTTTTATGTGGACAAAGAAAGTACATCATTGTTTTGACAGCTGATACTTGCATGCTAATTTGGCAGTATAGCAGATTAAATTATTTCAGACAAGTTTGGGGTGGGGGGGGGTGTGTGTGGAAAGACCACGTACTAGCATTCCTGGTATTTCAAAAAGTTAGACCTGTTGCTAGCACAATTGTCAACAACAGTAGTAGAGGGGCAACTGGAATATAGAGGTTACTGCCCAAGCTGTACAGCAGGTGGCATACAAAGTACAGTACATGAGAAATAATGCATACAGCAAATACAAATCCTCAAGGTAACTTCAGCTACTGTTGTGAATCTCCACAAAATCACAGCAAAGAACCTGGGCATGCTGGAGAGAAGCTGTCAGTAAACACTACACATTGCATTTTATCTAGTCTTATTTTCCTACTTCTTAACTCACGGTTCTAAAAAAAAATGCTGAGGGAGTCATTATTATGACCATTCTGTTTAACCCCAAGACCTTATTCTTAAATAGTAGGCCTATTCCAGCCTTCACCACAAGCCCACAGAAAGAGAGTGCCAGAATATCTGCAAGAAGTAGTCCTTCCCTATAGTACCTTTCACCCTCCATTCAGTTCTAGCCTTGAGCTACCCCATGTCACCCTTATTCTTTACCTTTACTGCTCCATCACTGTGAGAAACTGCTCGAATGCTACATAGGCTACCTGTAGGCATAACCATATTAAAGAAACACCGCCCTTGAAGCATGAACCACAATGGTTTAAACTTGTGAGGCAGTACCAACCACTGCCCAAAGTGCCCTACTGGGTCAACCCTTGTGAGCTCTGCCCCACTCCTTCATCTCAGCAGCATCTTAGGGAGCAGAACCCCAGGGGTTGGGCAAGTACTGAACTGACCTTTTCCTTCGAAAGTGCCAGTCCTGGGAAAGAAAGGGAGGGAATTCGTATATCCTCAGTTGGTAGCAAGAGATTCATCGAGTATAGCTTGCTTATTATTTCTTGATGTACTCTTTCTTTCAGTCTTGTTCATTTTATATTCTACTCAGCCACCTAACTCCTGATACCTTATAGAACCTGATATCCTTATAGAAAGTACATAGTATGATGTTAGTATAATGTATTAACCTAAGATACTCAGGCACACCTGTCGTGGTTTAACCCCAGCCAGCAAAATAAACCCCACACAGCCGCTCACTCACTCCCCCATCCCATGGAATGGGGGAGAGAATCAGGAGGGCACAAGTAGGAAAACTCCCGGGTTGAGATAAAAACAGTTTAATAATTGAAATAAAACAAAGTAGAACAGTAATAATAACAATGAGAACAACAACAATAACAGAATATACAAAGCAGGCGATGCACAATGCAACTGCTCACCAACCACCGACCGCGTGTCACAAACAGGGGGCAAGCCCTCCTTCCCCCCCCAACCTGGTTTTTATACTGAGCGTGATGTCACATGGTATAGAATACCCCATTGGCCAGCTGGGTCCACCACCCCAGCTGTGCTCCTCCTGGTGCAACCACCACCCGGCAACAGCCAAAGCATCAATGGGCCATCAACGCTCCTTTCACATCAAATCCCTTTTTATGAGTGTAGGCTTCTCTCTCCTTCTCCCCACTTTCCCAGATCAGTGTGTCTGGGTTTGTAGTAAATGGAACTTGTCTAAAGAGAATGAGCAATCATCAGCTGATGACCTTTTGCTACTGAATGTGGAAGACTGTAGGACTGACACAACTGATTCCATAACAGTATTTCTGGGTGAAGTTTTACAATATAATATAATATGATCTAATGGCAGGAAGCTGTGAAAAGGGACAGACTTATTTTCTTCCCTCTGTTCTTGGACATGCTTTCCTATTGCCCCTGTCACGATGGATCTAATGCCCATGACTGCAATGTTAAATTAGCCCAGGCCATTGAGTGAACAGAAATCTAACCCATCAAAACAATTAGTTTTCCATCAACCCAGCTTGGTCACCTCTCAGTCACATGACCGCTCAAACCCCATGAAAGGAAGAGAAAATTGTTTGGTAATACAACTTCTTGCTACTGACTGTTGTAAAGAGTGACCTTGTACAGGAGGGACAGACCAGCTGCAGGAATCAGGCTTCTGATGCTGAACATTAAGAAGGTTATCAGCACACTTTCAGACTGAAGATTTAGGAGAAGATAACAGGTGCAAACATATTTTCTTCAGGTTTTTTCTATGAAGGATAGTAAAGTTACAAAAATTCTGTATTCTCAAGTGCAGGGCAGATCAGAGCCTGTGAACACTCAAATTAGACATAGAAAGCAAATACGGTTCAATTTAAATAGAGTACCAAAACAAGAACCAAAGTAGTGGTATACCTACTTCTGTGCAAATGCTGGAATTATGAAAAATAACATGTAGGACCAGTCTCTTGTCCTAACAGGAGATACACCAGGCATATTAAAAACTTCGTGGCAGACAATCAATGGGAAATTGAAATACCAGAAGACAAAGTATGCAGAAAGATAAGGTAAACCATACTAGTGATAGAGTAGTACTATATGCTGATGAGAACCTGGATCAAACTAATCAACTCAGCATCAGAATAGCTTGAAATTTCAGTCCTAAATAGGAATTGTATAGTGTTGGATCTTCATCACCACTTTCTGAACCTAGATTGCAACACTGTGATATGTTGATTGAGATCAGAGAGCCAGCTAGCACAGAAACTGCAGTAGTAGCAAAAAACTGCAATGAGCCCCATATAGGCTGGGCAAATGTCACATTGGGATGTGAAGTAGACATAATCGCTGATTGTGAAATAGTCAGCTAGGAAGTCCACAAAAGGTTATGATTAGATACTGTGCTAAACAATTCAACTTCTTAGTTGAAACCACTACTTCATAGTGACCACAATGTGCTTGGAGTCAATACCCCTGTGGAAGCAATAAGGGTCAAAAAATCCACTAAATGGATCAAACAGCAAACCACATAAAAATGAAGAAGCCTGTTAATCAATTAAGAGATGTGACCAAAAAAAATGAAACATTTCCAGAAGACATGGAGGTTACTGAAGGACACCATATTGGTATCTAAAGAGAACAGGTCCACGCAGAAAACCCTCAGTCCTTCTTTCATCTGCTTCAGATCCTTAAAAGGAGTGCTGTCCTCTGCCAGGAAGCAGATAATATGCTTCCTAAACCCTCTTTTTCTCCAAGATGTAGAGGAAATGTGTGGCATGATCTATCTCCCAAAAGAGCTGCATGAATGACCAGAAAAGAAACACACCAGGACAAGCAAACTTCCAAATCCTACAGCTTATCCAACACTCACAGTGGAAAGATGGATCACAAGACAGGCAAACACCCATCCAGCTCCAAAACCTCCTGTTACAGCTGCCCTGTTGCCACATCCTTCTGCTGGCAGCCATCTCTATGTGTAGCTGTGGCAGGATAGCCAGGCACACCACTTCCCAAAGCCTTTGGCCCTGTCTTTCCACAGGTCCTACAATGCCCATATTAAAATGGCCAGTAGGCCAGCAAGCAGTGACAGCAGCCCTCACAGAGAGTAGATGGTTGTCTGGGAAAGCCAACAGTTCAGTGTCAGAGGCTGCCTATGAGATGTTCCAGTGCAAGATGCAGATTCTGTCTAGTCAGGAGTGGCTCAGCCTGATCTCTTCCACTTGGATATAGCTGAAAGAAGTACTATTCTCTGCTTGGAGGTTGTACCAGGTGTCCTTTAGGGAGTGCTGTCCTCCTGCCTTCCCGATGATATCTGCCTCTTATTTCCAATGCAGCTCTGTGAGCAGGGCAGAATCAAAATTCACAGCCAGGGCCAGACATGCCTGTGGACTGATACTGCTGAAGAAGGCATCCTGGTAAAAATGACATTGCAGACCTAGTATCAGAACACAGATATTAAAGACATTAATGCACTTCCAAGCAGATCTGAATGTGCAGCAGGTGATTTAGTACAACGATCATGTTCCCCAGTATTCAAGACTATAGGTCAAGAGAGGATGGGGCTGTAATGATCAGTGTGGCAAAATTCAGTATGAAATTGTATAGACAGACATGTCTGTCCAAGTATTCTTGCTACAAAGTACAGTTAGATTGCCAAGGTGAAGGTCTCCTGCAGGAACACAATGGAGAACCCTCCTGCCCAAAGCAAGGAGAGGTCACCACCCCTACAGACACCCTCCCCCCATTCCATGGGCTTTAATGATGGGATTTTGAGCTATTTCACTTGGATGGAGAGAGAAAAGGGGTGAGGAACATGCTGGCCAGCAGTGATGGTGCCAGTGGTACCAGCAGTGCTACATACCAGCAAGTTCTGTAGCCAGAGCTGTGGTCCCGTGGTGTAGGGAAGTGCTCTGCCCCCGGGGATCCCCTTCCCTCCTTGAACAGGGCCCTCACTGATGAAGATGATGTTGTAATCTGCCATGGCAAGGGTCAGCTGCATCTTCTTCCCAGAGCAATGGGTCTTCAGCAGGTGACACAGCTTGTCCCTTAGCATGAGGGGTCTGAGAAGCCTGCAAACTTGCGTGAGCCCATGGTCCTTGTAGTGCCCAAAAGCCTGTGGACTGGGACATTTCTGTCCCTCTCCTGCTAAGCCCAGCCCAGCCAGTGCACCTGGCAGTAAGCAGCGACTCTCCCCTGATGCAAAGACAAGCAGCAGAGAGAGTAGGATTTGAAAAATTTCACAAGGACCATCTCTGCTTTTTTTTTGTTTTCTGACTGATCCCTATCAAAATATGCTATAAACATAATACTACTTGTGGAATAGAATATTACTCTGATACAGATAGGCAAAAATTGAGTTATGCCCCAGACCAAGGGCAGTTTCTGAACAAGATACCACAAATACTCTCAGTGATCTTTGCTGATTCTGAACACCAAATAATGCACATGAGCAAGACTGTGAACCATGTTATTACATGGCATCCAAAAATCAGGAATTTCTCATAAACAATCTGAGTTAGCAGCTTCTAGAACTTATTTCAGTTCTCAAGTTAAATGAAAGTTAGAATAGTTCCCATCATTTATCCTCTGCACCTTCTTTTTCATTGGTCCATTATCCCTCCACCCCTCCTGACTTTGGTCAAGAGCTTCTAATGCCGATCTACATCCACTCCCTGGATTCCTGTTCCAAGTTTAACATTTTTAGATGGCATGGACATTAAATGTCAGCCCTGGGACACAATGCCATTTGTGGGGCACTTCCTGCACTTTCTTCTGCTGACTTATCTTGTCCTTGGCTTGAAATACTAGGCTACCTGTCTGTTTGATATCTGGAGATTGTTGCTCCCTCATGGCCCTGGCGGACCTTTTGCACCTTTTTCCCCTTGTGACAGTCAAAATTGGCTCTTGCTGGTAAGTATACAGCAGTTTTAGTTTAATGAGTTCCACAGAGAAAAGTCTTTCTGCAGACTTCATGTCAAAGCGTGATCCAGTACTTCAACCTGGATGCACTTGCTCGATCTTCCCTTCCCCCAACACTTTCCTACAAGTCAAAGCAGGGGGCTGATAAAAGAGGGAGGGAGTCCAGTAAATGTCATGTTGACTCTCACTATCATCCCTGTATCAGCAGCCAGTGATAACAGGAAAGGTTATTGCCACAGGAGAATTGCTTTGCCCTCGTTTGTGATGGATTTATTATGCTGGCTGCCAAGACAACTACGATCTTCCCTCTGTTTACCTTCACCTTTATCTCGTATTACTACCAGGGATTGTTTTAGGGGAAACAGGCAAGACCCCTGCTGTGCAGGAGCGTTAGGTGTTTTTGTATGGGTATCTGCATTTGGATGGGGAAAGGAGAAGGAAAACAGGAAGCTTAGTCAAAACTGTGCAAGATTTACTAGTATAACTTTGATAGTAAATAAGGTATTTAAAAAATCTTTAATGGTACTGTTGACATGTCTGTGCTACAACTTTTATATTGACATCATTTATCTCAGCTGAGACAGGACAGGACACACTAGTACAGTCAGCAACTAGTACTTGGCAACCATGGAGTTCATATAAGTAGTTTATAGCATTTGCTCTAATAATGGTGAAAGTCTGAAATGTAAGCAAGACGCAAGTGTTACTGAGAAAAGCTTGATGGTTGCTTACATCTCTGCTGCAATCAGATAAGACAGTCCCTTTCCTCATTTCTAGGTGTCTTCCTGACCCCTTCTTTTCTAACACTCGTGTGGCCATGCATCAGCTGGAATGGAGAGCTGAGCTGGCTGAGAATTTTTTGTTGCATCAAGTTTCTTGATCACTGGTTCCAGTACCTAACAAATTAGGACTGTCCTTTTCAACCAGCCTGCTCCTTAAGTCCCCTAAACCAGTAGTGTAATCACCCTCTCAGAGAGATCAATAGATTCTAGGGCCTCAAAGAACTGACTTTTCAAGCATTTGAAAGTTGAACATGTATCAGGAAAATGAAATAAATTATTTATTTCTTTCCTTGCATACCTTTAATCCTAGTCATGGCCTCCTGGAGATACCTGTCCATACTCAAGGTCCCTTCTTCTTGCCTAACCCCAGCTCAAGCATACCCCTAACATGTCCTTGAAACATGTCCTTCTCTTTTCATCTCAGTCCAAATAATTTCGCTTCATAAGCCAGTCCTCCTCCTAAACTTTTCAGCTATGACCACATTTTTTCCTAGTTGGCCATGGCTTACGTAAGAGGTAGCATTCTTCTCTTGAAATTAGCCAAGTCCGATACAAAACCAGGAGCCCTAACACAGCTTGTGCCAGGCCAGTTCTACACAGCTCATCACTGCATTTTCTTTCCACCCTTATGATGTCAGTCATGCTGCTGTGTAATTACATGATTGACAAATTGAATGCACAATTATTAATTTTACCTGTGCAACAAGCAATCTACAGGGAGGAGGGGAAGAAAGGCGCAAATTATCTACCATGCACTGCCTACCATCTCTCAAGGATGTTTTTAGCTGACAAAAAAATACAGGTCATGGTGCAGGTGGCTTATCAGGGAACATTCACCATTTGGAATAAGAGCTCATCATCTAGATACCCAGGTAAAGAGCAATTTCCCAGAGAGGCTGTAGATTCTCTATCCTGGTATAATAGCAAATTCACAAGCTTAGAAGCATCTCTAATATGTTTTGATCACTAGGAATGAATCTGTATTTCCTGGATGTTCCTTAGTCTCTTCTGCTAAAAATGTCTTCATGCTGATTACTTCAGAAAATGTTTGTGATGCAATGTTTTTCTCCCAGAAAATAAGAAATCCACTGAATCCATTTCAAACTGTTAAGAGTGTTTGCTAGTTCTTATTGACTTTAGCTGCTTTTGGATGCATAATGCAGTTATAAAAAGTTTTCTGCCTCTCAGCAGTCTAATTTTATTTTTTATCTCTTTTTTTCTTTTTTTCTGCTTTAACTTTTTGATACTTGTATACACACTGTGCCTATTTGATTCATTCTCAGTTTATTCTAAGACAAGACAATCAGATCTCTGCCCCACCAGTAAGATACCTCTTCCTTTGGAAAGCCATTGAGCATATGCAAGGAAGAAATTATTTAATAGAGGCTACAGGGTGCTGTAGGGTGAAGAGTCACTGAGGGAATTGAGGGTTGCAATTTAAGAAGAGGGGCAGCTGTAGGGGAGGAGCTACCCAAGCTGTGGAGGTGTGGAAACAATCTCCTAGGCAATAGAGTGTAAGCACAAAATTTTAGCAGCTCAGAAGGTCACCGAGTTAATTGCAACCAAGGTCGCAGTGGGTGGGCAGAGTGGTGTATAAACTATATATTCATTTCTGTGCTTCCTGACTTATACGCTTGAAGTTTTCTCTATTTAAAAAAATAAAAGAATCTTCTTTTTATTCTTGTAAAGACTGTTCTATTTTGAGTTTTGAAGCCTGCTGGTCTTGACCAGAGAGCTCACCAGGACATCTAGTCAGATCCACCTTAAAGTTCTGGATGAGTTGGGATCCATTTATAAAACCTAATTTTGCTGTCTTCTCTTTCATCTGATTTTATGTATGTGTCTTGCTCTTGCTGCTGGGTTTGTTTAAGTTCTCTCTGCTTGTTCTTTTTGCTCTCAATTCCAAACTGTGACCACACTGTGATCTAAGATAAGACAACCCCAAATTAAGAAGTAATTTACCTTAGGTACCAACATCAACACAGATATGGCTTTGTTTCATTTGATTTTGGGGTGAATTCACAAGATGCTCTGTGCAGACAGTCACAGTTGGGTTGTTTCTGGAACTGGGACATAACCCTGCCCCTTTAAAGCTCATTTGTTTTTTGCCAAGTCATGGTATATCATAATGTCATATCATGTCATACCACAAAGTCATCATGTCATATCATGATCTGTTCAAGTTTCCTTCCAAGTTCATCTATTCCAGCATCTACTTCAATGGCTCCTTCATGTCCCTGTGTTCCTATAAGTATTTATCTGCTTTCAACTGTGAGAACTATTTTTTTTCCATTCTGCCTCTCCTCTGGTAACATCGTCATCTCCCTACTTGAGTTATCAAAAGTTGGTGATTCTCAAAATCTGCCCTGTTTCTATCAATTCTGCTCTATTCAGTCTATTATTAGTCAGTATATGTCCTCTTGAATGTCATCATATTACCTTGTTATTTCTCCATGATGAAAGCCCTTAAACTTTCTAGACTTTTTATTTCTACGTTTTACTGTGAAGTCAACCCTTCCTTCAAATGTTCTCTGAGAGTTTTATCATCATATCGCCGTGTTCAGCCTTGCTTGCAATGTGCTCCTGCACAGCTTAAATTTCTGGTTTTTGCTGATTTTCAAGCCTTAGTCCATGGTCTCTTTCTTTCTTTCACTATAAAAGCTGTTTCTCCCACTCTCCCTCCCTCTTCCTAACCCTTTTCACAGCATTCTTTCTCTCCCAAAGCTCCAATTGCCTCCTGTAGCTCTTTGAAGCCTCCATTGGCATCTTGTCTAATAAAATGTCCCATTCAAGCACCTTGTTCTCATCTACAAGACATTGCTTTATCTTATGTCTACTGAAGTCTTTTTCCTGCCTTTTCACTCTTTTTTGCTCCATCTGAAGCTATTGCTTGAGGCAAGGTATACTTGCTGTGACTTCTTCCTGTCCTGCATCTCATCCCCTCATGTCCTTCTGTGCTTTCTTTGTCTCTCATTGCCTCTGTGTTTATCTCTTAGAGCCTCTGTTACTGTTAAGCAGTCCTCCTTTTGTCACCTTTCTCCTCTTCCTCCTTCAAAATTCCCTTTTTCCCTTTCACCTTTACAGTTTCTTTTGTCTCAAGGCCTATCTTTTATATGATCATCTCCTTCACAGCCTTATGGACCTGAGTTCTCTTAAGCACAGAATATTATTTCTTCTTCATTCTTAAATGACTGCTTTTCTATTCTGCATGCATGGTTCTGAGTAACAAAAACTCTGCTTCCGCAAATTTAACTCCTTTCAGCCTGGGGTGGTAGAGGGCTCTGCACCACCATCTGCTATAATGTCTGTGTATGCAGCATTGGTGGCAGCTGAAAAATAGATGTTATGTTTCATTCCAGAGGAGGCTGCAGTCTGGTGGTGGGCCACAAGGTTTGTATACAGTGAGGTCATGAAGTGGTCCGAACCTTTTAGGATGAATCTGCTAGACAAACAAAAAAAAGCTCTAGTATAAGCAGAAGGCTCAGAAGTTATGATGATGTCTGGTAATTGTGTGGGCAGGGCACAGGGAACAACATTAAGCTTGTCACTGTTGATTAACAGCACTGGGATTTCAGGTGATAAATCTCCTGGATAGGACCATGAGAGAAGTGTGAGTCTTCAATCATCCCTCCCCCATACTATCAGATCTTTCAATATAAAGGCAGTAGGATGGGAAGGCTAGGAATTATATTTCTGCACCTTGAAAAGCATTCAGGAGAAAAAAATAAAGGCAGAGAAAGGGAGACCTGAGAGAAAACTGGGAAGAGGAGGGAGAAAGATAGATGGCTGACTGGAGAAGAGACCCACGTTGGGTGAGAGTTCTTCTAACTTCTATTCCTTTCCTTTTCCTCAGCTAAGACCCTAATTTGGGCTGTAGCTGTAGTTTCATCTGTCATGAAGATGTCCTGCTTGAAGGAAGTACCACAGAAACACACTCTGGAGTCCTCTAGGGCCTGTAATATGCAAAGAAAAAACTAGTGTATGAGCAGGTTGTATACCTTTCCTCTTGTGTGTTGTGGGGCAGTCTAGAAACTTTTGTGAGCCCTTTCAAGAGGCTTAGGTGCACCTGAGGAGTCAAGCCATATGTACGGGTCATCTGTGTTTGTGACTAGTGCAAGATGGTTATTACATCTTCCTCTTTTTTGGCATTCTTCCTCCCCTTCTGTGCTAGTCTCCTGAGTCTGTTGGTAACCTCTCAAGCGACAGCAGTACTACATCGCTGTGTCCCGGTAGAAGGGCAGAGCTAGGCCTTGGTAGAAGGGCAGGACAGATGAGCAATAAAGAAAATATATAAAGAAGAACTGTGGCAAGAAATTACAGGAAAAGTGGCAGGGGAGATTTGACAGCAGTTGCTGGGCAGCAGCAGTGCAGAAAGGCAGATCTTTTTGGGGTGTGCTCAGTATTCTGTACTTTTGGGACTCTGCTGATCTGAAAATATGGACAAGACAGTGGGTAGAGCTGGAACAATACCTTTCATTAGGTCAGCTGTGCCAGCTGGAAAAAGTGGACAAGCTGTTGGGTCTACAAGTTCTTCCTTGCGTCTGAAATAGAAGCAGCAGATCTCAAAGCACATGCAAGTTGAGAGTAGCTGCTTTGAATTTAACTAGACTAGTGTCAGTGAGGTTGTGACAAAAGATTATTGGTACCTTGTGGAATAGAGAGGGTGTTAATAGTGCCCAGAGAGCTGACAAAGTGCTTTTCTCCTAGAGAGCTGACAAAGTGCTTTCCTCCTAGGGGAAAGAAGGAGAGAAGTGATTTATAAGCTGTGGATCATGATAAGATTAGTGTTCAGGACACAGGAAATAATGTGACATAAACCCAGTATCCCTACAGATGGCATATATTTTGTCATGCACTGGAATGGTGAATTTCAGTTCTCAGTCTTTTCTTTGGTAGACAATATCTGGGTACAGAGATCAGAGGCAGAGAGATTGTGTGACGAGAAGTGCTCTCCCACTGGCAATTAGATAAACGCTGGGTCCTTAGCTGCAGATGTCCTTAGAGCTAGGTGCATAATGATTGTTAGTTTCATCTGTACAGTTATCAGTCTACTATTTGGTGCACTGGCTGAGGTGTATTAAAGTAACATCTAGAGCCATTTGGTGAGTGCTAGCCTTGGGGACCTTCATGTTTTTATTGATGAGCTGAGTGAGGCTGGAGCCAATTTGAAGGCTGAGAGGGACAGTTCTTGGAAAATAACTTTCAGGGTAGGATCATCTTATTTCAGGCTATAATTATATAATTGTTTTCCATGGAAATTCCACAACAGTATCATAGAAGACAGACAGTAAAGTTTGATTAGCTGGCAGTAGGGCATTCTTTTTTATACTGAAGCAATTTCTGACGTGCTATTCTTGTGCCTCTTGAAAAACAAGAGGTGGAAGAGTGCACCTTTGGGTAAAGGTTCCCATTAGTTTTCTCCGGTGGCTGTGATGAGTGTTCTCCTCCAGTAAATGTAATAGTAACTGAAGATCTGGTGCTGTATTACAGCTTTGATGTTTGCTGGGGCTTACTGTGGTTAGTCTTTAGGTTTTCTATATATGATGTACACTCATATTCTATCCACTTTTTTATATTTTATACACTATATAGTATATGCTGTGCATCATTTTTTATGTAAGCCGTAGTGACATTGGTCTTCCAAAAGCATCTCAATAGGTTGGGAGCAATTAATGCCTTTAAGAGGATATCCAAATGTTCTTCTCTGTATGCTAGACATGATCACTTAGAAACTCTTCTTTAAGGTGGTTCATTACAAGTTTTGTCCTACTGATGGGCCACAGTCTTCCTCCAGGGAACATTGCTTATTGACAGTAAAGTGAGTGCTGGTGAGAATGAAACAGATGAGCTTCCATACGTTTTGAGGCAGCACTGACCTTGCTTTTGTAAGTATTCAGAGCTTGCCTGGCATGCTACCAGGTGTGGACTGTACAGACTAACAATATCCATATTCATATTATTGCTAATGGATATGCATAAGGATATTGTTAGCAGAAACATTGGAGGAGGTGGGGAGGAAATCAAGTGTGTCTTCCTCTTGGAGACTTTCTTTGTACCCCACTCTGGAGGACCATGCAGACTTAGAAAAAGCAAACATTTCTCTCCAGGATAAATGTTTTACAGGGCTCTGCAAAATGAAATAATGAGAGTACTGTTCTGGACCAAAAAGAAGAGTGTTTTGCCTCTCTCCCCCCCCCCCCCCCCCCCCCCCCCCCCCCATCCTACCTGCAAATCTCTTATCCTGCAGTGTGAGAAGCTTGGAAAACATTATTCTGGAGAGGTGATAGTGTGCAAGAGGAGGAAGAAGGAGTTAATAGCAGCTCTCTAGTAACTGTGTTTGAGGCATGTGGGGTCTTCTTTTCTTGTACACAACTTCTAGGATCTTAAACTCACTGCTTTTCACTGATTAATAGCCATCAAAAGACATATGGTTACAGGCAGCACACTGACAGCACTGGGAGGTGTCTCTAGAATATGTTGCTGGAACATGCTCCTTATTCCTGTCACTGGCTGGTAGCTCACTGGTGTTGGCTGAGCTCATTGCTTTTTCGCTTGGCTGAGAAACAAGTGGTAGAGTGGAGAGGAGAATGCTCTAGCCTGTGGAAAAGTGACCATCAAGAAGAATAAACTTCTGCATATACCCATGACTGAATACCCACAGAGAAGTTTGGTGGCATTTTTCAAAAGTGCAAGGTGTTCCCCATAAGGGCACATGGAAAGGCTGAGATTAAGCTGTAATGCTCAGCAGTTTACAGGGATGCCTGACTTCTCCATTAGGGCTTGCTGCTTCTCTTGTGGACCATGGACTTAGAAAAATTGTCTTGGGACACTGAGTGTGCACCCATCCTGTTCTATCTCACCATAATTGCTGGCATCTTTATGACTGTCACTCAATCTTTTGGACACCTGGTATCTGGGGAAAGAAGGAGGAAGCCCACTGAATTTTGTTCTCATTGCAAATATAGCTTGCTCAGGATGGGGAGGTGTGAAAGAAGAGATCTCCTGGATAACCATTTCTGCTTTCTCCTGTCTGCTTTCTGTCTCTGTACTTCTAGCTCTGTCTGTCTTACCGCCTTCTTTCCTCCTCCCCCCCCTCCCCCTTCCCTCTCCTTCAGGAGTTCCCCTCTTGCCCACACCTGATATTCAATCCCGGCAGAGTTAGTGCCTTTTGCTGAGATCAGACACGGCACTGGGGAATCATGTGGCAGCGGAAGGTTGCTATAAATATAGTTAAACCCTGCAATCACTGCCTTTGTGCAGGAAGGGGAGAAAGTGAGAGAGGCACAAGGAGGAGAAGGAAGAGAGGCAGAGAGAAAGTGAGTGCAGGAACAGGACGAGTCAGAGTGGTCTGAGGAGAGAAAGAAAAGAAGGAGAGAGCAGAAGAAAGTGTGGAGGCCATGCTCTCAGCCAGAACATGAGGTGGTTCTAGGTAAGGCCCAGAGCGGCAGCTCTGTTACAACTGAGCGTGAGGAAGAGTAGAGGCATGGAGAGTTCAGAGACCATGACGCAGGAACCCAGATCAAAGTCAGCTTTGTGGGGGGGCACACCGCAATACGACTATATCTGCTTTGAGAAATGCACCCGTTACGGAATACCTTTGGAGGCAGGACGCGAGGCCGGGGGGACAGGGGACGACCTGCACTGCCTGGAGAACTCCCTCAGCTACCCACAGGTAGGGCTGGACAACTGGGATGTTTGTGGCAGCACAGGTCTTCCTGGGATCACATAGGCTCTTGGCACTCCCAGAATGGTGCTGTAGAGCACACATCCCTCTCCATTCCCAATCCTATCAACTCTCCCCTTCGCTTGTTGACTCCCAGGTCAGGCATTGACTTTCATGGTTGTACTTATATGCAGGAGTCTATCAGCATGTCCAGTCAGGGGTCATTTTCACCTGCCATGGACACAAAGAGAGTTAGAATGGGCAAGTTGGGATGGGGAAAATCAACCAGACCATTAATGTATGTGTGACAGCAAAGAGAAACTGCAGCTGCCTTCAGCTGCATAGTAATATTAAGTAGAGCAGAACAGTGAATAAAAACAAAGAGAACAGTGATGTATATAGATGGGTATCTATCTGTCATGCAGAGCTCTGTTCTGACTTTTCTCTGACCAAAAAGCAATTCATGGTCATAGACCCATACATGTATATTGGTAGTTTTGGTAGCTCTTAGGGGAGCTGTAAGTGAGGAATTTTCTAACCCTTAAACTTGACCTGACTCTTGCTCTGGTTCATACAAGCAGCTGTTCAGAAAGATATCTGGGTCATAGATGTACTCTGGTTATGGCTTCTTGTTCCATTATCCTCTGTATCTCCTCTACCTCTCCTTTTGGGACAGCCTCCTGCAAAGGGGAGGTTTTACAGGAGAGTCATGGTGTCTTATTTCCTACCACTCTGCTCAGACTAAGCTGACGTAAGAGGGCTTTAGAGCAATGAAGGATCCAGTCAAATGATGAGAGAGAGAGTGTGTGAATGTGAAATTCATACAGAATGGATGTTTTTCCTTACATGAATACAAATCCCCTTACATGAATACTTAGGTGAATGATTGGGGGATGAGGGAGGGGATGCATTCATCATCTCCTGAAGACTTTTGTGATTTACTGATAGGGAAAAAGCCACATTTGCCACCAAGAAAATCTCTTCCAGAAGATAAGCGTCTCAGTGAGGATTATATGTGCCATACTGCAAAAGACTGGAAAATCAGTTCCATGGCCATATTCAGGAATTTCTCTTCTGAAAATGTCTAAAACCTGTGAGAGTTTGCAAATGTCTGTTACACTGAACTCTTCCAAAACCACTCCCTGACTGATTTGGAAGCAGCAGCCCAAACGAGAAGGTGTCTGGGCAGAGGTCTGACTGGAACAGTTTATGCTTTATCTACACTAAAGCAATGGTTTGGCTGCAGCAGCCACGCTAACAGGGCGAGCACGGGGTGGGACGGGATGGAGAGGTGCGTGCGCCCAGCTGGAGCTGAGCTCCGCCGGGATTCAGCCTTTGAATCGCCGCCTGGTGCCCAGCGCCAGTCCTGCAGCCCGGCCCGGGGCGGGCGGCGGACCCGGGGCGGGCGGCGGACCCGGGGCGGGCGGCGGACCCGGGGCGGGCGGCGGACCCGGGGCGGGCGGCGGACCCGGGGCGGGCGGCGGACCCGGGGCGGGCGGCGCCCGAGGTAGGGGCCGCTCGCAGGAAGCAGACGTGCCCGAGGCCCTGGGTGGGTGTCAGGGCTTCGCTGGGAGGATGGCATACGCCTGCCCTGTGGGGTGCGAGTGGAGCAACGCCTAGGGCTGGAGAGCTGAGGTGGGCTGAGGACACGCACCCTGTTCTACGGGAACCGTTACTGAGTTGGGGGCGGGGGATGCTGTGGGATGCAAATTGCTTCTCCAGTAAAGCACATCCATGCACAAAAACATCCCAGTTCACGTGTATCCACCCGATATGCTGTTCCCACACGTCTAAAACCACTCTCACAAGCAGGCGCAGATGACACAGTGAGGCAATACAACCTACCTCTGTGCTCTTGCTACTTGGCACTGGGGTGTGGTGTTGGCAGCTCCGGCGGCACGCTGGTCGGTGCATGTAGGTAGACAACCTTACGCACAAACAAGCAGGCCAACAAATGCATTCCCATGCATATCTTCAGGCAGAAGTGTCCCCAGGCAAGCATGCATTTGTGAACACAATTTGCAGTCTTAAAAACAGACAGCCATATTTATAGATTTAATGAAAAATACGCCCTAGAAATACTTTTACATATGCAATCACATACACATGTATGCATGTGCGTTTATGTATGAAACTTTGTATGCAGACATATTCTGGCAAAACCAGGCTTGCTGTGCATATATATATTTTGCTAGCCATTCATGCATATGCAGCAAAAGTATAAATATGCATGCTAATGTACACATCTTGTACAAACATGCACACTTATGTTATTAGCATGAAAAACAACCTGCTGCACATGTTTTCATCCATTTCCATGCAAAGTAACCATTAAGATTTCTTTCCCCACTGTCATGTGTAAAAACAGTTGGCAGGGAGAGTTTTTGATTCTGTTGTGCCCTTTTCTTTTGCTGGCTGTTGCCTTCCGTTTTATATGTAGGTTGGAAGCCATTTCAGACTGGCTCTGCGATTTGATTGGGTTTACACAGGCCCCAGAACAGTGGAATCTTGGTCTTTGGCCTGGGACCTTCAGATAACTCTTAGTTAAAAAAAATATAGTGGTCAATAGATAATAATAATAATAGTAGTAGGATAATAATAGTAATATATACATAATTTTGGACAATTAAGATAACAGTAGATATGTGATATTATGATGTCATATACATTGATAAAAATATAAATTCTCATACATTGTAGGATTTTGTATTGTTTTCTTTCTGTATGAGAAAGCAGCTCCAGCTGGTGAGGTATTTAGAAGCTGTGTTATTTGTGACCACAGAAGGGGTGTTCATGGCAGAGAGCTCCCTCAGCAATACACAGATGGGTGTAGTGGGAGGGATGTGTAATGAGTAATTAGCAATGCAGTAATATGGAATAACAGACTCACAGAAAGATGTAGGTGGGAGGGGACCTGTGGAGGTCTCTAGCGCAAGCCCCTGTTCACAGCAGGGCTGACTCCAAAGCTAAGTCAGGTTGCCCAGGGCCCTGTCCAGGCAAGGTCTGAACATCTCCAAGACTGAAGATTCTCCAGCCCTTCTGGGTACCTGTTCCTGTGCTGAACCACCCTCAAGACGGCATGGATGGGGACATGTTTTCCTTTTGGACAGACTTTCCTTTCTTGCAAGTTATATCTTTTTCCTTTCGTCCTTCACTGTGTCCCTCCAAGAAGTCTCCCTCTGATGTTTCTTTCCAACGCCCCTCTACCTTCAGGTGGTGGGACTGCTGTTGGATGTCCTCTTTGCCTTCTGTTCTTCAGGAAGAACTATTACTTTGTTGCTGCCCCCCGCCCCTCAAATGAGCTTTATTGGCTCTATGTCTAAGCAGTTGAGCCTAGACTTTTTACTGACATTTAAATTTACTTATGAAGTGAGTTTTGGGAGGTTTCACCTTTGAGACCAAATATGGCTAGTCTTCTGTGATCCATCAGAAAAAAAGCCTAAGGAAGATAATTTCAGGAATAGCAGGAGTGAGAAGGATGAGCAGTAGAGCTCAAGGCTGCCTCAATGGCCAGGAGCAGCAGATTAAAAACAGTATGCACTAGCAGTTCTGGGGAAAGGGATTTCAGAACTGGAGTATGCTGTGGAGAACATACTGTTTAGTCAGAATGGCATGGGAAATAGCTTAGGCTTTGGACTGTGAGAGGAGGGCAGTTTTGTGCAGGTGCTGAGCTCTCAGAAAATAGCTCCCAGAAAAGTCTTGAGATTGTGGTGCCGTACATATTTTTCCCCTGAGATTCTGTGCAGCTTTTCCTCCATTACTCAAGCAATGAAACTTCCCCATCCCTTTTTCCCAGGGAAAGACAAACCCTGCTGGTTTACAGTTAAACATTAATAAATGCTTCCTCCCTGAAAATGAACTTTACTCTGGTTTTGCTTTCTCCCTGGATATATTTTTTTGGGGGGGGGGAGGTACCCACATTAGTGGTATTTATACCTTCAACCATTTCTGCACCATTATCATGTTCTCACTCAGCATTTAGCTAAGCTAGGCATGATGGTACCTTTTCTGTCTCAAGCCTTTAGCTGGTAATTGATACCTTTTTAAATTCTCTCCAGTTTTTCTGGTGCTCAGAAACCCTGTGTTCCTTGTGTTAGAGAAGGAGCATCAGAAGAAGGAACAGTCTAAGTCCTACTGTGTTACATTTTTAGTTTTACATGTCTTCTAATGGAGTGGATATTTCTTGCCTAACCTAATTTTGCTTTAAGGTCATTCTTTGATTTCTGGATTCTTTCTCTGTCCCACAATCTCCTACCATTTTAAATAGGGCCAGAGTCCTGGAGAAGTAAAGCACGTGTATGAAGCATTCTTTAAGTGAGTTGAGACTAACTTGTTCTCCAGGACAGAACCTTCATTTTTATTTGGAGACTAACTCCTTTTTTTCCACATCCTGAGTGCCCCATTTTCCAGCTGGATAGAAGCAGTGAACTAGGATACTGTATGAGGACTTTTGCCATTCATACTATCATACTGTCATGCTGTTCCATCTGGGCAGATGGAAGACTCTAATTTGAACATCATACTTGGCACGGGTTTGAGTTCATAGTTTTTATTAAGCTGTATTTGATATAAACCCATTCCTCATGACCATGTAAAGGCAACGAAACATTAGCTGAGGTGATGTGAAGATGCATTTGTCTTAAATCTGCTAGGACTTGGCATTTCTGGCTGAAATAGACACAGAGAAAAAAGGAGCAGTCTGCTATTTAGGACTGGATTCTACATGTGACAGCTTTTCTTGTATATGAAGTCTGGCAAGTCCTTCAGCCTGATTTTTCTGTCCACAGCCTGTTCAGCCTGCCCTGTGTGTATTATGGGGGTCAGAGCATGGCCATTCCTCACTGCTAAAAGTCTGCATTGCTTAATTTGCCTAGAGTCTAATGGAAGAATACTTTCAGATGTTCAGATAGGATCAATTTCTTTAAGAAACAGCAGATAAGGCACCTTAAGAACAGGATGATTTTAAAAAGCCTAGATGTGTGTTCTGTGACAAAAACACTAGGGATTTCGAAGGGAGCTATTGCACGTGGTTCAAGTGTCTCTTGAGGAATATATGCAAATAAGTAAATTACTTAGGAACTTCAGCCATATTTGTGATGTGGAAATATGAATTGCTAGAGCACTGAAACAGGTGCTCAGAGAAGCTGGGGAATTTCCACCCTTGGAGATTTTTAGGAGATGCCTGGACTAGGTCTGAGCAGCCTGATCTGGCTTTGGAGTTTGTGTACTGTAAGCAGAGGCTTGGACTAGAAACCTCCAGAGGTGCCTTCCAGTGTAAATCCTTCTGTGAGCCTCTGAATCTGTTTCATCTGAAATTCTCTTACAAATAGGACAGCTGCATTACCCCCATTGTACAGATGTTTCAGTTCATGGAGATCCCCAGGGAACAGGAACAACACCTCCTGTGTCACTTCGGAAGGAGGAGACGCGAAGCTGTCAGAGAGAAATGTCTCCTAAGCGCGTGGTAGTGCTTTATATCTCTCTCATGTCTTGTCATTCTCCAGCTGAAGTGTCTGATTTTGCTGATCGAAGCATTGCTCACTCTCCTCCTGCCACTCAGAAAATCTTAGGGGAGCAGATGTTGGGCTGGGGAGGAAGCAAAGGGTCACGTTCTCACAGGTGGGAAGTGCCAAGATCACAGGCCATGCATCAGGTGGTAACCTGACCTCGAGTAAGGTCAAAGCTGGTTCATTGAAGGGCATGTGATGAGGAGAGGCTTATTCTCTGCTTCTCAAGTGCACACTTTCCCCACCTATACTCTGAATCAGAGTGAGGTAGGACAGCTGCTCTTGAGGGAATCTGATAAACAAGGGGGCACAGTCAGGATCTTTCAAGCTCCCTTGAGATCTCAGGGTTGACAAAATGGCACAACTGCCAAGCTTACTACAGATCCATGTGTGAAATGTCATTGGTAAGCGCATGTAGCTACTTGTGAATTGCATATAACCAATTGCATTTCAAGATTAGTATCTGAAGACAAAGACTAGATTAGGTAGTTAGGAAATTCAGAGGAGTTGGAGATATGTGAGTACTTAGCATGATGATTTGGGTAAATAGTGGGAGGAGATAGTGCAGTACCCTGTGATATTTCTGAGCTGATGCTGCTTCTTTTCCTCTGCAGGCACCATCAGTGGCTGTGTGCCCTGTTAAGCATTCCTTGGCAGCAGGGGGAACAGATGCAGGACATTCCTGCAGCCCGTTTGATAGTGTAATACCTCTCAAAACCATCAGAGATGTTTCACAGTGCCGCTGAAGTCTATGAGACAGCCCTGAGGGTGGCAGCCTCGTGAACTATTTTGACCTTCTTTTGTACCTCCAGAAAGCCTGCTCAATCTCTTCAGACCAGAGCCAGCGCTTTCTCAGGATGTTAGAAAGCAATTAATATTCTGCAATCATATCTTGTATCCCCAAAAAGAAGATGAAAAGATTTTTGAGATTGGGAAGAGGGAACCAGAAAGGGGAAAAAAAAAAAAAAGAGCTGCATCTGTCTGAGAATTTCTGTGTCTCTTATCTCCCTGCTTGGGTACATTCGGGTCTGCACCTCTGACTGTTAGTAGATCTGCCTTTTCATCTTTAATGCTATTTGTGAAGGAGCATTTGCCTTACCTTTTCCTTTTGATCTCTCTTGCTTTCTGCTCCTCTAGCTTTATGGCCAATACACAGACCAGATAACCGACTTTGCAGAGAAGGAAGCAGCAAAACTACTGAATAAGAAGCAGGCCCAAAAGAACAATGAAAGACCCCTGAAACGTGAGAGTCAAGTAGAGATCAAAGAAGAGCACTATTCCAAATGTCAAGGTAGGGACAATTCATCTTTCATTACCCTATGACCAGATATTGGGTAGGCCAGCCAGAGAGACAGAATTTAAGCAAGGCAAAAAGACAAGAAAATTGTGACTGGGGAGAAGCAGAGAAGGAAGGAAAAGGAATCACAGTGGATCCAAAAGAGTTTTTAACACCAGCTTTCATCCTAGGAAGAGCCAAGATGTGTTTGGGAAAAAGACCAGTCCCAAGTTAATAATTTTTTCCGCAACAGATCTCTGTAATAGGAGGAAAAGGACTTTCTTGTGTCAGAGTTTTGCTGCTAGGGCACAAGATGTAAATTCCCCCTTCCTCATGCGCTTTTTTTTTTAAACTGCATCAGATTTTGCAGGACTGTGTAGGAGAGGGAGGGGTACCAGTCCTTCAACACTAAGCCCATGATGCTTCCAAATAAATCCTTATTATAGTCAGTTCTCATCATAGGAGAGGAGAGACAGACACGGGCTTCATCTACGTTCCCTCAGTTTTTCTGGTTCACTCTTCCCTCCACAGACTGTGCTAGACGCATCCAGAAATATGTTACCAAGAAGCTTGGAGAGGACTGGATTTTCTTGGTTCTGTTGGGTCTGGTCATGGCGTTGGTGAGCTGGGGAATGGATTATGCCAGTGCGAAGAGCCTACAGGGTGGGTGCCATTCAGATGTTGCAAAAGCACACTGTAAATGATATGAATGTTTTACAAAGCTCAGTGACCAATGTTCCTCTTCCTGTGTCCCATCCTCACCCCTCACTTTGAGTACTTGCAAGTTTGAAGTACTTGCAACATAGTAGAGAAAAAGTTAACTAGGGAGAGGTTATTTAAAGGGATGGCAGGGAAAAACTTGGAAATAGTGGACAGAAACAAAGGGTATGTGTATGAGTCAAAGACAAACCATTATTTTGACTCCCTTTCCCTCCTGCTCCCTTGAATATGTCGGGGCACAGGGAAGTGGTACTGTGGTCCTTCCTATCATACTGGTTCCCATCCTCCCCAGGCCTATTGAGCACATGGGGGGTGGGGAGGGGAAGGGCCCTTAGATGCCCTCCTGACGTTGTTTCGGCCTTTTACCTCATTATTGTTCTTTCCAAGTTTTTTTTTGTACAGTGCCCTGTAGTTTCCTGCTACCTGGCCACACAGTGCTCTCTCCTTTGGCTCTTTTCGTAAAGATCTCCTAATCACTGTCTTATATCATAGAATCATAGAATAGTTTGGGTTGGAAGAGACCTTTAAAGGCCATCTAGTCCAACCCCCCTGCAATAAGGAGGGACATCTTCCCTGCATTTTTCCTCTCCCCTTTGCCAACTATAACAATTACAAGATCTTCCAGTCCCCCTGCCTCCCACCTCAGTGCACACACGCACACACAACATTGTCCACATCCTGTTAACTGCACTGTTCCTTTGTCCTTACCCTCAGTGTCCCAATCCTGACCTGCACACGCACACCAATCCTTTCCTCTCAGTGCTCTTGGCTGCTGGTGTCCACCAGACACTGCAGTTCCTCAAAGCTCCCAATATTCCTTCAGCCCAGTGTTCCTCCCTCTAGCACTTCCCCATATACCAGGTGTCTGGCTTACCCTACCAGTCTCAGAGGGCCCCTGTCCTTCATACTCCCTGCAACTGAGTTCTTTGGTTTTTTTCTTTCCCTCCACCAAGTCTCAGCCTCCTGCTGTGTGTGGAGCCAGCTCAGGCAAAGAAGATGAACTGCACAGGAGCTGCAGTTCAGTTTGGATTCTCAGCAGCTCGTGCTGTTGTACCTGGCTGAGCAATGGTACCACTGCTGTTTTAAGAGTTGGCACAGCTCCCTTCATGCTGCTGCTCTAAAAGGGAAATCATAAGCAGAGCTTTTAAGCTAGTTTTTAAGAAGGAACAATTTTTTGTGTGATTGAGATGGAGGAGAGGGCAGTAGCTGTTGGTAGACCACTTTATTGTCCTTCAGGACTCACATAAGGCCCTCAGGCTGTCAAATGAAAAGACCCCGTAGAGTAATTCATCCTCACAACTGCATGTAACACACCTCTTCTTACACCAGATTTGGGCACAGGTATTAATAGTATCTAAGAACAGAGAGCCACTTCTATCCATTCCTGCAGAATGCCATTTTTATTTGGGAACTCATGCTCAAAATGTAACAAGGCTTGTCTTAGAAAATGAAGACTTTAGGCTAGCATGTCTCAGGGAGATTTAGTATGGGCAGATTTGGCAAGTATGTGATTCTTTGATGTCTACCAACCTGTTTGGAGCAGCTGTGATTACTGACAACTTCTTTGTTTGTCTGTCCACAGCCTACAAGTGGATGTACAGAGAGCTGCACCCGAATGTTCCTATGCAGTATCTGGCGTGGGTCACATACCCACTTGTTCTTATTCTGTTTGCGGCCATTTTCTGCCACCTCGTCTCTCCACAGGCTGTTGGTGAGGGCAGAAGGCATGGCAAGATCTGTTTCTGTCTGTCTTTTTTTCTTATTCCATTTGCCTGCAGGTTTTGTTCATCCTCTGCTCTGCTGTTGTTTTTAGGGTCTGGGATCCCAGAGCTCAAGACCATTATGAGGGGAGTGGTCCTCAAGGAATATCTCACTCTCAAAGCTTTTGTGGCCAAAGTTGTGGGCCTCACAGCTGGGCTTGGAAGTGGCATGCCTGTAGGGAAAGAGGTAAATATTGCTGTTTCCATATGCTGTAGGTCTGGGAGGTGAGAGGGGTTTATGGAAGAAGAGTCTATAAAAGTTTTCTTTCTTTTGCCACAATTCCTTTTCTCAAAGCTCTGGTCTTTCCAGCAACACTTACCTTCTATTGGCCATTTTCCTTCTACTTTGAAAGGCTTGATATAGAAAACATCAAAGTCCCAAGTCAGGGAAAAAAAAAAAAAAAGAAGATTGGAGGACTGGCTGAGATGGCCAAAGAGAAATTATGAGATCTGCAATGGTTAAATGGTTGCCAGTAACCAGAGGGTAATCCTCTCTGATTTTCTCCTCCTCTTCTCTTGCAGGGTCCTTTTGTGCATATTGCCAGTATCTGTGCTGCGGTACTCAGCAAGTTCATGTCAATCTTCTGTGGTGTGTATGAGGTAGGGCACATGTCTCTGCATACAGCTTTTCCACAGGTTGAACTCCTAAGACACATAGGATAGTTTTGGTAGGCCACAAAACACAGAAGCAGCATATGGATTGAAGTTCACCATACTGTTATAGAGCAGAAAAATACAAGCCAAAGAAAATGGTAGTGGGAGGCCAGATATACAGTCAAATAACTGTGCAGGACCACTAATGTTACCTATCAGTTACACAGAGGCTGGTTAGGAATATGCATTTGACAAGTTTTCAATCTCATGATGCTGATACGTTTGCACTGTGATCATTGTCTGTACAAAAAAGTAGCTGCAGACAAAGATCAATTTGTCTTTAAGCCAAATTTATATAGCATTGCTAATTATAGACACTGACACTGTCTCTAGGCTTTTACTGTCGCAGAACAACCTCTGCAGGCTGATGACTATGTTGACTAGTCGTATAAAAAAAATCTATTAACTGCATATATAGCTAAATGTAGGAAGTGCTTTACATACAGCCTCCTAGCAGAAACTGGCTCTGTAATACAACAATGGGAGGTGCTGTTCTACTTGAGTAGATCCTGTCTGTGCATAAGGACCAGGTGTCACTGCTGAAGACCAGCTGACAGTACTAAAGAGTGCACTAAAGTGTGTAGAGCCTGCTATTTGTAATAGCAATGGCTGAATCTGCTGCTGGCTGTTGCTTTGTTTCATTGTTCTGGATCCTAACCCCTTGGCTTTGCTCCCTCTAACCCCAGCATGCCCTTCTCTGGCTGCACTCTCTGTTCCAGAATGTGCATAGGCAGTTCGACCTCCTGGTGGCGGCTTGCGCAGTTGGAGTTGGATGTTGCTTCGGGGCTCCTCTTGGAGGCAAGTGTCTTCCTATATGTGACATTTAATGTACAACTCATTTAGCCTCTTGCTGTGAGATCTCCTGCTCTCAGAAAGGTTCTCCACACATACCTCTACACTCTAGCAACACAAGTTCTTTCTTTTCTCATGTAACTGATGGCAGTGAAAGAAAGGGAAGATCATAGGAAAAGTGACACCTATTAATGTAGTGATTTCTAATGATGGCAGCTTGTTCAGTCCCTGCTGGTCATGGACATTGTTCAACTTGGAGAGCACCAAGGTCTGTTTAGAAAATCAATAAGGATCAAGTAGAGAACAGAAGTTAAAAAAAACTTTCATGTAGGGAGTAGCAACATCTAAGGGCCGGAGATGATGGCAAGTATGACAGGAAGTGATAATGTGAACAGGAAACTACTATGCGAATACTTCATCAGTGGACTGGAGAGCAGAAATATCAGTGTGTAAAGTTTTGGCCTTCCCATATAAGAGAGATGTGAAGGTCAAGTAAAATAGTTGGGAGATTGGAGTAATGGTGTGTGAGGAGAGGCTGAGGAGACTGGGTTTGCTCAGCCTAAGGGAGAAAAGGCTAAAGGGGGATGGTCTAACTGATGTCATCAACCACCTAAAGGGGGATTTTAGCGACGATTGATCCTAGTGACGATTGATCCAGGCTTTTTTCAGAGGGGCACAATGCAAGACGCAATGGGCACAACTTGCAACAAGGGAAATTCTGACTGTGTATAAGGAAAATACGTGCCTCTCCACCAAGGGTGGTTCAGCACTGGCACAGATGCCCAGAGGGTCTGGGGAATCTCCACCCTTGGAGATGTTCAGGACTCGCCTGGACAAGAACTGATCTAGCCTTGGAATTAGCACAACTCTGAGCAGGGAGTTGGAGGAGACACCTCCAGTGGTCCCTTCCCACTTTTCTATGATCCTGCTGTGAGGAGAAATGTGGAAATTTAACTCTGTCCCCTCGCATTTGTACTAGTCTTCTGATTCACAAAATTTCCTTAAACACGTGCCTCTGGCACATGTGCTGTGGCACATTTCCACTTCTTCCTAAAACAGTGGAAATGTATTAATAAATCATTTGTCTTAAAATGTTGTCCATTCTTTGTTGTGCCTTCATTTCACTTTCCCCCCATGCACTGCCCCAAATCTCTCTCCATGGTGATTGTGCCCAGAAAGTTAAGGAGTTTTTGAAATGTGATGTTTTTTCTAAGTTGGCTTTACTTCTTCCATGCACTACTTTCCTGTTAGTCTTCAAATGGATGAGTTAGCTGACAAATACAGCATGGTCTTGCATCAACAATAATAATGACCTTTACTCTGGTTTGCTATTAAAAAAAAGGAAGGAACATAGTTTGTCAGCTACACATTAGAGGTTCTTCAGTTGATAACCTATGAAAAGATGTGCCAGGAAGAAAATCAGGTCCAGCAAGAGAGAGGCTGAGAGCTGTGTGTATGTGGGCAATATAGCAAGTTGGAGATAGCCTGAGCTGAAGCCTGAGACTTCAAGGCAAAACTTGTAAGTCTGCCAAAACCCTTGAGAGAATGCAGGTTCAGAACCAAGGGTTAGACCATAGTCAGGTGGAACCATTGGTAGTATACAGGAGAACAGGGTATCTCTTTTAATGCTAAAAAAGCAGTGAAAAAAAAACAAAACCAAAAAACCTTCCATCTACAGTTCTTGTTTCTTTCTCCATACCTGGAATTAATATAGTCTTAGAGACTGCAGGACACATTATACATAGTTCACTAGGAGAGGCTAGAAAAGAAAAGAGAAGGCTAAAGGGGAAGTGGTCTAATTGCTGTCTTCTGTAGCTAAAGGAGATGTTAAAGAGCCACAATAGCCAAACTCTTCTCAGATAACAGGCAGGCACAACTTGCAACAAGGGAAATTCCATCTATGCATTAAAAAAAAGTTCTCTCCTTGGCCCAAATGTGATTCAGGGTGGCACAGGTGTCAAGAGAGGCTGGGGAATCTCCACCCTTGGAGGTGCTCAGGGCTCACCTGAACAAGATCCTGAGAACCCTGATCTAGCCTTGGCGTTAGCCCAGCTCTGAGCAGAGAGTTGGAGAAGAAGCCTCCAGAGGTACGTTCCAGACTAAAATTTGCTGTGAGTCTGTGATAACATTGTGGTATGGGAACGAACTGAAAGTTATCATAGCTTCCTCTTATGGATTCACACCAAATTGCTGAATATGATTTCCATTACCTAGGAGTCATGTAATCTTTAGCTGACTTTAGTCCAGTATATAGTTTGCAACTTCAGATCATATTGCCCATGGTGTATAACTTCTTGGTTTTGCTGCTGGTGAACACCATCCTATGTATTAATGACGAGACCTCAAAATAGATTTGAAAAGCCAATTTAGCCCTTGACAAGCAAAAGGTGCCCAGCCTACTTTTTCTGAATGCACTCTGGTACTCTTTGTTTGTCTATTTGTTTTGGTCTACCTGGCTACTCCTGTGCTGCTACACAGCACCAGCACTCTGACACAGTGCTGGGTCCTGGGAGATGCCGTATGCCCCAGGCTGTTCTCAGTGGTTGCTATAGGTCTCTCTATCTCATTCTGTTCTTCAACACTGTCCCATCAGGCTTTGCACCTTCAAACAACTCTAGTTACCTCTTGCCATACTGCAGGCCATGTCACATATACCCTCAGTTTCAAGCTGTTAATCACCATGCTGGTGACTATAACACAACCCTCCCACTATTCCAGACACTTGGAACTGAAACATAGCGACAAAGGATAAGGAAAAGGCTGAGGTACTTAATGCCTTCTTTGCCTCAGTCTTTAATAGTAAGACCAGTTGTTCTTCGGGTACCCAGCCCCCTGAGCTGGAAGACAGGGACAGGGAGCAGAATGAAGCTCCCATAATCCAAGGGGAAATGGTTAGTGACCTGCCACACCACTTAGACACAGACAGATCTATGGCGTCGGATGGGATCCACCCGAGTACTGAGGGAGCTGGCTGAAGTGCTCACCAAGCCACTTTCCATCATTTATCAGCAGTCCTGGCTAGGGGAGGTCCCAGTTGGCTGGAGGTTAGCAAATGTGACACCCATCTACAAGAAGGGCCAGAAGGAGGATCTGGGGAACTACAGGCCTGTCAGTCTGACCTCGGTGCCAGGGAATGCTATGGAGCAGAACATCTTGAGTGCCATCACATGGCACATACAGATCAAGCAAGTGATCAGGCCCAGTCGGCATGGATTTATGAAAGGCAGGTCCTGCTTGACTAACCTGATCTTCTTCTACTACAAGGTGACCTACTTAGTGGATGAGGGAAAGGCTGTGGATGTTGTCTACCTAGACTTTAGTAATGCCTTTGACACCATTTCCCACAGCATTCTCCTGGAGAAACTGGCTGCTCATGGCTTGGGTAGGCGTACTCTTCGCTGGGTAAAAAGCTGGCTGGCTGGCCGGGCCCAGAGAGTTGTGGTGAATGGAGTTAAATCCAGTTGGCAGTCAGTCACAAGTGGTGTTCCCCAGGGCTCAGTATTGGGGCCAGTCCTGTTTAATATCAATGGTCTGGACGAGGGGATCGAGTGCTCCCTCAGTATGTTTGCAGATGACACCAAGTTAGACGGGAGTGTTGATTTGCTCGAGGGTAGGAAAGCTCTTTGAGCGATTTGGACAGTCTGGATCCATGGGCCGAGGCCAACTGTATGAGGTTCAGCAAGGCCAAGTGCCGGGTCCTGCACTTGGGTCACAACAACCCCATGCAACGCTACAGGCTTGGGGAAGAGTGGCTGGAAAGCTGCCCAGAGGAAAAGGACCTGGGGGTGTTGGTCAACAGCCGGCTGAACATGAGCCACCAGTGTGCCCAGGTCGCCAAGAAGGCCAACGGCATCCTGGCCTGTATCAGAAACAGTGTGGCCAGCAGGACTAAGGAAGTGATTGTTCCCCTGTACTCAGCACTGGTGAGGCCGCACCTTGAATACTGTGTTCAGTTTTGGGCCCCTCACTACAAGAAGGACATTGAGGTGCTGGAGTGTGTCCAAAGAAGAGCAATGAAGCTGGTGAAGGGTCTGGAGCACAAGTCTTATGAGGAGCGGCTGAGGGAACTGGGATTGTTTAGCCTAGAGAAAAGGAGGCTCAGGGGAGACCTTATCGCTCTCTACAACTACCTGGAAGGAAGTTGTAGTGCGGTGGGTGTCGGTCTCTTTTCCTAACTAACAAATGATAGAACAAGAGGAAAAGGCCTCAAGTTGCGCCAGGGGAGTTTTACATTGGGTATTAGGAAAAATTTCTTCACCGAGAGGGTTATCAAGCCTTGGAACAGGCTGCCCAGGGAAGTGGTTGAGTCACATCCCTGGAGGTATTTAAAAGACGTGTAGATGTGGTGCCTAGGGACATGGTTTAGATGTGGACTTGGCAGTGTTAGGTTAACTGTTGGACTTGATGATCTTAAAGGTCTTTTCCAACCTAAACGATTCTATGATTCTATGATTCTGTGAATCTCATCCCCGTTCTGGACATGATTATGTCTTAAGGCCACTGGGGCACTAATAGGGCCCAGAAGTTACCCAGTTACAAAGTTGTGGAGAATGTGGACACATTGTTCTGGGTCACGGAATGGTCCATGGTGCTTTTTTGTTGGGCTGTGCAGAGATAGCCTTGAGACACTTCTTGGTTGAGGCTCTATCAAATACCTGCTCAAGTAAACAGGAATTCATGGCCGCCTGGCCTTGGAATTTGGCCTGGCCGCTCAGATTCCCACCGTAACACAAGACCGCCCTTTCTCAAAACTCCTGTGGGAGATCTAACAGGCTATTCTGGAAACACATGATAGTAGAAAGTACCAAATACACAGTTTTTTAACACTGGTGTGTTATACACTACCTAGGGTTTAGACAAAAGAAAAGAAAAGAAAACCTACCTGCTCAACTTCCACCATTCTCAGGCATTTCAGGGCCAAATCTTGGAGAAAGAGCGGGAGAGCATTTTCTCCTTTTCAACAGCTCTGTGTCTTCCAAAACTGTCTCAGGAGAGACTCTATCTTTTATACCTTCCATTTCCCTTTATTGTCATGATTGTTTTCACCAGGACAACACAATCCTTTACTAGGTGATCTGTTACCTACCCACCTACCCAGGGTGACAGGACCTTCAGCATCTGCCCACACTCAGTTCTGGATATGCATGTGCCTTGTGCACACAAACTCACAGGGTGGGTTTTTTGAGGTACCCTCTGGCACATGTGCATCCTGAGATTCCCTGCCAAAGTAAAAGAGATGGAGTAAAACGTATATATCTGCCCTCCACCCTTTGGAGGATTTTCCACAAGACATTTCTTCTACAGTGACAGAAATGTGCATGTTTCAATGAAAGATGAAATGCTGCCTTCTCCACGTGTCTTGAAGATGTGACTCCATGTATATGCCTGTCTTGTGCCAGGTCTTGTCTTTTGATTATTTTGAAACCATCCAGAAGGAATTAAGATAAATATAGCTGTAACTCTAAGACTGGTGACAGAGCTGGGTGACAGCATATGGCCGTACCTGCCAATTCTGTTACTCACTCTCTGCTTGCTTTCCTTCTTTCTTCTGTTTGTCTGTCTCTCTTTGTCTCTTTCACCAGTAGCAGCCATATTATTACACAGATGTCCTGACCGTGGGTTGCGCTGTGGGGGTCGGCTGCTGCTTTGGGACACCACTTGGAGGCAAGTGGCTGTTCTGTTTCCTTTTTCTCAGGTACCTAAATCCTCTCCTGCCTAGTCCTTTTCTCCTCTCCCCCTTTCCTGCACCGTATTTTTGATCTGTCATCTACCTTGAACAAAGAAGCTTACCTTTAATGTTACCAACCTCCTCCCCTGACACAATCTTTTTTCCGCATCTTGTCAGCCTTCTGGAGGCAAGAGGGGAAGGCTCTCTAGAACAGTGGTCTCCAAATTGGAGTGTGTGTACCCCAGGGGGTGCACAAGATGATCCATTGGGGTGTGGGAAGAAAATATTGGAGTTTCTATTTTTTTTTAATCAAAAAAAAAAGAAATAAATTAAGCTTTACTAATATCCAGTATACGCATTGGCACTGTTGCCCTCACTCGGTCCGTATGTCAGATGGCCACTTGTCACATACAGTGCATGAGGTGTCCTGGGTGTAGAGTTGTTCACAACGTGGAGGGTTGATGGTGGTGCCCTCACTCATTTGCTCGCTTTCAGCATATTGCAATGTATTGCAACCAATGTGTGACCACTTAAGTGGATTTATGGATTATATTATCCAGTATTAACTAAACTAACCCTCACAAATTGGACAAAAGTGGCTTAAAAAGATTCCTGCAAAGAGACCGTGGGCTGAAGATAATACTAATAATGCGAGCACAGATGAATGATAAAAAAACGGCAGAGCTGACACTTCTGCTCCTAGTACAAGCTCTTAATCAGCCACATTACGAGATAAAAACAATGACCAGCTAATCAGGTCTGACAAGAAGTTGGCCGAAAAAAAAAAAATTATCAAAGGCTATTTGAAGTATGGCTTTACATCTGCTATCATTAATGATGAACCTCACCCTAAGTGTATATTGTGCTTTGAGAAGTTAGCTAATGATGGTACAAAGCCATCAGAATTAGCAAGACATTTAAAAACTAAGCAACCAGAACATGAGGACAAACTTCTACATTTTTTTCAGCTATGTTTCAAGCTATGTGTTATTCAATCCAAATTGAAATTACAAAATTTCACTGTACTTAATGATAAATGTTCAGAAGCCTCCTTTTAGGTTTCTTACTTCATAGCAAATGACAAAAACCCACATACCACTGGGGAAACATCTGTTCTTCCTGCCACAGAAAAAATGGCTGAAATAATACACAGAAAGCAATACAGCGGCTTTCTAAAATGCATTCCTTTGTCAGCAAACACTGTTGGAAGATGCATAGAAAACATTGCTGAAGATTTGAAGAAACAAGTGTCAGTACAAATTACACAGTGTGAGAGGCTTGCCATGCAGCTGGATGAAAGCACAGATGTTTCTAACACGTCTCAGCTTACGATATTTGCTAGATTCTGTTTTGATAGTGAAATACATTAAGAACTACTTTCTGTGAGCCACTGAAAGATCTACCAGAGAAGCTATATTCTCAACAGTAAATGACTTCGTTAGTAAAAATGTTTTATGGGAAAGCTGTGCAAGTGTAACAACCGGTGGAGCAGCTGCTTTGACTGGCGTAAGAAAAGGATTGCGTGGTAAGGTTACACAGACAGCACCACATCTGAAATTCATTCACTCGGTTGTTCATAGGCAAGCTATTGCAGCAAAGAAATGGGAGCCAGGCGTGCACAAAGTGCTACAGGATGTCATTGATATGGTTAATTTCATAAAAACAAGAGAATCTTTACAATACTTTGTAATGAGATGGGGAGTGACCAAGAAAATCCTTTATACCATACAGACATTTGCTGGCTATCTCGTGGCTATCGGCTTTTAAAAGAGTTGTTGAATCTAAAGACCAGTTACACATTTTTCTTTTACAAAAAGACAAGTGTTCGGAATTTGCTGATCTTTTCTGTGATGACAAGCATCTGTCAGTAGCATGCTACCTAGCAGTTATTTTCAAAAAAATAAACATACTTGATGTATCCCTTCCAGATGAAAGTGATGTTCTAACAGTGGGTGAGAAAGTAACTGCTTTTTAAAAGAAATTTGTGGAGATTTTGTGAATTTGTTGCCAAATACAATTTAAGTGTATCACCTACAAAAGTTCTTATATGTGTACATTTAAAAAACTTGGAAACAGAACTTTCTAACCTGTTTAAAAATCTTCCAGATTAAGAGTTTCAGTGAGTTTTGAACCCATTTGTTAAAGATACAAAAATTCAATACCTTCTGATTAGTTTGCAAGAATAACTGATTGACATCAGGCAAGATGGAAATTTACTATCCAAATTTCAACACAAATCTTCACATAAATGGTGGATGGGATTGAAAATATAGTATCAAGATTTAGTAAGCACGGCTAATGATGCATTTCTTGCATTTGGATCTATGTAGCTTTGTGAGGTATCTTTTTCAGCTATGACAGCATTAAGACCAAGTATCAAAATAAACTGAACATTGAACCAGACCTTTGAATCACTGTATCACAAAGTGTTAAACCAAGATTTTAAAAAATAAAGAATATCAATATTTTTAGTGAGAACAAAAATATTTTTGTTCCATTAATAAATAAAATAAATTATTTTTAAAATTTTGTTTATTTCATCTTTATTTCATCCTTTTTTAATTTCTATTTTTTGTATATGTTTTATATTGTACATAATATATTAGTTCAGTAGTACATATATAATTTTTAAATAAATACACATATATGTGTATGGGGGGGTATGTGCTTAAAAATTTTTTATTGATGGGGTGCACTATCAAAGAAGTTTGGAGACCACTGCTCTAAACAGTGGAAGCCTCTCTCATGCTTCTAACGTTACACTTCTGATTTTAACTTTGCTCCCTTTCCAACTCTTTCTAGGGGTCCTTTTCAGCATTGAGGTCACTTCTACATACTTTGCTGTGCGCAATTATTGGAGAGGTTTCTTTGCAGCTACCTTCAGTGCCTTCATTTTCCGAGTCCTTGCTGTTTGGAACAAGGATGCAGGTAAGCTAAGAACCATTCCTACTCTCTTTGTACAAAAGTTGCTCTATTAATTTATTACTGTCCATCTTCCTCAAAACCACAACCTTGTATGATGTTTGAAACTTCTGCCATGACATGTGACTTCCAGCAGTACGGAAGGAAAGAGAAAGGGAAGTATCTTATGTCATCAATTGTACAACCCAACCTATTCCTAGGTGTGCTGGGGATATGACTGAAAAATGACTGAATATGAGTCCTTGGCCCTGAGGTGGGATTTTTGCCTCTACTCAGCATAATGTAAAGGCTGCAAACATAGAGATATCCCATCACAGAGGATGTAATACATACTACAGTGTATGCTGCTGTGATCTGCTGGAAATGCTGTGGTCTGCTTTGGTCATCTCTTGATTAGAAGCAGAAAAAACAAATAGTCTAGAAAATTGAGATGGTAAAATGATTAGGAGGCTACAGAATTGGCAGGGTGTGACTGAAGGTCCTGAAAAAATAACTCAAGTAACTGAAAAGCATGAATGCAACATTTGTGCAGACAGAAATAGCACAAAACAAGCTTGTTCAGGAGAGCATTAGCAGGACTACAAGTGTGGGAACAGTGACTTTCCATTTGTGGACACTGAAATTGTAAGGGACTAGCTGTATCAGCTGAATGTTCACAAGTGTATGGCGCCTGCTGGGATTCATCCCAGAGTACTGAAGGAGCTAGCAGATGTTATGGCAGGACCCCTCGATCATCTACCAAAGGTCTTGGGAGTCTAGGGAGGTCCCTGCGGACAGGAAGCTAGCCAGTGTTATTCCAATCTACAAAAAGGGCGTGAGGGAAGACTAACAGATCTGTTAGTCTAACCTCAGTTCCTGGAAAAATTATGGAGAAGTACTATTGAAAGGCATTTAAAGAACAATGCAATCTTCAGGCACAGTCAACATGGGTTCACAAAGGGAAAGTCCTGTCTAGCTAATTTGATATCCTTCTATGATAAGATCACCCCCCTAGTGGATGAAGCGAAGGCAGTGGATGTAGGTTTTTTTCTGGATTTTAATAAGGCTATTGACATTGTCCCTCACAGCATCCTTCTGGACAAGTTGTCCAACTGTGGGATGAGCAGGTTAAAGGTGCGCTGGGTGAAGAACTGGCTGAAGGGCAGAGCTCAAAGGATTTTAGTGAATGGGGCTACATCTGACCAGCGACTGGTCACCAGTGGTGTTCCTCAGGGTTCAATTCTAGGGCCGGTTCTGTTCAACACATTTATCAGTGATCTGGATGCAGGAGTCAAATGCACCATTAGCAAGTTTGCTGATGATACCAAACTGGGAGGTGCTGTTGACTCTCTTGAGGGATAAGAGGCCTTGCAGAGGGATCTAGATAGATTGGAGCATTGGGCTATGATTAATGGGATGAAATTTAACAAGTCCAAATGCTGGTTTCTGCACTGGGATGGAGTAACACCAGGCACAAGTATAAATTGGGAGAGGAGTGGCTGGAGAACAGCCCTGCAGAAAGGGATCTGGGGGTGCTGGTCGACAGTAGCCTCAATATGAGTCAGCAGTGTGCCCTGGCAGCCAAGAGGGCAAACCGCATCCTGGGGTGCATCAAACACAGCATAACTAGCCAGTCAAAAGAGGTGATTATCCCGCTGTATTCAGCATTGGTGTGGCCCCACCTTGAATACTGTGTGCAGCTCTGGGCCCTACAATTTAAAAAGGATGTAAAGGTCCTTGAATGCGTCCAGAGGGGGCCAACAAAGCTGGTGAAAGGGCTGGAAGGAACATCCTATGATGAACAGCTAAGGACGTTGGGCTTGGCTAGTTTGGAGAAAAGGAGGCTGAGGGGCAACCTCATTGCTCTCTACAGCTTCCTGAGGAGGGGAAGTGGAGAGGGACGTGGTGATCTCTTCTCCCCGGCATCCAGTAATAGGACACATGGGAATGGTTCAAAGCTGCCTTGGGGGAGGTTTAGACTGGACATTAGGAAACATTTCTTTACCGAGAGGGTGATCAAACACTGGAACAGGCTTCTTAGAGAGGTGGTCAATGCCCCAAGCCTGTCAGTGTTTAAGAGGCATTTGGACAATGCCCTTAATAACATGCTTTAACTTGGTCAGCCCTGAATTGGTCAGGTCGTTGGACTAGATGATCATTATAGGTCCCTTCCAACTGAAATAGTTTATTCTATTCTATTACAAATACTGTGTGAATGGCAGAAGGCTGCCATTTCTTTGTAAACTTCTTGCTTATAATGTCTTTATCTTTTATTCTTGGAGTTATATCTGTTTTATTGATCTGAGCTCCATGTGGGCAGTTCCGTTACTTAAAACTGCTGTAACTTATGTCTCTCTTTATTTCACAGGGTTGGATTTTTTTGTACTAAATCATTATTTGGTTTGAATATTCTCTTGAATATAGAAAGTGACTGCACTTTCTACTTAAATGTAGCAAGTGACTACATCTTTGTCTGTGAAACACTACCTCATATTGAGGGATATTCAGTCATCAGATCTGTCACAAAAAACCACATCTTTCTGTTCTTTCCAGAGGAAAATATAAGAAATTCAAAGACAGATGACAGGAGATAATCTCCTATTCTTCACTTGCTCTGCTTAGCTCCCTTGCTGATTTCCCAAATCAGTAGAAATTAGCTTAATCCTGAAACATCTTAATTGCTGTCCCGTCTTCAAAATCATCCAGACAGCTTTGATACCCACCTTAAAGTCTCCTTACATTCTGCTTCATTGACTGTCTGGGTTACAATGTTCCATGATCAAATTATCTATGAAAAATAGTTCCTTTTCATAGTTCTGAATTTACTTTGTCTGTGTTGCCAGTCTCCTTGTCCTTGTATTAAGGAATTAGAAACTTTTGTCTAGCTAAGTCATTCATTATTTTATGATCTTTTATCATGCCTGCTCTAACTTATCTTTCATGTTTTTTCTTGCTCATTTCCTTCCGAAAGTTACAAGCCCCGTCTTTTCAGTCTTTGTTCATACAAGGGTTTTTCTTAGGCTCCCTCTCTGATGTCTTCACAATCTCTGAAGTCTTGTCTACTCCCAGAAGTTAGGCACTCGGTAAATAAGCGGATGTCTTTGTGCTAGTTTCCTGTATGGATACTATTATCACCCACTAAGAAAGCCTTTGTATGAGGTGGGTTAATGTACTTGAAAGTGAAAGAAACTGATTCCCTTAATGTGCACTATGCACATCTACCTGTAATGTTCGTGTGGAACATGTAAACTATTGCAAATTCATACATAATATGTGAACTAACTTTTCTGCTTAGGCAAGCATTTGCTGTCTTCTTCCAGAATATTTTTGAGATAAAATGATCAGAGTTCCAAGTAGATGTCGCTATCAAATGGATTTATTGGAAGGCATTACAATACTGCAATACAGCAATTATACCATTTTTATGCAGCTTTTACACATTTCTAGCAGCTGCAGTTGGGAAAAGGTAAAAAGACCTTTTTCTTAGAGCTGTCTACACTGGTCCAACTCTCTTTCTTAAAATACTATTGTTAAATTAGATTCCTTTCTAATGTACCAATGATCTTCCCCCACTGTATTACTTTGCATTCATCAACACAGAACATTGCCTTTCTCGTGCAGTCCTCTCTTGCTTCCAACCAGGGTAAACTGATTCAGTATCACGTGCAGATTTTGCTGCCTTCCTCAGAAAATTCATAATCATAGAACCATAGAAAGATTTAGTTTGGAAGAGACCCCTGGACCCCTCTACTCCAAACTCCTGCTTACAGCAGGGATAAATTTCCACTGCCTCTCTGGGCATCTCTTCCAGTGCTGAACCACCTCCAAAAAGAAGCATTTGCTCATTATATGTAGGCAAAATTCCCTTGTTGAAAGTTGTGGCCATTACCTCTCTTTCTTTCACTGTGTCTTTACAGCTTCCCCATGAGGTAGGAGAGACTGCTGTTAGAACCCCCTTGGGCCTTCTTGTTTCCAGGCTGAGTAGAGCTAGTTCCTGCAGCCTCTCCCTGTGCCCATGCCCTGGACCATCTCCAGTTTTGTAACATTTTGTTCGTACTGGGTTTTCTATATGTGGCTTCTTCAGTGCCGTATAGAAGGAAATAATCACCACTGTCAACCAGCTGGTTGTGCTTTTGCTGATGTTGCCCAGCATGTGCTTAGCTTTCACTGCCACAAGGGCACATATTAAGCGTCGTATCCACCAGGATCTGCTGGCATGAAAGCAGAGCTTTTCCTGTTCACTAGGCCACCAGACTGTACCAACGCACATGCCATTCCAGGTGCAGGACTAAATATTTGTCTTTCTTGAATTTATGATTTCCTACTGGTCAGCTCCTCCCGTTTGCGGAGGCTGCTCTGAATGAAGCCCTCCAGGTGACAAACCACCCCCTTCTCTCCCTCCCCATTTCAGTCACTGGGTCACTGATGAGTGGGTTCCGTACTGTCATCCCGGATATTGATGCAGATGTTAAACAGAATCAGCTCCAATATTGACCTCTGAAGAAATCCATTCAACACCACAGGGCCCCAAGAGAATAATTAGCAACTCCTTCTACATGTGTACTGTGACATGTATTATTACATGTCTGACATGATAAACGCACTTTTTTTCTCTCTCTGGGCTAGCTTCTGATCCATGACAATATTTTTCCTTTTGCTGTTTGATCAGTGGACCTCTACATGAGGCTCCACAGCTCCCACATGGCTCCACAGCCTCATGTGGAACCTCTCAATAATCTAAATAAATACCATTCCCCTTAATCTGGTTTTAATGTTTTGTTAAAAAACTCCACATCACAAAGTTTTTATTCATTTGAATTATCCTTCTGGTTTTTTTCCTTGGCTTTGAGGTTCAAAACAGGGTTGTGCCTGCTTTTAAAATCTATATGTATTTAACCAATTTGCCAGGTGCTAATGCACAACTCTGTTTGTACTTTACCACATTGCTCCACAACCTTCTTAAACGCATAAGCTACCCATCGGTCCCCCTCCAGTCCCTGGAAGCTCTGATGCTCATTAGAGAAGGTGAATTGTTTTTTTAAATAGCTCATCCACCTCATTCCTAATCTGCCTCAGATCTTAATCCCTTTTAAGTCTGCAGCTTGTTTAACACCTCTTTTATTGTCATTTTTTACCTCCAAACTGCATCATTGCTACCAGGATACTTCCTGGTAACAGATAGGGAAGCAATCACATCAGAGTAGACAGGTGCAAATAAGTTATGTAGCATCTCACCAAAATTCTTTTCTTTCTTAGACCCACAAAATATTTGCTGGCTTCTGGATACTGATAGCTTTGTTGGCTGGCTTTACACCATTATCTGTACTTTCCAAATAACTTCTGGCCAATTTTGGTTGGCTGCTGCAACTTAGGCCCCTGCTTGCTAGTCATGGAACACTGGCATTCTGCAATTTGCAGGATTTCTGTTTTACCATGTCCTGAGCCTTCACCTTATTTGCCATAGTGTTTTACACCTTGCCTTCCTCCTGCTCTTTCTCATCACTTCTACACATGGCTCAGTGGTATTTTGAAGTTCAAAGCTTTTTTAAGTAGACTTTCCCATTAACTAGACTTTCTCATTTCTTTTTACTTCTCTTAACTTTCACCTTGTAAGAGTTGGACAGCTACTCAAAACTCGTAAGAGTTTGTAGCCAATGGAGAGAAAAGGGCTTAGCCATGCAGTTTCAGGATGGCTTAGTCACTCAGGAAAGAGGATGAAGGTAGGTGAGATGAATCTTTCTGTAGGAATCTCTTTCTGTCGTGTGGGAGTAGAGACGGAACCTAGAAAGAGTCAGACTAAGTGCTGTGAATGTTTCCCTTTGCCCTGGTCATCTTTGCCGCCCTGTGGCAAAACTTTTCGAAAGTGAGCCCTACTATACATTTAATGCACTGTCATTTAGCGGCTTGGACTATCTGTTTCCTAAAATTAAATTGATATGATCCATTTCTTGGGCTGATCTAATAAAAAAGAGGACATCCTGCTTTTCACCATCTTCCCTCCCTGATTGTTCTTCCACCCCTCCCTTGTACCACCTCTGTGTTTGTTGGACCCCTCATTTCAACTCACTTCCCTGTCAGAGAACTAATCCAGAAAAAGAGCAGATATAGGTTTTCTGGTAGGTTTTAATGAGGTGAAAGAACTCAGTGAAAACTTTGACGTGTCAGAGTGGGCCTGACGGGGTGGGGGGGGAGAACAGTGCAGCCAGGAAGGAAGGAATGGGGTGAAGAGACGGAGTAAGATCCTCCCATTTTGGATAGTGGCATGCTGTTAGACAGGCTTAGCTATCTTAGGTAATGTAACCCACAGAGATATGATTAAATCATTGCTCTAAACCTGGTCCTGTCTGACCAATTAACAAGTAATTAATGCCTCCTGTAATTATCATCTAATGCTAGATTTTCACCACTTCTTTTCTTTCCTCATTGTGCAAATAATTCCTTCATCCAGGGAAAGCTGGGATTTATATCCATCCTCATTCAGCTGCATTTCCACCCTGCACTAGATGGTTGGTAATTTGTACTTCACCTACTGGCATACAGAAACTTAATGTTTCCACACAATTAGGTACCTCCAGGTAAAAGCAAGACAGGTTTCAATACTTGTGTCATTTTAGCAGTGCAACACCACCAGGAGAGGTGAGCTGCAGAAGATGGGGCTTAGCTGATCTTTTCCATCTCTGATTTCTAAGACTTTCGTTCTTTAGGTACCAGTCAAAAATTTTGCAGATATAACCTCAGAGAGGATCTGAGTTTTGTTTCTAGAAGGCAATCACAACTGTGCGTGACACAGCTTCTCCAGATATGTAAGTACTGCTTGCCCTGGCAAAGAGAGTTTTGAGAGTCAGCGAGTATAGTGGAAACAGTTTTTATTTCCTAAAGAACAGATGGTAGAAGAAAAGAAAGAAAAGAAAACCCTTTAAAAATCTGGCATTGTAGCTAAAAAAAAATACATTCTCTAAAAACAAATCTATACCATCTAGAGTGCTAGGGCTGCAAGTGCTCAAAAATAGGCACTACTAAAATCAGAGCAGTCTGCCAATCTGTAATATTGTATATAATGCCATGAAACCGCACAGGAGCATGTATATAGCTAGTTCCCCTATCCCTACCCCTAACTTTTAACTTCTCACCTCATTATTCCCTTTCCTCCTCTACCTCTTTCTTCTCTCACAGTTACTATCACAGCCCTGTTCAGAACGAACTTTCGCATGGATTTCCCCTTTGATCTGCAAGAGCTGCCAGCATTTGCTGTAATAGGGTAAGTTCCCGGGAGCCTGGCTCCTTGCTCTACAAAGGTTATCATGTGAGCTCTGTTAAGAATTCTTCTGCAAAACAGTTACAGCTCTTTTAAACAGTTTGATTGTCACAATTAAGGCCTCTGCTTGTTAGGAATCCTCCTTCAGAAATGGTGCCCATGTAATACAATGGGTAAGGAAGGAAATGTGGGTATTATCAAGCTGTTTGTTATTTCCTTTCCATATATGTTTTTCAGAAATAAAGTTCTGGAAAAAAAAGTAAGTCTAACTTGGTCTAGGTTCTGGGTATAGATTTACTGAATGGTCCTTTAACGATGTTGATGGCATCCCCAAATGAACTGACTCAACAAGTATGGCCTTTTCACTTGCCAAAAATGGGACAAAAGATTTAACCAGGAAGTTTCCCTTTTACAAGGTCAGAATGGTTATCCTTTTCAAGAGAGTTTGGTACGCTCGACATGGTGGCAAGGGTAACTGAACCGTAATTGGATCCAGTGAGAAAAACAATTAATTTATTAAGATGAGTGTCAGTTTTATTTTATTTATGGAGATATCTGAGTTGGTTTCATTTGTGGAGGAAATTTTGGGAAAAGAAAGAATGAACTTAAGAAAAATGAGAAGAGAATTGGGAGATACTAGAGAAAAACTGAGTTTGGAATTGCTGTAAAGAAGAGTCTTGGGTTAGAGCTTCAGAGAGGCTCCAGGGAAATCACTGCAGAGCAGTAGTGAAGGGAATATACTGTAGGAACAAATACCTGGGCATTATGAACACATTCTGTTGCAAGACCTGGATCCCAGACCAGAAATATAGTTGAGGTTTTCCAGCTCCTTTTAATAGGCTGCTGTCATATTCATTTACTTGAATATGAACTCAAGTGGGATTTTTTGAAGACATCAAATATGTTGAAAATCTATGAATATACAGTAGCTTTTTTGCTAGTAATACGTATCCACTTTGTTCTTCACCTTAAATAGACTTGCATGCTGAACTCAGGGGAATCTGTTTGTTTAGATTGGCAAGGACAAAGGTAATCCTTATGATTTACAGTTGATAGAATGCAAAACTTTTTGTCATTCTGTTTTGAACGGAGTTGGCAGAGCTGTTTTTTTGCAGTACTGCACATAGGCTAGGAAAGGAGTGTATGACAACTGTGAAATGCTTTCAAATGCCTGGGTGTCCAATGTTTAGAAGAACAGCTAAAGACTTGGATAGTCTTGGATAAAGTCCTGATGCCAACTTGGAATGCACCAAATTCTCTTAACATTAAGTCTCAAAGTTAGACTCTCTTTCTATCCAACATATTTCTTCACTTTCAGGACAAAAAAACTGAGCAAGGCCAAGCACTATCAATAGGTAGACCTTGTTCTTCTGGTCAGCAAATGTTGTAATTTGCAAAATGTATACAAGAGGAGCACTTCTATTTTATTGACAAATTGATAGGCAGGAATGGAGGGATCTATTTTTTAATGCAAAGTATTACAAAGAAATTCAGTTCACCATGCAGCCCTTAGGCTCTTATTGCCTAAGGGACGGGTCTATTTTAACAGTATTGCTAAACAGTGCTGGCTTAAAATATTTAGGAGAAGCTTATTGGACATGTTTTTCTGTGAACAGCTTTATATTTAGTTTAAACTTGTTTCTATGCAATTTTTAAACGATCAAGCAGGAATTTTCCAACATACAACCTTTTAAGTAAGCTAAATTAATCTTTGATTGATATTTGGCAAAGGCCTGCATAACATATAACACAGGAAAATTCCATTAATTTTTAAAATTAATAGAATTAAAATGTTATCTGTTTATCCTCAGTGTTTTGTGGGTTAATTATTTGCCACATAAAATAATACTTCCCCTTACCAATTCTAAATGCACTTTTTTCACTCTTTCTTTTTTTTTTTACTTCACCTTTGAGTATTAGGCCCTATTTATCCAGGTCTCATTAAGCTAGAGAGCACAAGCATCAAGGCCAGTCCTTAGACAACTATAGTTTTTTGGTTTTATTATGATCAGGAACATAGGCCTAAGTGATTAACATCATAGAGATGACATACTTTGCTTTAGGCATCTCTCTATTACTTTTAATATTTGATGTAGGTATATAATTTTGCTGAACCAGAGTTAAACTCCCTTCATTTTTACTATTTCCTGTTCGAACCTGATGTCTAAGTTCTGACAGTACTGGTCCTTGCCCAGTTGCTCTTCTCCAGCCCCCACTGAGATCTGTCAGTCCTTTTTTATAGATTATTTTTATAGATTATTTTATAAGTTTTTATAGATGAGATTTCCCCCTCTAAGCAAGAGAAAATTTAAGTGGTAAAATGGCAGTGTGTGTTACAAAGAGGTCCAAAATAATCTCTCCCCTTTCATCAGGGAATCAATGTCTTCAAGTGAGTTGCTGTAGGAGTAACCCTCTAGGGGACATTTAAAAGACTTCATAAACAGCTGAAGATGAAAAACACTTAAACTCAGTTTCTTGGCTGATGGTTTGTGTATTATATGTTGTTTGGTATCATTTTATTTCATTTTCTCTACTTTAGGATATGTTCTGGATTCCTTGGAGCATTTTTCGTTTATCTCAATCGCCAAGTGGTCCTATGCATCCGGCGTCATACGGCTCTGAGCCAGTTTCTCACCAAATAGTGAGTGCCTTTGAAGATATTCTCTTTAGGGACCAGATTTTTATACCCTACTGGTATTGGATAGTAACAAATGCTTTCTGGAAGCTAGTAGAACTATTCGAAGTATATGATAGTAAAAATAGGAGAAACTGAAATTATATGAGAATAAGATATCTGCAAACATCAAAAGAATTTGTTCTGAGCTGGATTTTCTTCTTAACCAGCCCAAATAGTTCAAATAGCTTCTTGATTTAGAAGGGAGACTCTGTAATATTCATTAAGAGGACAAGGGAAACTACTGATTGAACAGAAAATGTTTTTAATTAGAAAATCAATGATTGTGCTTCTTAAGATCATGCTGCTTCTGATTATTTTTTTTAGAATCTGTAAAAAATAAATTCAACATCATTTATATTTAAGAAAATTAAATACAACTGAAATCTAACTATGTCTTTAAAATCTAAAATGTTTTTAATCAAAATGTAAGCAAAAATGTAAAGAATGTGCTGCAGTATTGCAATTACTGCATACTTACGAACCAAAAGCTGAAACTGATAGTAACCAAATGGTGTGAATTGCAACATGGAAAAGAAATGCAAAACAAAATAAAAATCTTAGCAATAAAGGTTTTACAGGGTACTTTTTTCCCCTGTCTAATAATGTTATAGCCTCCAAAGTTATAACCTGAAGAAGAAAAGGTGACTAACTGTAAATGCCTTCAGTCTCTTTACAGAAGGAATCTGATGCTATGAGAATTTTTTAAGTTGAGAGGTGTGGAGGACCTACATTTCTTAGCAAGTTGCAGATGTGAGCAGAAGAAAACCACTAGTTAAAAAGAAGTTCAAACTAACTTAATTTATTATGTGGAAGAAAAATTGTCTTTCTTCACTTTGTAGCATTACCCACAAGCACCAGCAGACCCATCAAACAAAGTTAATAGAGAAGTGGAGCAATGCCTTAAAAGCAGGAATTTACTTTAAACTTTTGGCTAATTTCTCAGAATTTTGAAGGTTCTTAGACTGAAAGAAATTAAAGGTTATGTTTTGTCTTCCTGAATACCACAGCATCTCAGCCAGAACTTCCTGTAGGGAACACAGTAGTTTGTCAGGGGAGCCCTGACAGGATTAGTCCAGCACATGGAGGCAGCTTAGACTCATGTTGTCTTAGTGCCCATGAAGTGTCACGGTGTACCCAGAAACCCACCCTGGGATAGGAGACAGCAGTACGAAAACACAGATGGCTTCAGCTTGCTGTCCAGCTATGCCCCACCGGCCCAGCACAGGTAGATCCACTAGCCACCAAGGACACCTTCCCAAAAATTGTGACGGTCAGCAATTCAATGGAAAGAAAAACAGTTTTTTCTCATAAGAATTAATGCAATGGGGGATGCATGCAGAAATGTATGAAAAAAACCCTACATTTAAATACACTAGGACAGGATACATTGCATAGGGGATGAAGAGGCAAGACTGGCATAATCAGGACAAATGGACGAGGTGCTGACTTTTGACAATAGGTCAACACATCACTGTAAATGAACATCCCTCGCTGTGTATTCAAGTCTGTGCATTTTGTACATCCCTCTCTCCCGCCATCACTCCCATTACATTAATTCTGATGGGAAAAATGGCTTTGCTGACAGTTGAACTCTGTATGAATGATGATGATCAGTGGAGCAGGGCATTAAATTGCCAGTAACAGAGCCCCAAAGCAATAGATACAGATGTGGCAGAGAGCTTTCACAGAAATAGCATTCATAGTTCTGAAGTGATAGCGCTACAAGAAAAGAATGTGAGGTTGTATTTTAATAAACTTTTCTTTCCTTTCAGCCGCCTCATATACCCTGGGGTTATAACCTTCCTTATAGCAACTGTGACCTTTCCTCCAGGATTTGGGCAGTTCATGGCAGGAGAGGTGAGAGCGGGATGTGTATTTGCAATTCAGTGCAGTTCTGCAGAACAGTCCCCCCTTACCCTGTGCCCCAATAAACCATAAGGTTTTATGTCATGGAAAGGGAAAGAAAGATTTGGGAGGAGTTTGGACTGAGGAGGGACTATATTCTGAGACTTATGATCTCTGCTATCTCCTTCATATAAAATTTGAAAAACGCCACTGTCCTAAGCAAGTAATACGGAAGATGTTACTCCATGTGTGAAAGTAGTTATCCTTTTACCAGTTCCATCTCTCTTCCTGAAGATTAAAAATGTGAATTAAGGCTCATAATCATGAACTACTGAAGTAAAAATCTCCTCTACTTTCTTGGAAGAGAGGTAGAATATTTACTCCATCTAATCTCATGGCTTTTGCCTGGGTTTTTTTGCTGTTTAGTTGATGCCACGGGAAGCCATCAGCTCTCTCTTTGATAACTATACCTGGGCAAAATACACAGGGGACCCTCAGATCCTAGGGAAATCTGCTGCCTGGATCCATCCCAAAGTCAGTGTCTTCATCATCATCCTGCTTTTCTTCCTCATGAAGGTAGGAAACCCAGTTCACCATAACCCTTCTCCACTCGGAGTGAATGTTCTTGATGCTTTGTAAAATAGTTTGTGAACTGCAATGAGGACTTGCTGGGTATTGAATGAAGCACTACAACTGAAATGGGGTCTTACATCTTTTGAAGTGATTTTTGCCCACCTTGAATGCAAGATTACCAAAATTATTAGGGAATAGTTTCCTGGTCTTAATATAGTGACCTCCTTCACTGCTCCCTAGGTCATCTTCCTCACACATCCTGCTGAATGTCCTTTGTTACCCACCGGGTAGTAGTTGGTAGGGAGGACTACGTCAGGAAAGATTTCTCAAGTTCCAAAAAAATAAGTAATTGAGTAAAAAGCTCTCAGATAATTTATGTTTGGTCTAAATGAAGACTGACACAGTCTACTTAATATTCCTGACTACAGATAGGAGACAAATAAGAATATGCAAGCACAATCTATAGTTGCATGAGGCTCAAGGATTTGTTAGCAGTACTGTAACTTGATGGAGAAATGCAGCTGAAAACAGTTTTGCTCACTTCTTGGAAAGCGACAGTGGATTAAGTGTTCTGAGCTGACATGGTCTGTAGAAGTTGCAACTGAAAGGATTGAAAGGATCAGCTGTGTAACTGACACATGACAGAGCAAGAGAAGAGATTTGAAAGAAGAAAACATTATATTCCAGTATTCAAAATACAAGTAGCAAGAAAGAGGTTTTCCTGGGCGAGAGGGGGAAGATAAAAGGGTAAAAATATCATAGAAACGGTGATTTTTTTGTTGCAAAGGAGCAAAAGAGCTGAGACCACCTTGCAATATCAGTTGAACATTTCAGTAGATCAGGAATGGACATCAATGATTGATTGATACAGCTGATTCCACCTAAAGTAAAACACTGTATCAAATTTCTGACAGGCAGTTAATGGTTCTGCTTCTGTGATAATTCTGATTATAGTGTACCAAGCAGTTAAGGTCTCATTTACTTGAATAAAAGACGGATGGACTACATGGTGTATCTATCCTGAGTCCATCTGTTCTCCCTTGGAAGAGTTGTAACCTCAGACACTAGATTCATTGGCCTTGTCCCATTAATTAAGGCTTCCTCAATTCACTAGATAACTGCTCCAAGCAGTTTATTTTCTTCTGGATATATTCAGGGTTGGGACAGACCACCTAAAAAGAAACTGCTGTTTCGATTGTAGGCAAAGACTTGGCCTGATTCTCCACTGCACTATAGTCCCAATTCTCAGCTGTATTTGGCCTGGGTTCAGTACTGCAAAGACAGAGCAATACTCCACTTCTGCAGCTTGCTAGCCTCTGTAGCCAGCCAGAAACCTCTCCTCTGGCATATTCAAATGGCTTATGGAAGGAAGAGCAACAGCCAGTATCAAATTGATGGTTCAACCCATCCTCACAGCATGGGTGTTCCTCTACCATGGGCTGAGAGTTGCTGTTTTGCTGGTTCTTTGTTACCTTTATAGAGGGCTTTCCTAAATGGAAGGCTACATCCTAGCTTCATTTTCCCTTTTATGCCAACCATCCTATAAGAGTTACAGTGGAAAAACTGTCTTGGGTGGATTTCCTCTCACCAAATTGACTGTCTACAGATTAGTATCTCATCTATAGCTACAACAATGTCTGCAGAGGCATCACCTCCTCCTCAAAGGTGCCTTGAACAGGAAGGATTTGCCCACTCTGAGGAGAATATGGTCCTGAAATACGTGAAAGTATTGCTCTTGATGTGCTGGACCATGGTTGTCTCTCTCCTATGGATGATACTGGTGCAGCAAGGGACATCTTGCCAGTATGCTTCTTTGTACAAGCTTTTGAAACAGCAGCATTCTCTGTGTTTTCCTCAACTGTGGAAATCTCTTGTCGTATTGCCTGAGAAAGTCTGAGCTGTAAGATTAGGCTGTTGCCTCCAGAAGAAGTCTATATGTGCTGGGCTAAGTCAGCATTTGAATTGGTTTTAGCAGTACAGGACAGATTTCATCATTTTGCCCCATATAGTGATAGGAAAAGAGGCAACAGACACAAGCTATAACAAAGGAAACTTATGACAGTTGGACTTGAGGAAAAAATTCTCCCCAGAGCAGTGACACAAATGCCCAGAAAAGCTGGGGAACCTCCACCCTTCAAGATGTTCAGAACTCCCCTGGACAAGGCCCTGAGCAACCTGATCTAATTTAGGAATTAGCCCTTCTGTGAGAGCAGGGAGTTGGGGGAGAGACCTCCAGAGTTCCCTTCGTACTGAAATCTTTCTGAGTCTGTGAAATGTTGACAACCTTGTTCTATGAAAAGCCAAGCTGTTTGGAGCAGTAGGAAATCTCAACTTCTGAGGTCCAAGGCAAAGGAACTCTCATATTCATCCATCCCCTTGGTGATTCAGCTTCCCTGACACCACAGCAATTGCCCAGAGGTCCTCTGCATCAGTGTTGGTGTGTTGCCAGAGTTCCTCCAGCTCCCCTTCACACCTCACAGCCCCTTTACCCTTCACTTTCCGGTTGAACTGCCAGATCCCACAGAACATGTCTCCTCACAGATTCACAGGCTGGGCAGTAGAGTGGGGCTGCAGGATATGCTATTGCTGCTCAGTAACCACCACATCCTCTGCCTCTGTTCTAGTTCTGGATGTCTGTCATTGCTACCACGATGCCAATCCCCTGTGGAGGTTTCATGCCTGTTTTTGTTCTAGGTGAGTTTCAATTTTGTGTTGCAGCATATAGGTCTGACAGGTGGAGAGGATAAGAGAGACATTGCATACGTACCCAGTAGGTTTCTTCTAGTGGATGAGGAGTCATCACTTGATGTCTATGACAAGCTAGGTTACCAGTCCATATACCAGCCTCTGAGTCTCTGCTTTTGTCATTTTCCCACCCCCCAAATCCAAATGCTGAGGAGGAAATCCCTGTCCTTTTACATAAGGAAAGCCACACTGTGGGGAGGCATGCTGAGCCATGGCCTCCTAATTTCTCTGCCTCTTCACCTATAGAGAAACTCTCATCCTACGATTAGTGGTAGCTGTTCCTTTTGCCCCTGAAGGCCAACTAGAAGAGAGAACCTCAAAACTAGTATCTGCAATGTAATCCACCAGTTATTCATTTTTCTGACGGAAATATGGTAACATACGGGAGTTTATTGTTTTTTAGCTGTTTTTAATTCCAAGACAAAAAAATAAAAAGAATACGATGCTAATGTTAAGAAAGAGACGCTATGTTAGACTAAAGTACACAAGCTCATGAAGTTCAGCATGAAGTATCCACAGCTCTTAAATGAAATGGTGTGCGCTAAGGACCTCTGGGTTCTGGCAGGCAGCAACTGAACAAGAGTCAATAGCATGCCCTTGTCATGATGAAGGCTAACCACAAAAAGGGCTGTATTAGGAAAAGCCTAGCCAGCAAGGCAAAGAAATTGGTTATTTCCCTGCATTCAGCATTTTGGACACAATTCTGGAATATTGTGCCATTCTGTGTCCACCAATACAAGAGATTTTGACAAAGTGCAATGAGTCCAGCAGAGGCCACTGAGATTGTTGGGGAGCTGGAGCACAAAACAAACAAGGAGAGCCTGAGGAAGTTGGGCTTGTTCAACTGACAGAAGAGAAGGCCAAGAGGGGATCTAACTGCGGCCTTCACCACCTAATGCAGCAGCGGATAGAGAGGATAGAAAGACTCCTCTTAGAGACACACAGTAAATAGGAAGTAAAGGCACAAGTTGCAGCAGGGGAAATTCTGCTAGGACATAAGAAAAAAATTGTTTCCTTGGTTAAGGTGCTCAGAAAGGCTGGAGACTCCCCATCCTTGCAGACTTTTAAAGCTTGTGTGGACAAGGCCTTGGGTGGCTCGATCTCACTTTGAAATTAGCCCTGTTGTGAGCAAGGTTCAGAACAAGACCTCCAAAAATCCCTTCCCACCTAAACTCTTCTGTAAGCTGTGATTCTAGTGTTTGGACATTCATAGAATGAGTGTGTGAAGGGCCTCAACTGTGATCTGGACTGACACTGTACATATTATGACAATACCTGCCTGGGAATCACAAATACCACTCTGCCCGGTGTGCTTAAGTGGAAGAATGAGGGGTCAACTGTATTTACATATCTTAGTACCTTTTTGTCCTTTTGGAGTCTAACTTCTATATTTTGTAACTGAGAACTACTCTTTAGTGCCCAGTGTCATTTTAATGTAGGTTTTGATTTTGTTTCTGTTAGAAGATACTCAAGTGATCGCCCAGCATAGCTGCACGGCACAGACTGGATGTTCCTTAGATGTTAATTCCATAATTGTCAGTGATATTTTCCAGGTGCTGCATTTGGGCGTCTTATTGGGGAAATCATGGCATCACTTTTTCCCAATGGGATCCTCTTTGATGGTATTGTTTATCAAATCTTACCTGGAGGGTATGCTGTCATTGGTGAGTCTCCATGTCTTTCTTTTCCTTCGCCTGGTCCCATCCCCATGACTTTCCTGGTTGACATGATATGCTGTTTCTATATGACAGTCGTCTTCTCTCCCTATTCCTTTTCCACCCTACCTGGGAAAGGTGCAGCAGCTCTGACAGGAGCAGTGAGCCACACTGTCTCCACTGCTGTGATCTGCTTCGAGCTGACAGGTCAGATCTCTCACATCCTCCCCATGATGGTGGCTGTCATTCTTGCCAACATGGTGGCCCAGAGTCTGCAGCCCAGCCTCTATGATAGCATCATCCAAGTGAAGAAGTTGCCCTACCTGCCAGACCTGGGCTGGAATCACATAAGGTATAGTAGTAAAACAGAGGTGGAGGTGGGGAGTGGCAAAGAAATAAAGCAGAAGAGGGTGAGACCATGGGAGAATAAAAGGTCATGAAAAGGGGATGGTACTACAAAGAAAATAAAAAGGCAGAATAGGCCTGGAGCGAGAAAAAACAAATGGTGGAGTAGAATTAGGGTTCATACACAGAAATGGAGAAAAGTCCTCTTCTTTTTTTTCACTGAAAGCACAGGTTTGAATAATCTGCAACGTTACTGAATTTGTATTAATATTACCAAATTGTTTCAGTTTAAAAATCTAAAAATTAAGTGACTCATTTTCCATTTTTTTCCGAATTCAGTGGGGTTTGGATTTTTTCCTCCAGCAAATGTTTGAAATATCATTTTATTTGGATATTTTGCTTAAAACAAAATCCAGTTATTCATATACATTTCTTCCTATCTCTAGTATATATAATGTACATAGGTATGTATATATAAAACATCTATACCTATATGTGTATAGATATGTGTATTTTTATGGTGAGGCATAATGGAGCGGAATACAACTGTAATGAAAATCCAGTTAATCTGTATTGATCCTGTTGGAAAGTCCTCTGACTAATCTCACAGAAGATTATTTAGCAACTGTATTGAGAACACTTTTAAGGAAGTGGTCATTTATATATTTCTTTAAGGAATTTATCTGCTAGACATTTTTAATATGCTAGCTCTTCACCTTATTGTTTATAAATTCACAGCAAATACAATATCTTTGTTGAGGATATTATGGTCCAAGATGTGAAATTCATCTCCTCCAACTGTAAATACCGAGACTTGCAAACTCTTCTCCAAAGCACCACTGTTAAGACTTTGCCTTTGGTGGACTCACCAGGTAAGCAATGTGGAGAAACTGGTCGTTCTTGAAGACTGTCTCAGCTTAAGAGCCAAAGAAACTAGCTTTCAAATTACATGCTGTGAAGGAGACAGTGTAACCCAATACATAAAAAATCATCCTAAAAGTCTTCCTCTATGGATGATGTATGACAGAAGGCTGTTTCAGCTGGTCAGACAGGTAAGCTGGAGTGTGGGCAGTGGAGCAGATATAGCAGGTAAGGGAGGTGCGTGGGAAGTTTGTGGACTGAACTGTGACCACTAGGGGAATCTTGCGTAAGTAAAGAGCCTGCTTCTGATGTGGTGCTGAGGAGTGGCACAACTCAGGGATGGTGAGCTTCCCACAGCCCTCAGTGTATTAGCAGGAACTAGCAGGGCTGGTCAATGACTCTGATATAACTCTAGATAGTACAAGTCCGAGCACTTTGAAGAGGTTGGAGGGAGGAAGGGGCAGTGTGTGGCAGGGGACATTCAAAACCTTGAAGAGGCTTAATGGCTTCTCTGCTCTGTGTTATGCAGAGACCATGATCCTTCTGGGGTCTGTAGAGCGATCTGAACTGCAGGCTCTCCTCCAGAGACATATAAGCCCAGAACGGCGACGGCTCCTCAACAGAGAAATGCAGCAGAAGCTGTCTGAGGCACCCTACGATGGGCACAGCAAGGGACCGTGGGCAACCCTGCCAAAGCTGAAGCATGAATCTTTTGCTTATGTTGATGAGGATGAGGATACAGATGAGAAGGGAGAGGTGAGGGAGAGAAGTGGAGAGACCGCAACACAGATACTGCTTAAGAAGCAGTAAGGCATTTAGACAGGCTGAGAAAGAAATGACACAGGTTGGACTTTATTTTCTCTCCTTTCCATAACAGCTGCCTCGGCCCCCAAGTCCCACTCCCAGTTATCCAGAGGAGCCCAATGGCCCAACAAGTCCTCTCAAACAAATGCCTGAAACTTCAGAGCCACAGCAACTCCCAGGTATGGTAACTTCTGGCATGCCTCAGGCACATCCTAGTCAGCTTGTGGAAGCTTTCATGCTGTGTTTACACGCTGTGAAAGGTGCTGATTTCCCAGAGACTGAGAGAAGGCACTTTCTCTGCTGTTCCCGTATTAAAGGTACTTTGTTAATGTACCTCAACATCAGTGTAACGTACCTGGAAATATCTTCTGTTTGTGATCCCTCAGAGAGCACGGCAAAAGTAGGCCCACTCAGGCTGCTCTCTTTCTGTCACTACTGTCCACTCCATCCTTTGCAATAGCATCTCCTCAGACATTTTCTGGAGAATCTGCATGGAAGGGTCCCATCTCTTGCCTCCTTCACCCTGTGAATGGATTTCCCTGGGAAAAGCATCCCGAGAGCTAAACATCTGTACTTGTTTTTTGAGTAGCTTAGGCTGTTGCTCAGCCATCTCCAAAACTGAACAGCTCCTCCCTTGGACACACATCTCTGATTCAGCTACATTAATATGATGGACAAATATTGATGTATTGTGTTCTTTGTGGGCCACCCCAGCCTATATTAGCTTTGCTTCCAAGACTGTACTCATAGCTCATATCTGATTCATGTATCATGTATGTTTGATGCAGGATGGTGGGTTTTTTTTCCTTTATGTGTCTTGAAATATGCAGAGAGTGAGTAAGCACAGAGGTGTAGCCCAATCTTGAGAATGAATACAGAGGATAGGGCTCTGGCTTGTGCTTTTAGGCACCTAAAGGTTAGCACATAATAGAGCATATAGCACATTCTCATTCTTTAACACCATTCATGTATGACTAAACCTCTAAGGCATAGGAAAATCCACTTTATGCTTCTGTGGCAGTAGAGTGGTGGGACAGCCATCCACCTTCCTTATCAAATCAGAAAAAGAATCACATCGAAACTAGGACAGTGTATGAGACATTTTACGTGAAGCTAGTACTGAGTGATCCAGGATTGACAAGTGGAAGTGGAGCAGGCGTGACTTCACAAGGCTTTCCCTGCCATAATTTTTAGTTTGGCTCACAGCTGTCATTTTTTCTGACCAACTTTTCTCCACAGCCGTGTTCACTTCACAACAGCACCATACCCTATCTCCTCCTCTTTGCTAATTCCTGACTGTCCTGCCTGGGAGAATAATTCTGCAGTCTTTTTCATTCCCACCATTACACTGCTGGCACAACCCAGGGACTCCTCCCCCCTTTGTACCTGTCACATTCAGGATGTTGATATGTTTTGTCTTTGAAGTAATTTCCAGATTCTCACCTCCCCTTTCCATACTCATCCTCCAAACCACATTCTCTTTGTGGACTGCAGAAACCTCTAGTCACAGCAGTTTATCCCTTGTATCAGGTTGTTTGCTGTGTTAGTAGTCTTGCTTCTGTGTTTTTTTTTTTCTTTAGGGACACTGATCTATGAATATTATCTGCAAGGGCTACTTTGTAATGGTTTATTTCCTCTCCTCGAGGAAAAGATATTTCATGGGAATATTTATTCTGGCATGTCCCAGACACAATCTTACAAACTGAATGCTAGATTATGACTGGCTCAGCTCTGTCATATTACCATCTACTATGCCCCTCATATTATTTCCCAGCCTGCCTTGGGCAAGGAGATGGGCATGGGGCTTTGTATTTTTGTTTCTCACTTGTTCTTCTCTCTTATATATGTGTTTGTTTTCATCCTTCAGGCAATTTAAGGAGTCTGAGACAACTGATCCAGCAGTTCTTGTGCCATTACAACCGTCCACTTGAAACAGAGAATGCCACCCAGGTTAGCGATACAGAGAGCCTAGTAGTACCCTGAAGAGGGAAGGGAATGCAATGGAAATAGAATCTACTATTCAAAGCCATTCAGCATTTGGCCAAAGCATGGACATGCTTATGGTCCTGAACTCTGACAGCATCAGTGGGGAAGTCTCTCCAAGGAGAAAGGGTGTGATTACTGTAAAGGAGTGTGCATCTTCCTAAAGAGCCATCTGTCAAGGCTACCATCATGACTGAGTGTGGGCTTCTTTTTCTCAGTGAATAACTTAATGCTGTTTTGGCTAACCTGGAATAAAGTGCAGTTCTATTCCATTTGGCAAACAGTTTTGGCAAGATAAAAATGAAAAAATGCTTTTGCCTTGTGCCATGTTAGATGCCCTTGGGTATCTGACATATCTGCACAGGGTTGGTGGATATCATACAGAGCCTATGGGAGACACTCTAGGGCAGTAGTTGGACCCCATGTGGGATATCTAAGAGCATCTAAAGCAGTACTAGATGACCGTGTTTGGGCACCTGAATTGCTCCATCAGCATTCCATAGTCAATCTTCATTGGCAAGGGAGGCGCAGCAAGTACAGAGTACACCTTGTAATGTATGAGTATAAAGAAAATCTAAACACTCAGTAATATACTATTTGGAACAAAAAGGGGACGACATGGGGTGAGGAGGCTGTGCAAACTTTTCCTTTCTGTACTCTTTGAAGCTGTGGGTTCTTTGTCTGTCCTGAACAGTGTTTTCTCCTACAGGAGCCGGTGGAAGTTGTTGACACAATGAGGCCAGAAGAGGTAAGACTGGGTGCAGAAAGGGAGTGAGGTTAATTGAGTGCTTCTTTTGCCCATTTCATATCACTTGCAATACTTCCTGAACTCTGACAACCTCAGTGATTGCCACACAAAGCCATAGCTAAAGCCATTTTCTTCTTAGAGTTGCACAGTGGGCAAGTCTCACCCAATAACAGAAGAGATTGTTCTGCTAGATGTGCTGAATAAGGCTCTGACTAATCTGATCTAGCTTTGAAGTCAGCCCTGCTGAGAGCAGGGTTTTGGACTAGAGACCTCCACAGGTACCCCCTCACCTATATCCTTCCGTGTGTCTGTGTTATTCCTTCATTTTTTACACAAAGGAACAATTATCTTGCAATGACAAGGGGAAGATGTACTCAGAAAGGAAAGCTAAGATCACTCCCTCTTTAAGCAGGAAGGAGCAAAACCTCACCTTCTCAGAAAACCTCTGAGGTACTGGAATTGCTCTGTTTCTGTAAGGACTTGGCATCTGGCAAGGAAGGGACGGGAAACCTGAGGGGTGTGATATAATGGGCAAGATGAACGATCTACATAGGAAGGAAGAAGCATTAATAGGAGAATGGGACTAGTTTGGGTACACAGGACAGCAACACTGCTGATTACTGTAAGAGTGATTCCTCTTCTTTCCTGTGTCAGATAGATGCTTGGGAACAGGAGGAGCTGAACAAGAATGTGTGCTTTGACAGCTGCCGCATAGACCCTTCCCCTTTCCAACTGGTGGAGAGAACTTCCCTGCACAAGGTGGGTGCAGATGTCTCTCTGAGGCATACACTATTTTTCTCCACCCTATCTATCATTGCAAGTCTAGTCTATGACTTATTTCTTCTCCTTGTCTTCACCTACAACTACTATCACCAGCTACTTCCACATCCAGCTACAGAAGTCAGTTTGTTCCTATAACCTTTTGTGTGTACCTCCAATCTCCTGCAAAATGAAAGGCTACATGATAAGAAGTCTAAGTGCGTTTATTAAAATAGCTTTTGGACACCACATAGGATTTTCCAGCCACTACATTAACAGAAGCATTGTATGCCTCGCTGCTGGGGGCATTACACTGAGATTTACACTCCGCTTTGTCATTGTGCAGCACTGGAATGAGTACTTCTGGATTTCTCAGGGTGTTTCTGTCAGGGTATAGCGTCTGCCTCAGTGTATGAGAAGAGTTGCTTCAAAGCACCCTATATCATAGGCTCTTCATTGAACTGAGGAACAAGGAAAGAGGAAGCTGGATCATACAGCTTCTAGAGCTAGCACAGGATGACTGAGGATAAAAGCAATCATTGTATATTGGGAGTAAGAGAGGACTGGTCTTCCACTCAATGGAAATGGAAAGCAGTCAACTGAAGCAAAAGTGCACAGTGCATGTTTTTATTCATTTAACGGTGAACGGTCAGCATATGCCTTGCACAAAATTAATTAATTACTATTATCAAAGGGGTAAGATCTCAGCCTTGAACAAAATAAGAACAGGTTAGCATATACTTAAGATGAGTTTGGTGTTTTCTAAAGGGCTGGCTGAAGTAATCTGAAAACCACAAGCATTTATCTTTGAGAATATAAGACTTACAAGAAATTATACTTGAAGACTGCAAATGGGGAAAGTTTCATACCTCTCATAAAAAAAAACAAATGAGAAGCTTTGAAATACCAGACAAGTCAACTTAACTTGGATGCACAAAAAATGCAGGAATAAATAATCAAACTATCTGAGGTATGCACAGTTAGAGCTAAATGTGAGACTACTGACAATGGCAAGAATATCACAGCTTATCATGATCAAATTGTATTTAACCAGTCTGATTTTCTTTTACACCAGAGTAAAATGTCTTGTTCCTGAGAAGTGAGATTTTCCCTAGCTTACACTTGGACATGACATTCAGTATCTCATGTGATGTTAATTCTTTTCACACCAGCTGTGAAAGAATGACTTTATGTAAGGCCACAGGTAAAGTCCAGCTAGAGCTCAGCTTAAAGAACTTGGAGGCTGGAAATACCTCACAGATGAACACTGAGAATGCTGAAAGTTTTAGAAAGCCTGATCTATGAAGAACAGTAAAATAATGGGGTATATTTAGGCTGAAGAAAAGAAGACTGATAGCAGTGTGATATCTGTCCTTTTAAGAAGGCTTTGTAAGAGAAGGGGAATAATTTGTTCTCAGTGTTCCTACTGCACTGGATAAGCAGCAATAAGCTTAAGTTTTGACAGGAAATATTCTGGAACAGGAAAAAAGAAATCTTCTAGTGTTAAGGAAAGCACTGGAACAAATAGCCTAAGCAGGTTCTGACTTTGCATATTACTATATGACAGTTTAATTTCCAGTACCAAAATGAAATAGATCCCCAAATACACAGGCTGTTGGATGTGAATCTCTGTTTGCCAGATGCAGGAGGGGAGTGACCTTGAGAATGTGCTCTCCATCATCAACACACTCCCAACTATGGCTACACAGCAGAAGGACCAAAGGATAGTATTTGCCAGCTACAAAAGGGGAAGGAAGAGGTAGTTTCTCACAGGGATGACTGCAGACTTATACGCCTTTGATATTTGCATTTCTAAATCCCAAGTCCCAGCTCTGGCAGCAAGTATCATGTTACCAGTTTCCAAAGTCCCTGACATGGTCTTTTGTGTTTTTGCTCATAGACACATACGTTGTTCTCATTACTGGGCCTCAGCCATGCCTATGTAACCAGTATGGGGAAGCTGAGGGGAGTGTTGGCTTTGGAAGAGGTAAGTCTCCTCCTAATCAACTGCAAATGTTCTGTGGATCATTGCAATAACTTACAGGTGTTGGAGAGCCTAGCTGGGAATATATATAACTATGATCGCTACATTTTCAATCCCGTGTTGAATTCTGAATCAACCCTTTGGAAGCCATGTAAAGGAATGGAATGTATTTGAGGCAGCAGCAGGCGTTTTTTACAGGGATGTTAGATGGTTCATCCTTTTCATGAATGTAGGCCTCTTAATTGAGTGGCTATTAGCGTCTCTGAAAATGGTGTCAAATTTTCTATTTACTGTGGAATGAAAAATTACAACACCAGTGTAAAAGATGATCTCCACAGGCCCCAGAGGTAGACCTGTGACTCTCTCTATTTGTGATCCCTTTACCCTGGAGAGTAGATGAACTTCTGCTGGGTAGGGCTGGGTCAGCCTCCCTTTCATCCTTTTTTTATGAACTTTTTCTTTTCTCATAGCTTCAGAAGGCAATAGAGGGCTCCACACGCTCTGGGGTTCGCCTCCGCCCACCCCTTGCCAGTTTCCGCGATACCAACCGGACTTCCATCAGCAGTGAGAAGGTCAGCCAGGCCACTCAGGTGTGGAGCCAGCAGGACAACTGCATGGTGGCAGCACAGCAAGCAGCAGATTTGGGCACAGAGAGCCCACTGCCTCCCTGCTCGCACTCCCCCCAGCCCTCACACTTGCATGAAGAGGGGGAAGTCCTGTGCTCCACTTATGCCACTGATACTGAGTTGGAAGAGATGGAGCTGACAGGTCCAGTTGCTGAAAACATCTCAGACATCCTCAAGGACATAAGCCTACGCTCCACTGACCTGGATGAGGATGAAGATGAAGATGAGGATGTCCCCTTATAGCTGGTGTGAGGGGAGTAGTCCATCACACTCTTCAGTTGAGCCAGTCTTCTTGTGTTTGCTCCTCAAAGAGAAGCTTTTGGATGTTCTTTGCAATCCCCACAGAGGATTAATTCAGCTGGGAAAAGGGGCATTGGACTGATCCTTTCTTCTGCTGCTTTCTCTCCATGCAAAGACTGTTAGGCTGTTGGACTATACGGGTGTGTGCAGGACTCAGATGTGGACTGCAAGGTGGCTAAGGGCAGGCTCATAATGCTTAGGCTTCTGTCATGTCTACGTAACACGGCAGAAGGGATTGTAACCGGACATGAATACTACAGTCAGGATGGTCTGTGTCAGTCTGCCACGTGGAAAGTCGAGAAGGAGCAGCTCTTCTCATTCTCCATTTGTGTCATCCTTCCAGTCACACCTGGCCTGCGTGCACCAGTGTAAACAGAGGCAGACCTCCAGCCTAGAAGCATATTGCTGCTTCTGACTAAAATCCTGTCTATGTGGCTGCAGCTCCTTTTTGTTAGCTCTTATCTTGCATCCCCCCCCAAACATTCCCGTGTAGAACATTTTTCCTCTTTCTCAATTTTTACTCTGGGATTTTCCTGGATGGGGATGCAGTTAGGAGCTTCTCCTCTGTTCTTTAGCTGAGCTGTGCCCTAAAAACAGGTGGGAGGAAAATATTCAGTCTATGATGTCTCATGTCTTGAATTCAGCCAGGGCTCTAAGAAAAGCACTGGAAGGGAGGAAAGCCTCTTTATTTTCCCATCATCTCTGGAATTTTTAAATAGAATGGGAAAATCTTAAGTGGGGGCGTCCTCAGTGTTGGAGGGAGAGGAGTAAAACAGCATGTATGCACCTATATTTCAAGTACTTGTGTTTGTCTCTGAATCACTGTTCACAACTTTTACAAAGTTATAGTCTTAAAATATAACAACACAAAAAAAAATTATGGAGTGTTAGCAGGCTGCCAAGAAATACAGCAGAGGGAAGCCACATTTTCTACACTGTGAAAACAGGTTTCTCTCTGAAAACTCCTGCTCTCTTTCCTGGTAATTCTACCCTGCCTACTTTCCACATATTTCTGCATACCTCAGATCTGAGAATTCCAGCTCTCACTTTTGCCAGCTTGTCCCCGTTGTGACGAACAGCAGAGACCTCAACCCTTGTCTGCAGCATCCCTCTCTATTCCAGTTCTAAATCCAGATCTTGATCTGTATCTTGCAAAAAGATGTTTTGTCAGTTCGTGTCATGCATGCAAAACCTTAGCATCCAAAGATAAGATGCTGCTTTGTCTAAGTCACTGTCCTTGTGAGGTTTTCTCAGTAAATAAGCAAAATCAAATTCTGTGTATTCTGCAGCTTTTCTCTAACATTCTACAACTCTTTCTATCATATTTTTGATCCAAGCAGCCTACTGGATGTGTTTCCACTTGTCAGCAACAGAGAAGAAATCTAGGCTCTGAGAATATGTTCTTGGGGTATTCTCCCGGATGTTGGGCCACATCCCCCTTCCTGATATTAGTAAAGCATTATCTAACTTAGAGTGACCAGTTTCACCTTAACAGGTGCTTTTCCACAAGCTGTCTCAGGAGCAAGTCAAAAATATGGTTATCTCTAACCCAGTCCCCCTAGGAAAATTCCCTCCTGGCTTTAATTCCAAGGATTGACCTTGCACCAATTCCTGCCTGATGATGCTCATGGGTGGGGGAGTCTGTGACAAGCTTATAATAGCGGGAAATCTCCCCAGCTAGTCTCTTGAAGAAGGAGAGATTTCATTTTGTTGTCTGGAATTCAGAGCCCATCCGCTCTGTATTGTCTTTGACACATGATCCACCTCTATAAGCTAACTGGGGACAGCCTTTCCCTGCCAAAGTGATCTTCAGTCCTCCAAGGGTCACCCTGTCCTTGTGAGAAGACAGTGGTGATCTGAGGGCAAGTCTCTTGTGCACACCAGCTGTTTGCCTCCACCAGAGGGTTGTGGCACATTTCTGGCTGCCAGGCATTAGCACACAGCCTCCCTGCTCCCTTTGTGTCACCTTCCCCTGCCTGCAGAGAAGAGGCAAAACAACTGCTATTTTTTCTCAGGGAACTGTGGTAGTCCTTTAAATAAGCAGGGGAGAAAGGACATTCCTTTTAAAAACCCATAAATGTGCAGTGAGTGGCAACACTCTAAGACCAAATCTGATCTGAGGGTCCACACATGCTTAGGAAGGACAAGTTTCTCCAAGTCAGCCCCAGCCTTATTACTGGCAAGTGCAGACTTACATTTTGCAGCTTAGCCAAATGCTTGCACTGAGACAGATGAGACAAGGAGAAACTTTGAGGCTGGAGTTAATACACCTCCCCCTCCTCTCTTCCGAATACGGATACATGTTCTGCTGCAGTCCCACACTTCTCCTACGGTGTATTACAGAAGAACTGGTATCTGACTGGCTGAGAAAGCAGATGGAGTCTAAATCAAAGCCAAAGAGTGTGTGAGTCACGACAGACAGATTGTGAGCTGGGGGAGATGAAGCTGGAGCAAAAATGATGCGCATGGAAAGGCTTGGGGAGCTCAGAGTAAGACACAAGCTAATCTGGAAAGTTTCTTGAGGTTTGTCACCTGATGGTATAAGATCACACACATATGTGCCCACACATGCACACGCACGTATCTCTCCATTCCTATTGCCTTTAGCTGTCCCAGAGTTACCATGAGGAGCTGGACTGCTCTCTGTGGGGAAGCAGAAAGGTGGGTGTTACTGCTAATCCTTGGAGGCATTACTCAAGATCCGTTCCAGGTATGCCCCCACCCTTTGAGCAGAAGCAGCATTCACCTGCACCATTTTCTCACCTAGGAAAAAGTATGTATACATGAATGTGTCTAGGGAGCCAGGAGGGGACAAAAAACATACTGCAAAGATGGTTTGCAATGGCTGAAGATGTTTCCACTTCCATTTTACCAATAAAATCTTCACTGAGCTGCTGCCAAGTACTTTAGTAGGTGTGAAATGTGGAGTAAACTGACGCTGAGCCTTTGTCAAGAGAAGTCTAAGGTTGCACCCTCTCAGGCAATCCCAGTACGCCCCCTCAAAGTTTAAGCTTGAAAACTTTGTCCGGCAAAAAAAGTCACACTGATCTGTCACTCTAAAACCTGCATCCTTCATCCTATCCAAGTAGCACAGACTTGGCTACCTACACACAAAAATCATTTTTTCCCCAATCTGAAATATCCCCAGAATTTGTATCAGCACTGAGGCCTTCCTATTCAGCTAGAAAGTCAAATCTCAGATCCGCTCCTAAAAATCCAAGCACAAGCCTTGAGAAAAAAAAAGCTCTGAGGCTGTTTTGAACCACAGAAGCTTCCTTTTCTCCTAAATAGCATGTGCAGTTGCTTTGAGCAAAGATTCACGTCACACGAAGCTTGTCACTACCATTCAAAGCACTAAAATGAGCTGGTCTTGTTCAGCATTTTCAACTCCAAGCACCTGCTGAACTGCATTTGGTACCCAGTATATAAGGAAATACTCTGAGAAGAACACAATAGTGAAAAATCTCCATCAGAGCAGAAAATTTTGGGAAAACAACAACAACAACCCTAAAAAAAATCCTTCGACCTTCTACCTTCAAGATAAATGTAGTCTTAATCTCAACTAATTGCCAGTTTACTGATAGTTAATGAAGGGAAGAAGTTATCTATTAGATATCTATTAAATATCTATTAAATTTTAATCTAGCAAAAAGTTGAACTCTTCCTTTTACATGGCATTTAAAGCAGAAGTCTTGTTTTTAAACTCACCAATATAAAGAAATGGAAAAATAAGGAAAACTTAGGATTGACAAGACAACAGATAGGGCTTTGGGTAGTTATGACAGGGCTAAGAGACTTAGTCATGATTTGGTTGAAGGAGAAAACACATGGAGATGGACTACTGAACAACCAAAAACATCTGCCTGAACAATGTAACTTTTTTTGGTTGGCAAATTATTTCAGACTAAAAAAAATCTAGTTTGCTAACCCTATGGACAATTAGTACAAGCTGGAATAGAGAGACAGACAGAATCAAGAGTTCATAAAAATAACTTCCCCCCCCTCCCCAATTATGCAAACACTGTATAGAAGTGTGTGGTTTGTGGCTAAAGAGTACAAGACAGGGCAATAACCAGCTGAGCAAGTAACGATGCCTCTTTGCCAAATTAGTCCAATCCCAGGAAGGGAATAATTAAAAACACACCATTAAAAATACTGTCACGACAAGCACTAAGTTGTTCATGGCCACATAAGCAAGGATCTGGGCACAGCTCTCATAACAATTTAATCAACACTTGAAGACCCATAATTAATATTTCCGCACAAAAGCCATGCCTGAGCATTAGTATTCTCAAATAGAGAAAAACACTATTTTGTCTTAAGCCACGTGATGCAAAACTTTTTAAGGCTTTATTTGTGGGAGGCAAGCTTAAACTCGTCCTGATCGTAAATCGCAGGCTCTCATTGTGTGCCCCCCCATACTGGACAGACAACCCTGTGCACGTGTATTCACACACACACACACACAAACATCACCTTTTTCAAATCACGGGTGTACAATAGGAGATAGCTCTGCAATTGGGTTGCCTGTGCTTTGAGCTACATTTCCCCCTCCCTCAGCTTGCTGGAAGTCAGTAAGTCCTGATTCAGCCCCATGGTGCTAAAGACACTACTGTGGACACTGCTGGGATTAGTGTGCTAGCTAAATGAAGCCAGTCTCAGCCAAACCTGTTACTAGTTCAAGCATTGGCCTTTCAAATGAGCATTTGCTCACATCCCAGCAGTTCTGGTGTACTGCTTGTGCAAACCTCTTGTGCTCCGTAGTAAAACCAGTTACTGAAATGTATGTAGCCAACTTGAAGGTTTGCACCTGATATGGAAGACAAAGTATGTTGAGGAAAAGTCCAGTAGCAAATTTATAAAGGAAACAGAATGTAGAGAAATGAAAACATGAATTGCCTGCTTTATATGAACAACAATCTAAAAGCTGCCAATATCTAGCTATTTACTGAATAGCTACTTACTTCACTTGAAGAACAGAAAATAAAATTACAAGACTACTAAGATATGTTCAGAATTAAAGTCATACAAACTCAAGTTAGAAGCTTTTCAGTTTTTTGACACAGAAAAAAGTGCAAAAGACTGTAATGGAAGATTTATGAGGAACACATTTGCCAAAAAATATTCATCTGCTTTTTTCTCCCCCTCAAGCTTCTATAGTGCACTTAAGCAAACAGGCTGTGAAAAGTAATCAGAGCTGTGAGATGGTTGGATTATGACCAAACATGTCACAAAATCTGATGCTTAAATCAAATTTGCAGTTTCTCTGGCACAGAAGATACGAACTGTCTGAGGGACTGTATAGAAAATATACCCTTGCAGCTGGCAAAGTGCAGAGCCGGTGAGGTGTGCAGCAAGAATGGTCTTATGCCCTTTTTATTTACTGTTTTCGTTAATGACTTGAAAAAGGAAGTAACATATGAGAGTTTGTAAGACAGTAACATGACAGAAACATATGGTAGATTTGCCATCTAGTCTAAATGGAGAAATAAGCAGAAAGTGGAGATCACAGACTGGGGCAGATACCACAGAATGAGGTTCATGTTGAGGCTAAGCAGCTAAATCCAGAGGATGGTTAGTAACTGAGGGAGAAATCTAGACTAGTACGATGGTAAGAGAGTGCTATTAGGTGAAGCATTCAGCAGCTGGACGCCATCTTTGAACCATAATGTAAAATTAAGAAAAAAAGACATTTTTCCTATGCAGAGGTACGACTTCCAGGCTCAGAGACATGTTATTTTCCCAGGGACTCAAGTCTTAAACATATGTAGAATAACTGATTTCACTTGACACACTACATTTAAAAAAAAAACAGTGACAATTTAGAGGCCATTTGGGAAAAAACAAAACAAAACAAAACAAAACAAAACAAAACAGGACCAAGTACTAGAGGACTTACAGGATTGATAAAAAAACCCCAAAACCTAAAGGACTTAAATATGTGTGTCTTCTGTAAGTCACAATTAATTATGTGAACAAAATTATGCAGACATACATATCAAGGGGTGGGTGGGAATCTATTCAGAAGCAAAGGCAGGTAAACTGGAAGGAAGCAGATTAACTTCAAATAGAACACAGTGAGCAAAGACCACCTCAATAGCCCTGATTGTGAAATATGCTATGCCTTAAGCAGGGCAAGTGACACCGCTTAGCCCCTGTAAGAACCAGCGGAAAAGTGCAAGTATCTTCACAAGGAAATAGGTATCTTTTATGTATAGAACTTAAAATTCTCATATGGTAAACAAGGTGCTACTGGATCTTGTCTGATGTCCTAAATCAGAAGCAGATGATACAACAATGTTGCAAGTGCAGAGATGCTCCTTTCCCTCCGGGTCAACCAATTCCCCAACCTGCTATGAGGACAGCACGCTTATAAGCGCCGATTTAAAACTGAAATGTGAAACCAGAGTCTTGCTACCCAGTGTCAGTGCCTTTTACAACCCCAGCGTCAGACTCCTCTTTGTGTCCTCATCTGCTGTTGTGAAACTTCTGTCCAACTCTGTACCAGATGTGTCTGCATGTCACCAATATTGGGACATGTCACCAATATTCGGATACATGTATCATCCGGAAAATGGTGTTTCAGTGGAACAGGAAAACTCACTCTACGCTAAACTAGAGGGTCCCGTCGATATGATGCTGTCTATCATCAAATCTGCCACAATGGCCTGGGATTTGTGTCATGGTAGCCAGAGGCACACACAAGATTTTAGCCCTGTATAGTCGCACATGTGATGTTCTTATCTTCTTAATGAGAAATAGTGTATCATGTATTTCCTACTCTGGGATGCTTCCCCAAGTCACCGTGGATCCTTTTCAATGTCCTCCATCAGACTACCTCATTGAGACCCACCCCCTCTTCCTAGGATCCTCCTTCCTCAGACGCAACGCCCCTGGAACCAGTCCCACAGAAAAAAAACACTTCCACCAGCCAGGACGGCAAGACCACATTCTGTTTAATAATAACTCCATAAAGGACTGTACATGCTATTTTGAGCTACCTTCCCTCCTTTACTGTGGTTGCTGCCACATGCAGGCATGGAGGTGTATAATGCCATATAGTTTCCTAAGTCTATATGTAGTGTGTGTACATGTATGTATGTGGTTGTACATGTATGTATTTATATATATCTTTGTAGAAGTGTTATCTCATAAGTCACATTATCAAAACATGCGAAGTATATCCAACAAAAATTTTCAGGCAAACATGTTTTGGAGCTGGAAGACCAAAGGCAAATCAGACTCATTTGAGTTATTAAGGGCTAGTGTGGGACAAGGTAAGGATGAAAGCTTTCAATAGTGGGTCCCTTTCCCTTTTTGTTTTACTTCCATTCAGTACTTTCCCCCCAAACATCAATGCACCTCTGTAAACACTAGTTTGAAAGAATACATATAATCACCATGCAGCTTCCCCCTACAGAAAATGTGTACAGGCTTGGGGAAAGCTCTAAAATTGCTTTGCGGCAACCTCCATTGTCCCATATGCTTATGCTAAAGCAGTTTCAGATACTGAGAATACAACATTTGAAGACCCAAGCCTTTAGTTACTTTTAAACATGCTTCAGGAATCCGTTCCGCATGCCACTCATGAGACTGCCATCCACCGCCCTTGTATCTCCCAAATCCTCAGTCTGTATCCTCCCATATCTGAAAAGAGCTGAAACAAGAGAAATCCTGCTCCTTGTAAAATTACTTTTGAGTCCCAATTTTATAGTGTAGGGATTCCCAGAGACCTCCAATCATGCACAAATCAGAGAAGAAAAATTGAAGCCAAAGAAGAATATATACCTGCAAAAGAGCTTTTGGCTTGCTACATTGCTCACACATGCAGTACTTGAAAAGAAGGGAAGTCCACCTGTACTTGCCTCTTGGGAGGTTGGCAGAGCTCTGGAAGAGGGTTCTTAACCTTTTGACCTCCAACTCATGACTGGATTTCCATGCTCAATGAAAATGAATCCAGAAGGCCAGTGAATTTGGACTAGATGCCTTTATCTTATTAGAAGTAAATCTTGGTGCACAGATTTGTCTCCATAACAGAGAAAAGCCTTTTTAGATGTTTCTGTCTTGCTAGCATGGATATTTGATCCCTTATGGGAAAGCAAAAACAAGACTAGGTTTCAGAGGGCATTTAAAATGTTCCCAGTCAAAGGAGATGAAGAAGATCCTCAGTAGCATTTTTTCCACAGAACACTGCAACCCCTCTCTTCCTAGAAGACAGCAGCTACTACTCATCAGTAGGTAAGTCCTGCCCATGGCAGGGGCGTTGGAACTAGATCATCTTTAAGGTCCCTTCAAGCCCAAACCATTCTATGATTCTATGATATCTGCACTGAGAACATTCTTGAACAAGTCTCTACAGTTTTAGTAAACATATTCTTTCTCAGAGTCCTGGCCTGACTAAATTTTTCCAGACCAACACTGACAATCATAGAGCTGCTATTGATTTCCAAGGAAAAGATAACACTTTGCTCTACCTGTGCTGGGGAAAAATGTCAGTGCAAGGATGCAAACAGACCCTAATGTTCTAAGTGCAGGTCTTCCATGTCCATTTGTTAACATAATAACGATTTGTCTTCATCCCTACACCAGTCAATTCATGAAGCTGGCTGTGCTGCTGAGAGAGCATGGTGTCCCCAACAGTCTTGCCCAGGCTCCACGATGCATTCTGACACAAAGAGAGACATTGGTCTGGCACCAATGTCCAGCTGTTCTCTTCTGCTCCTGTGCAGGTTCACTAGCCTGGGAAAAGCCTATGATACAAAAGAGGCACCTGACGTTGACTTTACAGCTTGCATTCTTATTTGAGACTGTGCTTTAATGACTGTAAGCTGTGCTACATGTACATTTAGTTCTAATAGGCACTACTTTACTCACATTTTCCCTGTTTATTTTCCCTTTCCCTGAGCCATGGCATAGAAATCTTTCCCTGTCAGATTCCTACAGGGGAGGGGAATCAAAGATGAAACTGTTACTTATTTATATTTTTCTAGATGTAAGGGCACTAGCTGCTGATAATCTCTGTATTAGAATGGATTTATTTTCTTTGCTTTCTTTTTCTTTTGGAAAAAGTCAGTTAGTTTAAGGGAAATGCCAGATTGTTTAGAGTTGTCTGAATAAGGAACATAGGAAATTCCATCTGGGAGAAATTAGAAGGAAGAGCTTAGACTATGCCAACGTTGCTCTGCTCTCCACAACATGTGGATTTATTTTAGTTTGTTTCTCTTTCTAGGCAATTACAAATACAACAGTTAAGGCAAACTGAGCTAAATGTAGATATTTGGGGTTTCCAATGAGAACAGAACTCACATTAACTTAGTTTGAACAATGACTAAGTTCTCATTTGGTGTATTTCTTATATGATTCCCCTGAAGAATTAAGCATATTGTGAACTGTTTTTTGAAGATGATGAAAAAGAAGCCAGTAGGTGCCCAAATTCAGGGAGGTCTCTTTCCTATCACTGTGTTTTACAAAAAGAAGTGTGGCTTGGTGTAAAGAGTACCATAAGCTGCGCCAGTTCTGGAGCTACAGCTTGTGTAGCAATTCTATACCTGAGCCCATTCTGCCTGGTGTCTGCCATGAAGCTTCCTACCTGTATCGTGTAACATAAGAATTCAAGCTTTTCTTGATTTTTTTCCCAAGCCTTTCTCTCCATGTCTTTCCCTCTCTGGCTAGACTTCCCTTTGCTATTGCACAGAGCACACAGAGTTGTCCACAAGCCTGTACTATTGCACACTACCTTGCCTCACCACCATACCTCATACCTCTGACAAATGAAGAGTACAGTTTCCTTCTCTCCAGTTCTCTTCTCCGGGCCTACAACTAATATTTTTTAGTTGTTGTTGTACACAGTACATCATGGACAGACTCTGCCTAGGTGTGAAGTGCCATTCTGGATCTCACACTAGATTGGAACTGGCTTAAAGATAGGGATATACCTCACCTCCAACAGCTTTGCTTCACTCCTGCACAAGGCTCTGCCTCTTGCAATTACAGGAGACGAATTATCAGTATCCTTAGTCACCGTGGAGTGTAAACACTGAGTGCATACGAGATTTGTGCATGTTAATTTTATTAATTCCATGCATATATCATCTCCTCCTGCCCGATTGAAAGGGATTATCTCAAAGGAGCCTGTGGAAGGGGAGGGAATAGTGAGGAAAATAACAGGGCATTAAATAACAACAAAAACCAAATCAGATAAGAGCATACTAGAAATTCTAAGGAAAACACTAGGGAAGGAAGGGGCAAATATAACCTCCCTGGTACCCCAGCTGGGTTTATTCTTCTCAGATATTTCACAATCAGCTTAAGCCAATTTAAGTTGCATCTGCAACCAAAGAAATATTCTTCAACATGACCATCTGCACGTTTCACCAGCCCCCAGTGATGCTTGCCTTACCAAGTGAAACAATACAAGGAGCTGATCCCACCGAAACCCTTATTTTGATAGGGGACTGGGTTAGTTTTCAATGGGGCCAGTTCCCAAGCAGCCAAATGAGTGTTAGCACTGGTGCTTCTTAGGCAGTAGAAGTATACATCTGGTGGTGATGGAAGGGAGGAGGCATGACAGCTCCTTTTAGCAGCTTAGACTCATCATGAAGATGCCATTTCAAAGTGCACTTTCACAGTTTCCCTAACCTGATATAAAGGCCAGCTGCTGAGAATAACGCGCTCTCTCCCTCTGATCATAGCACAATAACTTCAACAAATTCCTATTGAAGACAAAGGCTGTGGGGGAGGAGGCAGGGGGGGAAGATGGGAATCTTCTACCTCTGCTACTTCAAGAAAATCCAAAATTTTTACATAGTGCAGCTTTGCTCTACAAAGGGTTTGTGTAAATTAACAGCAGGGTTCAGTTTCTTAGTAAATGTAGATCAGGGATACTGAGCTTACCTTTCCTTCTTATTTTCAGCCTCACAAATTCAATTTGGGCTCTGAGTATTTGGCTGGCCTCTCTCCAACTCATCCCTCCTCACCAGGATAAAGGAACTGCAGGCCAAATTTTGCTCACAGAGCACCTGTGCCGTCCGTATGCTTGAATAGGTGTAGCTATATACTAATGGCTTTTCTGGGAAATGTACAGCAGGTTCCAGGTTCCTCTCTCTGATATTGGATACACACAAGCAGCAGGCCTGTTACATAAGAAAAGGCCAAGTTATACAAACCATTTTCCATTTTTAAAGAGATTCAAACTGCCTTTCCAGTTCAGCTCAGGATGCTCACTCAGGTCGCAAGTGTTGATGGGCAGACCTGCTCTCTCCAGTCAAGCTCCTGGCAACTGTAGAGGCAGATATATTTCTCTTTTGGATTGTGGAGAGGTCATGGAGAATAGCCTTTTTCTTCCTTTTTTTTTTTTTTTCTTCCCCAGAAAAAGGCTGACATTTTATTATTCACAGAAAGTCAAGACCTTTTTGAAAAAGTTTTATAGAATTTAGTAAGCATGAAAGTTTATATAGAGAGTCGTCTTCAAACCAGTCAGAATTCACAGAGAATGAGAGCCTATCTACAGGTTTCTAGAGATGAGGTTATGGAATTATACAGCAGGGTATAATTCTCTATCCCATTCTACAGAGATTAGAAAACTCTACAGATAGATAGGTTTTATTTTCCTATTGAACTCCATAGAATTTTCTATAAGGTTTTTTCATTTTTTTCATACTTTTTCCCATGTAGATAATTCCCTGTCACTGCCTTGCATGGAGATACTGTACATCTTTTAGACATCAATCAGACATCTTAGTAAATGTATCACATGTCCACATTAAAAGAAAAAGAAGCCCTGGACAAGTTGACCCACTTGTCCCAATCCTGTAAACAAGACGGAGGGATCATTTGAAGCTACTCTGAAAGTTACTGTAAACATCCAGATTGGTCCCGGAGAGGCACGTGGGAACAAAATGGTTTAGAGAAAAAAGCAACAAGCCACCCAAATCTTCTCCCACAAAGGAACATAAAAGACCATTTTTGTTTCCCTGAAAGCTTTTTTAAAAAAAGAAATAAGAAAAGGTTAACATTTACTCATTAGTCTTTTGCTGAGGTGCTCTTGGCACTTGCCCCGTCTCCCTGTTCTGGCTAGTATGATTTCCTGGGCCCTGCTCCATGGCTAGACCCAAACCAGTTCAGGTCAGTGAGCTAGCACTGGCCCTGCAAGAACTGTAGAAGATCATCTTTACCAAGCCCTCCTGCCCAGGGGAGGTTAGCACCTGAATGTGTAAACATCTTTAAAGAGATATTGAAAGGTCATCATTCAGGAGAAGAGCTACCTCCTTAGAGAGATGTAAGCAAGCCCAAGCAAATGGGTAAAAAAAGGTGGTCACAAAAACTTCTATCTCTTACCTACACCAAATTACCAGTCTTACTTAAATATCACAAAGGTCTTTCCTTTAGAGGTGCAATGGAGAGGGAAGACAGATCCACTTGAAGTGGACTTGGCTGGAAAGACTGGGGCATTCATAGAGGAGACCCTCTTCATGCAGCTACCTGATAGTCCCATTCATACTTTTCATAATTCTTGGACATCACCTGCTTTGCTTGCCAGGAGCTGTCTGAACTCTGACACTTGATGATATTGCTTCAGTCACATTTTATTCTCCTCAGACATTCTTCCCTGCAAATTATGCTGGCTCTAAACCTGAATCAGGAAAGGAGCATGTATCACTCTCCTGTCATCCAAAAAAATACACCAAGCCTGAAGAGGAGGCAAAGAAGAGACAAACGTATCACGAATTAAACAGAGTAGATATGAGTCAGAGTAAGTGAGAAAGAGTTGTCCCTGGGACAGTATGGCAGCGCCCAGGAAAATTCCTTTCTCTAGCTCATCAGATCTAGCATCTGATCTAAGCCCATGCTTTGCTGATGCTTCCTTGCAAGAGGTATTGCAATTAAAACTCAGCACTTGGGTAATCTCTGCTGGTTCTGTTCAGTCCTCTAGCAAAATCAATAGCCTTGTACAATTTTTTCTTTTGCTTTTGCTCCCGTTTATTTTCTGGTGAGAGCTTGAGAGGAGACAGTTTGTTCAATTTCCTTTCAAAACTCCTCCCTGCCAAAAGGAGGTCTATAGAAACATGGTAAGGACTGAATTCCCCCTAGCCAATGAACCATATTTCTTTAACAAAAAAAAAAAAAAAAGAACCCGTACAAATAGGGAAAACTCCTGAAATCGGCTTTCTCCACTCCTAAAAAAGAGATGGGAGGGAAAAAGAAACAGGCGAAGTACTGAGCATTATTTACATTGCTTGGGGATAGGAAAACAAAACAAGAAAATATAGGCAGGAAGAAGAAATAAATAGGAGGAGAAAACTTCCTCTCACGCCTTTTCCTCCAGCTACATTTGGCACTGCAGAAGGAGTGGCAGAAATGAGAAAGGTGCAGTATTTCTGTTAAGTGATGACTGGAGAACAGGCCTTTCCCGCTATTAACTGCTTTGTTAGGAACACTTACCCAGAAATATAAAAAGGTAAAAAAAAAGCAAAAACTGAAAACTCCAATGTAAACTGGATATCTGTGATCTCAGAGCTGTACACACTGTTCCTGGATCTGCTGCCTGCTCTCTGGGTCTCCCCATACTGCTGGTAAGGGAAAAGACAGAAGGATACAGCAGCAGCACCAAGATGGACATGTACTCAAGCCCCCTGCAAGAGTCAGTTTTTTATGACTGTCTCTGTAGCTGAAAATGTCCTTTCCACTGGCATCCAGTGCCCAATGCCAAAAGGACACACACTCTTGCCAGCTCCTGGGAAGGTAGAAATGTCAAAGAGAGGAACAAATAAATGAAAGATTAGAAAGAGATCAAAGCATGAGTATCTGAGAGCAGGCTTAGATTCGTATCTGCATCCATTCTTCCACGCCACAGTAGAGCCATGCCCACAGAGCCACACCATCTGTACTGCAGCACAGCCCCTGCCCATAGAGCGCAGTTTGTATCCATCAAGCCTACAATTTCATATCAAGGTGCTATTGAGGATCTGGTTACACAGCGAATCTTTCATCTCAGTACAGTCTGTATCAAATACAGCCTTATCCTCTGTATAAGCCACAATCACAATACCAGTGCAATCCATATTTGTAAAGCCATATCTTCATTTTACACCAGTTTATATTCATATATTCTATCAAAGGGGACCATGTCCACAGAGCAACATCCATTCTGCCAAGATGGATTCTAGCCACATAGCCGCTCCCTATACCAAGCCCGTCTCATCAGCCACATCCCCAGTACCAGAAGAGTTTGTATCCACAGACAAGACTTTGTATTAAAAAGATTTAGAAATGATTTACCAATCCAGATCTCTCCAAGCACCTCACATGTGTTGCCCAGAGCAATGAAAATCAAAAATATGTGTCCACGGTGAAGGGGAAGAAGAGGTCTTCATGTGTCAATCACTTTGAGATTTTCCTCTTGTTTAAAAAAATAATTAAATGTCAGGAATGGAAGGTATGTCTGCTCGCAAGTATGGGGAGCTGGAGAGAAGAATCCCTGTCATTTCATTCCTTGCCACCCCTCTCTTTGTTCAGCAGTGATGAGAACTTCACAGAAAGCATCAGTTGTTTGTTTCTCCTTCTTCCTCATCAAAGGACTGTACGCCAGAGGAGGTGACATCTGAGACTTTACGGCTCAGTGCAGCATGTTCCATCTCCTCTCGAGGAGACAGTGATTCCAGGTCCCGGCACACTGCATCATCCTCCTCTGGAGAGGGCTTCTTGTTTAGGAGAGGAGCCTTCTCCAGCCGTTGGTTCCCTTCATCCTCAATGTGGTCCTCCATGTATGTGCTGGACTCAGCCCCACCCCCACCCTGAGCAGTCTGCAGGGGCCACACATGGACCAGCCCCGTGCTCTGGATGAAGTTCTGCTCCTGCCGCTGTTGCTGCAGCTGTTGCTGCTGGAGAAGGCTGCTCTGAATCAAAATGCTTTCCTGAAGGTTTGTCTGGGACTCATCAAAATTCTGGCCTAAGTAGGAGCCAGTTGCTGGGGAAGCGATGAGGGACTGGTCACTCGTCTCCCAGGCGTCAGATGAACCTAAGCAATACATGCCCTGCGAGACGTAGGAATGAGGCCAGCTGTCATACTGCGTCTGGGCCATATGCTCTGCAAGTAAAGGAGGGAAACAACACACAGTTAGACACCCTCTCCAGGCCAAGCTGGCTCATTCAGGTAGCTTGTGTGCCTGTGCATGGCACTGTACTGTACAGGGTAGATAAATCCTTTAGAGGGGAGGAGGGTGTAGAGAAAAGGCAGTTCTAGGCAGTAGGCAGATGAACTTGATTATACCCACAATTGACTGCAAGAGCTGGTAGCTTTCCACAGTTGTGCCCAAAAAAGGGAAAGGAACTGGGCTTTGGAGCCTCCTGTTAAGATTAGATTCCTTGGACAGCTCCACAAATAGGTGATGCCTCTGCTAGATCCCAATTCCAAAATTTGAGGCTACAGAATAAAACAGGGTAGAGGGAAGGAGAGCAACATGATAACAAGAGCAGGAAAGGGGTGTTTCAAGATTAGCAAGAGGCACTGGAGCTCACCTTGGCTCTCCATTAGCTCCTGATAGTTCTCAGAGTAGTTGCCTGCTGGGTTCTCTTGATTTGAGTTTACACTCACATCCTCACCATCCATGGAGGACCAGGCCATGAGAGTTGCCTCAGAAATAGCAAATTGCTCCATCACTCCTGTGCCAAAGGAGACAGGGAAGGGAAGCAGGGATGTATGAAAGTCTCCACTTCTCACCACCCTCTTTAACCTCACCTCTTGGTCACACTGTCCTACTCTTCTCCTATCTCAGCAACACCCATAACCCACAGTTGGTCCTCACCCTCTCCACTTTGCATTCCATTGGCAATACTCCAACCACAGTGTCTCATCTCCTTTGGCCATCTGAACCACCCACAGGCTCTCCTGAGTGTGTTTTTCGGGTTCCTGCACTTTGGTCTCTCAGGGATTCTGCTCTAGAACATCCCAACCAATCCAATCCACATGCCAAAAAGTTAGCGCTACCTGCAAGGAACCGGGCCTCCTTTTCACCATCACTCAGGTCTGAGTAGGCATCAGCGTCTTTGCGTGCTGTCTCATGCGTGTGCTGCTGCTGCTGGCTGTTACCTTTGCCCCAGCCTTGCCATTCAATCATGTGAGCCACACGGCCTTGGCCCATAGCCGTTGGCTTTGTGACATGGTCCTTCATGCTGCGAGATATCCCTAAGGGGCCAGACATTAGAAAACAAGGAGGGGCTATTACACAGCTCCAGGGTTGTCTGCCATACTGTTTACCTCTCTTGGAAGTGGAGCTTCTCCCCTCCTTTCCTGACAGGGTTCAGGCCTCGGGTTGGGTGTCTCCCGTCTTTCACTGTATCACTCTCCAGGAGAGTTTCTCCATCTTTCCTTGGACTGCGTCTCAGAAGGGGGAAAAAGGGAAACCCCAAATATGAAAGACCATTTCCTTCCTTGCCTAAGGAATCTATTTAGGACAGGGTTGGGCCTGAAGGATGAAGTCTGGAACTGAACAAACTAAGAAATAGAAAATGGGGTTAAACCCAAGACTGTTTGAAGGAAAGCAATTGAAGATATCTGAGCTGGGGTGCATGGTGAGAAGCCAACAGGAGTAAGACAAATCTGTTCTTTGAAAGGGCAACAGCTAAGAGATTTCTGTATCTAGAACCATGGTGGTGGAGACTCTTCTAAGGCCTCAAAAAGGCAGGAGTCAGAAAGGAGCAGTTGGGACAGCAACAGGGAGAGATGGGAAGAGGCACAAAGGCCTGTGGAGAGCAGCTGCCAAGGATAAACCCAAATTTTGAGGACCTCACCAGAGAAAGATGATTTAGCCAAAGCCCCAATCCCATAAGCATTGGAGTTGCGTTTCAGCTTGGGGAGGATGGAGGTCGTATCTTCCATGGAGAGCTGAAAAGAGAGAGAATATGAAGAAATGATATACAGGAAGGAGAAAAGGAAGTGAATTGAAGTGAGAAATCAGTATAAGGATTCCAGAAGGTAGGGGGAAGATGAGGAGCAGAAGCAAGCAACAAGAAAAAGAACAAAAGAGGGGAAGGAACAATTAGAGTCTATTTAACCAGGACTGGATATCGCATAGCGTTAGGACTGAGTGAGGCAAGGTCAGTGGGAGAGGCAGAAGCAGGCTGTGAGAAGCCTCCCTTTGGCTGCTGCCAGTCCTCCATAGACATGCTGCACTGTTCCCAACTGTTTGTTAGAGACGCAAGACATGGCTGATGGACAATTCAGAGAGCTTACAATGGGGAGCCGACAATGTGATAGGCAAGACACAGTAATGCATCATATATGCATCATACTACAGATTAATTTTTATATGTTACTTTTGGTTTTCATTTCTTCTCATATGATCTTAATAAGATGAACATGACTGTATCAGTGATGCATCCTGTTTCAAGCACCTACAACTACCTGTGAAGAAATGAAGTCTACAGTTCTGCTAATTCCCTTTACTCTCTTCTCTATGTTCATCTTCAGTCCCTGAATAACAAGGACAGGAAACTATTGGGACAGGCAGCAGTCACAAACATCATCATAAAACACAATCCCTTAAGATTAATTCATCAGGCTTTTTCAGAGATGCCACGCATTGCATATGAGGCTTAATTTTCAACAAGGGCTAAACAAGCATTGCTTCTGCTCTTCATTTCAACCTCTCTGAAAATCAAGTCCAGCATGTTTCAAACACAAAGATACTCAAAAGCAGTGACCATGACACTGTAAGTTTTAAATCCTGACATGAGGCAAGCATTTGGTCATAGGCACAAACGTCACTAAAGGTGAGAGGAGCAATAGGCAATCAAATAGTTGGAGGCAAAGGAAGGCATTGTAAAGACACTGAACTGCATTTAATCCCAGTCAATTGTCAAAATATGAGAGGTGAGTTTCTCTGGAAATGCACAGCTAAGGCAACCTGTAACTTTGGAGCCAGGAATGTCTGTGTGTGTAACATGTGAGTGAAGAAATCAGAAAGCAGGGGAAGAACAGTAAAAAGTGAAAGGTGTAGCTGAGAACACAGCCCTTGTTCCATGATGCATTTCCTTTGGTGATGAAGCTGGTTGAAGAATGTCCATCTACGCCCCACTGGTCATTCCTACCTCAGCGCTGCTGTTCAGTATCCACCCATTTATTTCAAGACAGCCTGGGGGCTGTGCTGTGAGCCACCTCATGGAAATGGTCCAGAATAGAAAATAAACTGCAGAAAGTCTCTACCACTATGAGGTTGACATGAAGGCAGGAATGAATGGGAAGGAAAGGAAATTCATAAGCCAGCTCTGATACCAAAGATCTATGGAATTACACTGAGAAAGAGAAAGAGCTGCATTATGAAACAGCTCTATGGATTTAGAATGAGTTGGAAAATGGGAAACTCCAAGTAAGGAAACTGTCTTCTACTGTCTTTAAGGAAACATGACTTTGTTTACCTGCTTTCAGCTAGGCAGAGGTGCAGTGAGGAAAAACCTGACAAATTTCTTCTAGATAGTTGCTGCATGCACCATAATTTTCCTGCACGATTTGTTTCTCTAACTGAGCCTAGGCAAAAGATCCCAAGCCATAAATGAGCTTGAGATGAAAGAGATGTCAGTAGCGCGGGAGTTAGTTAAAAATATAAGTCCCCTTGATATTCACTGGCCCAAGTGCTTTCAAACCACAGAGAACCAGAAAATGACAGCCATTTAAAAGTTTTGTAAGTATCTGAAATTTGAAAATGCTTATACTACCAAAAATGCAGCTGCTTATCCTGCCTTTCCAAGTGTACAAAACTATCAAAGCTAATTTATGTGACCACATTTTTTAAGCCTCCAGAGCAGAAAAAATAGTTGGGTAGCACTAACATGTATTATTCCCTTTTCAGTTTGCTGGTTTTGCATTAGTGAAAAAGAAAAAAATATAAAATCATGTTTTTTCATGGCATAGGTATTAAGAGCAACAAGGAGTATGTGTTATTAAAATGTTTTCTTGTTTCTTCTTCCACTTGTTAACTGAAGTTAACTGGTGCTGACCATCTCCCCCAGGGGACATTAAGAATTCTTTTACTTCTGTATGCAACTGAAAATGAGGGATATGTTTCTCCCAAACTCCTGGAGAAAATCAAATGATGCTCCAATCAAAGATTACTGATTTTTAAACATGCTGGACAGACACCTTTTTTATCTAGCAGTGCCCAGAAATCTCAAAAAGGGAACATATGAAATGACACACATTTGTCCTAAAGAGGACAAAGGCAATTTAATAGCCACCTGCAGATCTAAATACCTGCCAGACAGCAAAAGACCCAGAGGCAAACAAAAATTCATCACCATCCTCTGAATCTTAGACAACTCCCAGAATTTCAGTGGCACTAAAGACCTTCCATCATGTTTCCATTCTGGTCTCCACTGTATCCAAATCCTGGCAGACAAATCCTGGTCTTCCTATGACTAGAAATTTGAACAGTGGTGTGGCGCATACTCACATTGATACCATCCCAGGAGAAATCTGTCCGTGTTTGCTAAAGAAAGCAAAGAAGGACATCACATTATTGTAACAAACAAGTTGCAAACAATCATGCATTTCTCTAGCAGTTTGCCATAATCAACAGCCACTACTTTATCCGATGTATTAAAAAAAAATTCTGTCTTTCAAGCTGGTTTCATTCCCTGCTGTTGATTGTGGTGTCTATAGGTATCACGGTGTTTGAAGGTACGACAGCGAATAGGATGATACAGAGAGTAAGAGAGAGAAAAACAAACACCTTTTCATAAGGCTCTCCTTCTAACAGCTCTTTGCTAAATGTTGCAATGCTGGCACCCCTGCGTGGAAGTTGCATCGCTTTGAGGCTAACACAAGGAGGAGCTACACTACCTATTTTGAGTATAATACAGCAAGTTACAGAACTGTTTTCTGCTGAAATTATTTTCTGTTGTAGTCTTTCAGTTTGTCCATTCTGACCCACTTTCCCCTTGCAAACCAGATCCATTTCCCATATGAGCCATTACAGTACCAGTTCAGAGTGCATTTCCTTCAGCTAAGAGGACTCACATCTCAACATCTTGGTTTTGGGATGTGGATACTCAGGAAAATTTGGATTAATCAATTACACATATGGTATCCATTCACATAAATCAAAATGTTCACTGAGATATAGTTTATGCTCATTGACTTTTAGATCTGCATTTGATTTAACTGAATTTTCCATACAAGGTTGGGCCCCACAATTTCTGCCAGGATTCCGTGAAACTCCAGGTTTCTTGGAGTTACATTCCAAGCCAGCAAGGTATAATAAGGAAGTAAAAATACCTATACATTAACATTTTGTAAGGTTTTGCAAATTGTATGTTATTTGCTAATGTTATTTGTGAACTTTATTTGTGATTCCTCAAATATTATGTATTTAAACTAACTTTGATCTTTTTATTAATCATGACTGCATACCCTGAACCTTACAGAGCTGAAACTTCAGGTATCTAAGATTGCAGAAGCTGCAATAATTCAGAACAGCAAATAAACCAGCCCTTGAGATACTGCACGGTAAATCAATTGGCAGTGAGTTACTAGTGAATGCATCCCTAAAAATCAAAATGGAGGCGAATATGTTTCTTCAAAAGATTTTATGGCTGTGCTGCAGAAGCTGGGACAGACAGAGTGTTGGACATTTCAATGAATCCATTATTCAAGGAATGCAGACCTACAGGCTTGTCAGAACTGCCACAGTTTTTTTCATGTTCTGTTCCACTCCAGTCATGAGTGGTCATTTTCATTGGCAAATTCTTACTCACCATGGCTATTCTGAAGGGAGTGATTCAACTCCATTCAATGCAAGCCAAACTGCACAGATATGAAAATCTGATCCTTGGGTGCACACTGACATTCTGGTCCTCTCCCAGATGATGCCTCAGTGAAGCACAACACCCATTTCTGAACTCAGAAAGAATTGAAACTTTCTGATCCCCCTGGGTAAGTGGGTCTGGGACAGGCACTCACCTCAGTGGAAGGTCGATGGAAGCTGCTGCCATGCAGTGAACTGGTGCTGTCCATATTGATTTGGTCCACATCTTTCAGTCCCTTCCAGTCTACTGCAATCACCTCGTTTCCTGTGGGAACACATCTGGTCAGGCTTCTGAATACCACTACAATTTGTTCTAGCAGTCTTAAGCCAAGTCAGCTCAGCATACAGGAGAATTTGCTGAGTTTAAGGCCACAATAGCCTTAAATCAGACTTTCCTGTTTTAATCAGACCACCATCATCAACTATTATATTTCACACAATTATCTCCATGTGAAGACCAGTGATTTGTGTTTTTCTGAAGCATAATGTATGCTTGGCTAAAGCACAGCTCCCCAGAAAAAAAGCATCTAGTCATGATGTGTGACTGAGAAAGAACCAATTCTTTTGATATCCTGTTCCAATATTAAACCATCATCACTTAAAAAGGCATATCTCCTTTATAATTTGAATTCATCTGACATCAACTTAGAGCTGCTGGTGCCCTTGCTTTGCCGTTCTCAGCAAGATTAAAGACCTTTTTATTACCTGCCATTACATTTCAGGAAAGTTATTCAAACACTTGCTTTTCTTCTTGACAAACTAAACAGACTGAGATCTTTAGGCTTCTTACTGTAGAGAATTTTTCCAGCCCCCTTAATAAATCTGTGTCTCTTTTTAAAAGACATTTCAAATTTTTCAGTTCTTCAGAATGTGGAAATAAAAGCATACAGAATAATGCAGGACTGCTCTCACCCATTCTGCTAATGAAGTTAAAACTTACTTGCTGCTCCTCTTCACATTAACCCACTGTGCCATAACCTCACAGTAGATTCTCACATTCAGCTGTTTGTTCACTCAGATCCGTATGCACTTTGCACAGCTTTCTAGGATTGTCACCCATTCAAAAGCAGAGTCTGCACCATTTGATTTTAGATGCATTTTAACACAACTTAAAGGATCGAGTAAAATTAAATATTAATAATATAAAAAATTATAAAAATGAATGAATTCATATGAAAAACAAGATTATTAAATAAGATTAAACTGTAATAAAAGTGAAACTAAATGCAAAGTAGCACACTTTAAGTAGTCAGCCAAATAACCAGGACTGCTCTGTGCGACTGCTCTGTCCAGATGGCTATTTACCGTGCTTTCAGCCTTTCTACCACCCTCAAACTCTGTTAAAAGTTATTATTTGCTTCCATGTCATGGAGGAAAAGGTTGCACTGTGTTTAAAACTCAGCCTTTTGGAACCTGGCAAGAAATATAGCTCCCAAAATGATCATCTATTCCTGGGATCAATTCAGCAATCTCTAGTTCATTTGAAATACATGACATTGAATGTGAATGGTTCTATTTTCATTAGCTTTTAGCTTTTTATTTACTCTTTATAGCAAATTTCTTCTTCACAGACTTCTGCAAATCCCCTTGCTCGTTCTAGCAGCTCTGGCACGTTTACACTAGTTCATCACTGCACTTCCCAGGTAGAAATGAGATGCTGTGCTCCACCCTACACAGGTCTGCAGGAGGCATGTAGGCATTTATGGATGGGAAGCCTGAGGTACTCATCAGCAAGAATTCAAAATGTAAAAAAAAAATTTGGTCCCTTAAAAAGGCTAAACATGGTGAAATGAAAACCAGCAGAAAGCAAATGCTATTTGAGCTGGTGTCCACCACACCTTCACATCTCATCATTTTCTGCTGTGCAAGAAGATCTATCTTTCTGAAAGAACCAAGGCATATTTACCCCTTCACACTTGAAGTATGTTTCTCTTCATCGGGATAATTAGAACCAAGTGCTTTAACAGCATCCCCGTATGCCTCTGACTAGGCTGAGTAAAGTTGCAGTGAACTTAAAAGAAAAAGGAGGTTCCTGTACTGTATGCTACAAAGGTGAGCATAGAGGTCAGACAGAGCCAGTCTACAGGAGGAGGCAGGACATGGCTATGATGAGCATGACAAAGACCACCTCTCAAGGTTGTGGTCCTCTTGACTGATTTTCTTGACAAGCATATGCATGCATTTGGCCTTACTGAGCTCAAATTTTTATTTCTAATTGTGATTGTTATTAACCACGATCAATTCATGAGCTAAATTCTGATCAGATCATTTGGCTCCCATCTGCAGGCATCCCCCTTCGCAGGGCATAATGTTGTGTTGTGCATAAAAGCTCATCCACGCACCCACAAAGGAGCACAGAGAGACAACAGCAGGAGGGGGACCCCAAACAGCACCCTGCTGGGCTGCTCCCAGGCCCATCATAGGAGCCATCAGCCCACCAAAGGCCCATCTCCACAGGCCCAGAGGTGCACAGAGGAACAATGGCAGGTGGGAACCCAAATTATGGACTCACAGGAAGGGACACCCTGTCCGGGCCCCTCCCAGGGCTGTCCCAGGACAGCCTCAGCCCCAGGGTCCAGGGGAAAGCCCATCAAGATGAGTCAGGGGGAGAGGCTTTCAGAAGAAGCTTCACAACTGAGGGGGGCAGTTACTGGGTATGGAACTGGGTATGGAACCCATTATGGGATGCAAGATATGGGAGCATTTGGGGATTGCACTAGATTTATGTGATGTTTAGGAGAAGAACCAACAGCAGGGAAAGGGGGGGATCTAGGTGGTTTGGGGACAAACAAATGTGAGAAAACAGATAAAGGGATAAAAGGGGCTGGTAGCATGTAGACAGGTTGCTGATCAGTATGGTTGTCTAGCCATTCCCTGCACTTGTTCTGTGAAGTCTGTCCTGTCTTCTTGTTAAACTCCATTTCTAAATATTTTCTGGCATGAAGGACGCTCTACTCTGGGTGCATGTTTTGTGATGGAGGTCTAAGTGCCAGGAACTAGAGACTGAAGTGAGTGAAATCAACTGGAGCGAGTGAGGGCGTGTGAATGAGTCCATGACCACTAGCCAAAATGAAGGTGAAGTGATCTGGGTGCCAGATGTGTGCCCCTGTGTGCCCCTGAGGGTGAGACCACAGGCTGAGTTGGCTACTGGAGGGATCAGGGGAGTCCCAGCCACCTGTCACAGAGCTCTGCATGTGTCTGTGTGCATCTGTGAGTGAGGGGTCTGTACCAGCAACTGCAGTGGGACTGTGGCCTCGGGGCTGCTATGTCCAGGTGCCAGCAACTGGGGAGACTGTGATCCAGGAGCAGCTACAGGGCGGACTGAGTAGCCCTGCTACAGGAGGGATCCATGCTGCACATAGTGGATCTCCATCGTTCTCAACCCGAGATGGAAGCAGGATAAGGCTGTTGGTGCTGTTTGTGTTGAGTGCTGAGTGTGTGTGTCTGTGCTGACCTGTGGCTGGCATATATGTGCATATATGTATGTGTATGTGTGGCGTATGCATGTTTATGTGTATGCATACTGGGAATACAAGCTTAGCCTGGCTACTGGCTGCACCTGGGGGCAGGGAGCTGCAGCAGCCTCACCTCTGTTGGGCTGCCGGATTCACCCCTGCTAGCACATAAGGGCACTTGAAGGCACGCACCAGAGCTTCCCAGAGGTCTGGAGACACCTCCACTCCCAGGCCTCGGCAGGCTCCCAGGGCCAGGCTGCCAAGGCTTTCTCTAAATCCTGCCATGGCAGGCCTCCATGGGACGGGCCGCTCGCTCCTTCTGGCTGGGGAGTACAGCTGCAACTAGCCCACTCTGAGCAAACACTTCTTTTATCACTGCATAAAGCCTAGGCACGTCATTGCTACCTTCTACCCAGCCTTTGATTACCTTTTGGCCTCCCCATTTGACAGGAGTTTCTTTTCCTTCTGTTTTGCTTGGTAAAGCTGTGGCAGACTGCACCACCACCTATCGGCAAAGCGAGAGAGGGAGGTTTGGGGTGTGCTTGGATTCGAGGAAGAGGGGCAAAGCCTTAGCAGGCCCGCTCATGGGTTGCCCATTCTTGGCATGGCTGGAGACCTCTTAGATTTGGGGTCCAAGCAAACCTAGGGCTAGAAATATCTCTGGCAAAGGGAAGTGCCTGATAGAGCTGCGAAAAGCCCAATTGTCAGTCCCAGGTGCATCAGATATAAGGTCTGGTTGTGGCTTAGAATCAAATACATTTGTATTCGGTCTCCCTTGAACGAGGAAGGGGTAAAGGGGAGAAGAAAGGGGCACTGCAAATCTAGAGAGGGCAGGTACAGAAAGGAGTGGAGGGGTTGACTGTGATCAGGGTGAGCTGAGGAATCAGCAGAGGTCAGTGGGAGGATGAAACTGGAGTTAAGAGCAGAGCGGGAGCCTGCTCCTGCGTGCTGGGATCCAGTTGCCTCTTCCAGCAGAGGCAGCCCCTGCTCCTTCCCTCCATCTGCACCCCTTCACGCTAGAAGGGGAGGGCTGAGGCATTCCTGCCGCATCAAGACAGTGATGATGAAGGCAGCTGTACAGAAGCCTTCAGCGCAGGTAGCACTGTCATGCCTGTTTTATCTCTGTTTACCCTCTGTTTACCCTAGTGCAGAACAGGCTGAGAATGCACTGCAAAGACCCCCCCAGCCAAAAAGGGAGAGACCAACCTCAGGGACTGTGGTGCTCAGCACATGCGACTTGACAACCCCCAAGTTTGACAAACAACACTCAACCTTTGCTCTCAATTCTGCTAGCACACTGACGGTTTCCATGAAGTGTTGTTCCATGACTGTGGGAAATATTAATATTATTCTGGCAGATGGTGGCATCAAATAGTTGAAGAACATTTACATCAAATAATTACTTGTCTCAAAGTCCACACCTGTTCCGTAATAGTAGAACTAAAGGCCTATAAAAGTTATTTATTACTGTTTTTCTCCAGTTGAAATATCTCATCTATCTAGACAAGGGAAGAGAATGAGTAATATGCACTCTTGCATACACTATAGTAATAAAGACTGAATAATTATTGAAAATTCTTGGTCTAAATAGTTTCACAAGTACTAAGAAAGAAAGAAATATGTTGGGAGAAAATAACTCTTTAATATCTGTCAAATGCTTTTAAATGCAATAGTGTCTGCTGAAGAGTTACAACATCACACACTGTGGTTGAAAAGGAAATCTCTGGGTTCTAATTGGCATTGGGCCTGGGGCAATGTTACTTGCTCTTACTGAAAGTTGGATAAAGGTTAGTGGGATTTTTTTCTCTTCTGCTAGAAATAGCAAGAGCAACATTAATCCACAGACATGAAAGATCAAGCTCTGCTCTGACAGATGGAAGGAAAGAAACATGGAAAATCAGAAAGAAGTATGGACAGTGAAGTGGGAAAAGAGGAACTGAAAGCAGTAGATTATATTTTAGTATTGTTTTTATGCAACCTCTTGTCAACCTCTCTCCCTTCAGTTAGTATGGTTTTTTCCTTTTGTAAAGGTACGTTTCTTCTCCAATATAATTTCTTTTCTCTTATGCATCTTCCATTCCAGCTTCTGCTAATCATCATGACTATTCCACCTGTAATTCTATCATCAATCACCTCTTACAGAACAGTATTTGCTCCTCTCCATATACAGTTGATAAGCATTTTAAACATGAGTGGGTGATAAAGCTAATTTTAAAGTGGGATTTTTACAAACACATGCTACTGAATTTCTCATTGAAATGTTCTGAAATGAGATGACGAAAGTTAAAAGATAACTGGGTTTCTGATTTCCTTGTCATTGTTTCTGTATGGTGTGTATAGAAAGGATATAGAGGGCTTTCATTTTCATTGAACTTTTTAAAGACTTCTTGATTTTTTTAAACAATTTTTTTGGGGGGGGGGTGTTAACATCATAAATTGTATCCTTGCTCTGGAAGACTCAATAGACAACTGAAGAACAAGTAGGAAGCTAATTACATGAAGCAGTGAGATAAAACCAAAGCAGATGAAATACATAAATACATTAAGCCACACTGTTTGCAGATCATGGTTGCTTTGTATTCTTAACACAAATTTTATAAAAAACCTCTGACAAACACTCATTAGAAAAAGATATCTCCATCACAACTGAATGTTCCAACTCAAGTCCTCTAAGCCTTTGAGGAAAAAATATCATCCCTCTTTCTGTTACAGTAATGTTAAGGTAAAAATCAAGATTTATTTTTAGGTTGGGCTGTTATAAATAATAAAGATGAAAAACATTTAAAGAGGAAAAAAGATAGGAGAAAGAGAATACCCTTTTCCCCACTGTTGTTTTTTTCTTTTTTGAGCATTGTAACTTTGGACTCTCAGAAATCAGAAAATGTGTGCACTAAGCATTTCCAATCAATATGAAATAATGACATTTTGATGAATGGAAAAATCCAAGAAGCCATCTGAATGACTGTATCCCACCTTGCTGATCTAATATTACTACTTTTTTCCTAGTCAGTAGCTCATTTTGCCACATACTTTAATTTATCATGGAAACACAGAATTTCTTAATTGGAAAAATTTTTAGTTTCTTTGCATTTCTGTGATCATAGGAAATTTGCCTTGTTTTGAATTACTTATTACTTAATCTAAACAAGTCCGTTCTCCTTGGGTTTCCTCTTAACATTTTCTTAATTCCTATTACCACTGTGTATTCATTGATACAATATTTGGTACCTGTGCCTGTATTTTGTTAATTTAACAAGGTACATGCTTGAATCAGGCATCTGCATCTATGCAGAAGCCTTTAATAATCTATTTCGTTGTTACTTCTGTGCTGGATGCTAAACATCTTCTCTAATTTGTCTTTTTATTTTGTTCCACACTAAATAGACTAATACAGTTTGAGAGTCTTAAATTCTGCTTTTTCCTTCCTGACATGTTGCTGGTGAAGATGTACACCATATACCAAACATGTATTTATGTCAATTGCTTTCTGATGTGTCATGCCAATTAACATAAGAAGACACATATTAATTAAACAGTGAATTTCCAGCACTGCTATTATCCACTGTTAGCAAACTTTCTTCTGTTTCTCAAGTTTTACTTTCCAGCAGAGAGTAGAAACATTATCATTCGATATTGGTAGCCAATGTTAATGTTGGTAAAGACCAATATTTAGAGTAAATGGTTCAATTATTCTTCTCCATTCCCTTCTTTTCCCTGAACAACTAAGAAAACAACAAATGTAATTGCAGTAATTATGATCAGTCTTTAAATTGTTCTTTCCCTGATATCAGCTTTCATGATACTCGTGGGAGTGTAGTATCTTTGTCAAACACAACATCATCATGTCCTGTCAAACGTGGTTGAAATAAAAGCAGTTGAAGCTACTGGGAAGGACTGACCAATGGATGGATAGCAAAATCATAGAAACCTTTTCCTTCCCTGCATGCTTTACAGAGCACCATTCATAGCTAGCCATAAGGTCAACATCAAGGACAGGAATAAACCTCTGTCAGGTGAACTGTCCCTGAGGTGAACCTCAGACGGAAGCGTTCAAATTCTCCGAGGTAAAGCTGAGAAATCAATCAACCTGAGTTATTCACATAACTGTGTAAGTATTCTAGCTTGTACTGCATGAGGATACATAGAAATTAGTTAGCTGCGGTTGGCACCTACCAACAGAATCACTTGTGGAAGATGAACAGAAAAAAGTCTGGTTTCATGGATGAGATAGGGCTGAACAGTTTGATGCTCATCGAGGCAGAGAAATATCTTGGTCTCCACAAAACAGATGTCTGAAATTTTTGATCAAAAATGAAAATACCTACAGCTTTGAGATGCCTGAGAACTGAAGGCAGTTCTCAGGATCTTTGCTTTGGATTTGGGTAATCTAAATTCTTTTCTAGATCATTCTGCCTCTTTCAGCAGGTAGGTCCCTTTTTAAGAGCGGTTTAGGAAACAGAATTAATGAACAAAGCTCCAGCACCAACATTTTTTTCTTGACTGGAAACACTTTCACACCAATACTAAAGGCTACTGCATACCATGTCCTCGCAACTAAAAGGAGATGAACAGAGAGCCTGACGTTAGACACAGGCAGTTCTGTTCTGAGAAGCAGTCATGACATTTAAGCTAAGGAGGTACTGCAAAATGAAACACATCCAATTAACACAATTTTTTTAAAAAATCTCAAAGCCCTGTCTCATTTGCAGAACAAGTATCAGCCAGCATGAACAGCAGCAATGGGTTTATCTTCATTCTTCACTGCTTCTCTGAAGTGCAGAGAATGTGTCCCCAGGGGCTTCATTCAGCACAGTAAGTATGAAAACGTCAATATGAACCAAGGTAGCAGCCCTTTTTTGCTGACCTATAGCAAACATTACAGAAGTAATACGCAGCAGGCAATTTCATATGTTGCTCCATATGTGTTTAAATTGTAATCTCTGTGGCCAGCATGTAATATGGGCACTGTCCTAGACCATAAGAATACCACCAGTTGTGACATGAATGTGCTGCAGTATCATCTCTACCAGTGGGGAAGAAGAATCATCCCAAATACTCCCCGGGAGCCAACCGGCAGATCACAATGCACCTTTCTCCCTGAACTCCCTTCCCTGCACCCTGGAGCAGGAGGAGAAAGGTGTCACTACCACTGTTGCCTCCAGAACTACTGCCACCGTGGCTGCTGCTGACACCTCCATCCCCACTTGCAGCTGGAACGTAACCCTGCACAAAGCAGGAGCCCAAGGGGTCTGAGGGCCCTGCCTGTCCCCCATGTCCTTCCATCACCTCCTGCTGTCCTCAGGTTCTGCCACACAGCAAAGGACTTGGGGAGGGAACAGCTTGGAGCCTTACTCCCCCTCTTTACCCTTTTCCTCCCTCTCCCTGATATTACTATACATATGAAAAACACATACAGATGGTTCCCCACCCTTCCTTTCCCCCAGGCTCTCCCATTCACACCATAACCCTTCCAAGCTCTCTCTTCCTCCTCAGCACCTCCACGCATTTTCCATCTTCTGTTTCCCTGCCCCTGCCTGTCCCAGGGCCAGCTCTTCTCCATGCCCTGCCCCATGCAGCCTGGGCCTCTTCACTTCTTCCAGCCCCCCTGCACCCTCCTGGACCCTCTCCCAAGCATTATCATAGACAAACACGCAGAAAACATCCCAGATGCCCATCCCCATTGCCCTGCCTGTGTGGAGACACTGGGACAGATGGAGGAACGGGGCTCCCTGATTCCAGGGACACTCTCAGTCCCTCTCTGTGGGATGGGCAGTACCACTGCCAAGGTGATGCCAACAGGCCAAGGCAGGACTCCACCGCTGCACCTCCAGGCCCACTACCATTCCCCAGCCAGCAGGATGAGTCGGAGGAAGAAGCAAGACGAGAGGCTGCTCAAAACACCATGAGGGCAGCAGCAGTCTGTCAGTTCCAGGCTCCACTCTCCTTACCTGTCCTCCCCCTCAGCTGTGGGGGTATCACTCTGGCAGCCCCAGAGTATACAACCAGGTGGCTACATCCTTCTCCACCACAGCCATAGCACGCTCGGCCACAGTCCCCATCAAGTATCTGGTTTTGGAACAGCAGCAATGGTCAGAGCCAGTCAGGAGGCACCAAGACTGCTGCCTCCCTCTCACCACCCTCCCCAAAAACCAAAGCGTGGGAGTTTCCAGAGGCAGTCACACCCTAGGCCATGACAATGGCCTCCAAGCCATAGTAGGCTTTCTTCATGGCAACACAAGCCACTCCTCGGGAGGCAATGGGTAGAGGGCTCACGGTGAGGGGCTCTTCATGCTCCTCAAGCCCCTCCAGGTGCTGGGTGTAGAGGTGACGCTAACTTCTGTCTCACCCCTCTTCCCAGTGTTACTCTCCTCATTATCTTCCCCTTGTTTGCCCTGAAGAAGCTGGTATTTCCCATCAGCCCTCTCCTGCACGGCTGCAAAGGACAACTCCTTCTGCCAGAGGAGAGTCCCCATCCAGACAGTGGGGGCAGGACATGGCATGGAGAGTCTGCAGAGTCCTTTATCATTCAATATCAGGAATCTTCTTGTACATCCACAGCTCCTCAAGGGACATTCAGGGCTTCCCTTGCTGAGCCTGCGGCACTTATGAATTGACTGCTTTCTAGCCCAGGAAAGGATCATGAGCCCTCCAAACAGTGAAGGATGGAAGTGGACACAACATAAGCAGATACTCACCCCACCTGGGGGAACCCCACACAAGGAGGAAGAGGGCTGCTTAGAGGGAGAAATTGTTACCTCTCATGCCTCCTTCCTCTGGGCATTATTGCCTGGAGACCCAAACCTTCTCCACTAACAGCCCTCGTCTTGTGGACAGATATGGAAAGCATAACTGTGGGCCCAACATTTCCCACCCCTTGAGAGAAGATAGACCTCTTCCACATTCCTAGAGGAGGCAACTTCAGGCCATGGTTGGACCCTCAAAGACAGACAAGAGGGCAGGGCTGGCCACAGCTAGCTGGGAAGAATAGGGCCATTGCTGTCATTCCTCTGTGAAGGTCCAAGCTATGGGATCTCAGAATGGTTCACCCATCTTTGCACCTTGGGTCGCTCCAGTCAGCACTGAATTTAAGGTCCTTGGCCGGGGTGGGGTGACAGGCCACTATCTTTGATGAGATGGGCCCTGCCTGAGGGAGTAGGATTCCTCATCAACCCATTCCTTTCCATGCCAGTGACCCAGTGCAGCTGCCAACAATGCCTTGGCTCCCTTCAGATGTACAGGGCAATGAGAGAGAAATCGTTCCCAATCCTAGAAAGCCACCAGCAGGGCTTCAGATGTCCTCACCAGACAGAGCACCACAGCTCCCTAAGCAACTGGGGAAAATGACAAAGACCTGCTGGTATGGAGGGTCTGAGCTCACCAGGCAGAGCTGCCACCACTGGGTGCCCAGCCCTGCCCCTGATTGCCCACCCCTGTACCTGTCAGGGTGAGGCCACAGCTCACCATCACAATCACCAACTCCTCCACCCCTAACCCCACCCCATGATTTTCCCTGCTGCCCCTGAGGACATCCACACTAACATGGAGCAACTTTCAGGAGGTGCTTGATGTTCATGAGGCCCCTCTGATCCCCAAAGAGCTACCCACTCCCTCTGCTGCTTGTCCTTGCATCAGGGGAAGAGTCATTGCTCTCTGCCAGGTGCACTGGCTGGGCTGGGCTGGGGACCTTTACTTAGCAGGAGAGGGACAGAAATGTCCCAGTCCACAGGCTTTTGGGCACTACAAGGACCTCTACATGGGCTCACACAAGTTTACAGGCTCCTCAGATCCATCATGCTGAGGGACAAGCTGTGTCACCTGCTGAAGACCCATTGCTCTGGGAAGAAGATGCAGCTGACCCTTGCCATGGCAGATTACAACATCATCTTCATCAGTGAGGGCCCTGTTCAAGGAGGGAAGGGGACCCAGGGAGCAGAGCGCTTCCCTACACCACCGGGACCACAGCTCTGGCTACAGAACTTGCTGGTATACAGCACTGTTGGTACCACTGGCACCACCACTGCTGGCCAGCATGTTCCTCACCCCTCTTCTCTCTCCCTCCAAGTGAAACAGCTCAAAATCCCATCATTAAACCCCATGGGATGGAGAGAAGCTCTCTGTAGGGGCTGTGTATTCTCCTTGTTTTGGGCAGGAGGGTTCTCCACTGTGTTCTTGCAGGAGATCTTCACCAATCTAACTAAGCCAAGTCTAGTTGCTGCAGTGGTAGAAAAGCATGGTCTACCTTAGCTGCCACATGGATAAAGTCTCATGCCACTACCTCTGGTGGAACAGCAACCCTGTTCACCTTAGAAATGCAACCCAAGGTGCTGGAAGTCACTGAGGACATGCCTGTCACTTGGTGTGCCTTTCACTCTATATAGAATGGGGGTCAGTAATCCAGTTGATGTCTGTACCCTAAAACCAGGCCCAGAACATTTATAATTATTCTAGCTGATATTTGCCTTCTTTGTTGGTCTGGTTCCTCCCAAGTGCTATTCCTACACAGGAACTTTAAAATATCCCACTGAACTGCACTGGCAGAGGTAGATATCAGGCCACAGCATGTGTCCATCAGAAGATCACGCCTTGGTGCAAACGCCATACACCTGACTATGCTTCCTCCATCTGAATCTGAGTGGCAGAGCATAAGCCACTCCTGGCTGAACGGCATTTGTTTCACACAACAACACGTTGTAAGCTTATTCTGGTTGACAGCCGGCTGAACATGAGCCGGCAGTGTGCCCAGGCGGCCAAGAAGGCCAACGGCATCCTGGCCTGTATCAGAAATAGTGTGGCCAGCAGGAGCAGGGAGGTGATCGTGCCCCTGTACTCAGCACTGGTGAGGCCGCACCTCGAATACTGTGTGCAGTTTTCCCTCACTACAAGAAGGACATGGAGGTGTTGGAGGGTGTCTAGAGAAGGGCAACAAAGCTGGTGAAGGGCCTGGAGCACAAGTCGTATGAGGAACTGAGACTGTTTAGCCTGGAGAAGAGGAGGCTCAGGGGAGACCTCATCGCGCTCTACAACTACCTGAAAGGAGGTTGTAGCGAGGTGGGTGTTGTTCTCTTCTCCCAAATAACTAGTGACAGGACAAGAGGAAATGGCCTCAAGTTGCGCTAAGGGAGGTTTAGATTGGACATTAGGAAAGATTTCTTCACTGAAAGAGTGGTCAAGCATTGGAACAGGCTGCCCAGGGAAGTGGTTGAGTCACCAACTCTGGAGGTATTTAAAAGACGTGTAGATGAGGCGCTTAGGGACATGGTTTAGTAGGCATGGTGGTGTTGAGTTGACAGTTGGACTCGATGATCTTAGAGGTCTTTTCCAACCTGTATGATTCTATGATTCTATGATTCTATGATTCTATTCTTCTCACATCACCATCCGTGGCACTCGCCACCACCTCCTGTAGGATGAGGCTTGCCTACCAATAATTTAACAACCTGTTAAAGAATATGAGCTTTATAGCAGCTTCCCAGGACCCCTGGATCAACACATGAAAGAAGAACCATCCTTTCCCTTGTCCCAAAGGTGGTAGGAGGTAGAGTAGGAAGTTGTGGGCTAAGTTCTTCTCCTACAACTACATGATGGCACCAAAGCAGTGGAGGAATGTGGCAGAACAAACAGGATATTCTCAGGCTGGAGAGGCTGGCTGCCCTCAGGAATTCAGTGGGTGCCACATGCAGCAGGGCAAGCTCTGGGTCCTGGAAGAAGTTCAGGTCCAGAACACCATTGCCTGGTTGCAGACCAAGCTCCTTTGGGAGATGGATCATGGCACTTGCTTCTTCCAGAAGTGAGGTGACAAAAACACCCTTGCATCCTTGCAAAGGGTGCTGCTCCTCACGTTGGTCCAGAGCAGAGGCAAGAAGAAGGAAGGACTTTATGTGCAGCTCACTTCTGTTTGGATAACATTGATTTCTGCATTTGCCATGCTCTGAGCAAAAGTAACCAATGGCTGACCAGGACTCACTGGAGCTCCTTCCTACTGTGGTTGAGTTTTCAAAAACTCTCCACCACACGCCCAGTAACAAAACTCCAGGCTCTCCAAGGCTGCCAGGTTGAGCGTCTCAGGAGTGAAGAGCTTTGCTTCTCATGAAAGAGAGGCATGAGAGTGCCAAAAAAATTGGGACCTCTGTGAAGGGAAGGACTGCTGCACAGTATTTCTCCTCAGCACAGATTACAGCAAAAGCTATAATGTAGCTAGTCTGTGCTGGTATATGTGGTCCACCCAGACCAGAGCCACAAGATTCCAGTCCAGAGCATGAAACTGTGTATGATAAGACCACAAAGAGACAGTCTGTCATTAGCTCTCCTCCTCCTGGTCCCCCAACCAGGAGAAAGTGTTTAACAGAATAGCTAATGGCTATTTTATGGGGACCCTGAGGCATTCAGTTTCAACTCGTTCTTCATGCTTCATGGGGTCTCTCCAGCAGCTGTGTACAACTGCAGAGTGCCTGTCCAAGCTCAAAAAGGTCCTCTTGGCTTCAGAAGGAGAGTGAGCCAGGGCTGCCCTATCCCAGCCATTGCCACTCCATCACCATAGAGTCCTTCCTCTGCATTGTCTGTTAGGGCATGCTGGGCCTGGTGCTCACAGAACTGAAGTTATGTGTGGTCATGTGGGTTTAACCCTGCTGACATGCCTCCTTGCAGTCTGGTACCAGAAGACCTGGCACACGTGGGTCAACCAAGTCATGTATATAGCATCTTCCTCTGCCCAAATCAACTGGGTCAAGAGGTCTCGCCACGTGTTTGGAAACAGATGCTACGCAGGCAGCTAGCAACCTCCCAGCTGCACTCCACACCAGTAAGGCACATGCCTTTTGCTCTGAGAGCCTACCTCTGTACTACCAGCCACTTTCTGGCTACTAACTGGGATAAGAGGGAGGTCAAGAGGTCTGAGTAGCCGTAAAGGTGAGCAGAACTGATGCAGCAACTTTTCCTTCAGGCAGGGTTCTGGTCATCAACCAATGAGTGCTGACCATGCTTCAATACTGCGTCAACACCCTGTGCCCTATCCCTGCAACACTGACCAGTCTCCAAGAGAAAGTATTGGACTTCTGAATGGTCTTTTATAGTTCAGGCAGTCCAGCCTTGATTGTGCTGGAATGTGCCTTCCCCCACCGCCTCCAAGATGTCTGTCATTCTACACCACTGATGCAAGAGGCCTCTTGCAAGACCTTATTGAACTACTGGTTTTTTACAAGGCCCTCCTCAGAACCCAGAAGCGCTATGGAGTAATCAAGTCCCTCATGATCACCAGAAAGGGGGAATCTCCCTATTGAGCCCTAGCTGAACAAAACTCACCTCCATGTGCAGGCAGAAGCCTCGTCACTGCATGGAAGGATCATTCCTGCAACATCACTAAAACTGGGGACCACTGGGTCTATGGTCAGCGAGTCTGGGTCAACCCCACACTGCTTGCCTGGTGTACAGTGTTAGAACACCCACATTATACCACCATCTCTTACCTCAGACAAGTCCCACAGTCCTCCAACACCCATCTCCATGGAGCTACCTCGGAGGCCATGGCCTGTGACTCCCTGTCCAACTCACATATCACTTCAGTAAGCTTTGAACAACCAGATGACCTCCCATGAGCACGCCTCTACACATTCATGCATCAATCGCTCAACTTCCTCACCCTTACACACAATCATGATACATGGTTATAGGACCATTCATTGTCAGGAGAGGATGAGAAACCTGATGGTCAGTTTCTACTCTGAGCTAATTCAATGGACCACTGGGAACATCAGCTGGAAAAATCCTCCATCAAGCAGAAGGCACAAGTTTGTTCACAGGACCTCCTGACTCCTCCTCTTATGCAATGAGAGGGAGACTGACATGTGTGTACATCAAGCATGCCAGCCTTCTGACTCCTCCAGAACTTGTTATTGAGATTATGGCTGCACTTCTCACATCTTTACTTGTACAGTTCCCATCCCAAGACCTACTAAATTCTGGGCCCTCTTTATCAACTACCCTGTTTCTCACCAAGCTGGCTATCTCCAGCTCCAGGAGGAGGAAAACCCAAGATCCCAGCAACGAGCGGTGCTATTTCTATTCCCTTGTTCTGGGCAGGGCATCAGTAGGCAGCATCCACCAGTCCCTGGATACCATGGAAATACAGGGGTGCTCTGCTCACTGTTTCTCTCTGGTTCCTTATTTTTCTGGTTTTAGCCTATTAGTCTTTATCCTGTTCTCTTTTCTTATTTTTTTCTTCTCACCCACACCTCCACCTCCCCCAGTGATTGTCTTTTCTTCTCCCTGGTTTCTTTTCTTCACTCTCTTCTTCTTTTTGGGGGGCAGTGGGAAAGTAGGCATTTAGTGTTCGTTTGGGATGGATATCAGCTTGTCCCTAAAGTGGGAGTGGATGTGTGAGAAGGAATATAACAACAAGGGAAACAGTAGTGATATTTTCCCAGAATACTTGTCCTAGCCTCCCGCAATTTACATCTCAACTAGTTCCTGACACAGAGTTGTTGCTTCAGTATTTAGTCATCTTTAAAGGAGTTTTCTTCTACTCATCTGTTCACTTTTTAAACCAAAGAAAACTTTTAGTACCCATAGCTTCCTATGTCAAGGAGTTCCACAATTTAACTCTGCATTATATGAAGAAGTGGTGGCTTTTGTTTGTTTGAAACTTGCCACTTGCTAGTTTCATTTGATGTCTAGATTCTGTTTTGAAAGAGATAATGAAATATTATTCCCTCTTCATTTTCTCCATGCTGTTTATATCACAGAGAAAATTCAGGATATTTTAGATATCTGTCGTAACTTTCCCTAATCATCTCTTTTCCATACTTGCGAAATCCCTATCTATTTAAATGGCTCCTCATATATAAGCCACACCATACCTTTGATTGTCTTTGCTGTCCTTTTCTGAATCTTTTCCAGTTTGATTACGTCCTTTTTGAAATGGGAATGGACAATCAAGGACAACACGATATTCAAAATATGGGCATAGCATGGATTTATGCAGAGCATAATGGTGTTTCTCATTTTATTCTCTATTCTTTTCCTAATTACTAACATTTGATTGGCATTTTTACTGGTACTGAGAATTAAGCTATCCATTACAACCCCAAGATCTCATTCTTGCATGGAAATAGTAAACTCAAACCCTCCATCACTGCAAATGTAACACTAGAATTGCTTTTCCTGTGTGCATCATTTTACATTTATCTACATCAAATTTCACCCATAATTTTAACACCTAGTCATTCGATGTTATGAAATCCTTTTGCAAATCTCTGCATACAGCTTTTTGTTTGCTCCCCCAAATAATTAGTCATTATCATACTTTGTTACCTCATTATTTACCCCCCTTTTTCATACCATTCATGGATATGCACAAATCTGAAAAAATATCCCTGTGAAAACTGGCCATTTCATGCTAATCCTTGTTTCCTATTTTTATCCAGCTACTCAATAATTTCAGGAACTTCCCTCTGATCCAACAGCAGATTCATCTCTTTAACAGCCTGAGGTGTGTGACCTTTACAAATGTGCTTTGCAAATCCAGGTTGACTATAGCCATTGGATCTTCTCTTTGTCAATATGGTTGTTGACCCCTTCTAAGACTTGTAAGGCGTGATATCCCTTAACAACAGTGGTGGTAACTCTTCCTCAGTATATCTTATTTGTCCATCCATGAGCTAATTCTGTTCTTTAGAGTAATGTTTATTAGCTTGCCTGCTAGGCTTATCTTGTTTACTAGCCTATAGTTTCCCAGATCTCAAAATAATTTTAAAAACTGGCATCACATTAGTTACCTTCCAACCTTCTTGTACCAAAGTAATTGGAAGGCGTTACAAATCATAATCAGTAGTTCAGCTCTTTCAGCCTCAAATTTCTCCAGAAGTCTTGCATGAGTACCATCTAATGACTTTTACTCATTTGTCTACCTGCTCTACAACTAGCTTCAATTTGAAGCTGATCTTCTGATGCATCCCCAAGAAGGAAAAGTTCCACAGGATAAACTTCCACAACTTCCTCCATAATGAACACATAGAAAATTGTTCTTTGTTTTTTTGAGGTTGGGGGGTGGTGGTGTGGTGGTGGTGTTCTGCTATGGTCTTAATCTCTCTGAGTCACCTGAAGCCTCTTTAGTAGTAACGTCACGCACTAAGTCCTAATCATCGCACAAGACAAGGTACTTGCCTTTTACAGGCTCTTTGAATGGCTCCTGAAGTAAACATTGAATTTGCCAGCCGACACATGGGGTTAACTGGAGTCCCTGTTACTACTGAGTTTCCTGCCTTCACAGCCTCTTTGATCTTCCTCTGGCTGTCACAGCTTCCTGTCACACATCCTGGCCAGTCATCATAAATGGTCACTATTATAATCCCTAAAACTATTTTTTCCATGTGGAACGTCAATCCACATGCTAGCCATTTGGATCACCAAACTATTTTCTCCAATTTAGTTAAGAAATTTTGCACTGAAACTTTCCCCATAAGCCACGTCTGATCAGCATGTGTGGATACAACCACATCTTCCCAGGATACAGAAACTACGTTTCCTTTAAAAGTCTAGTGTATGCCTGGACTTGAGAACTTGGGGCTTAAACTCACAGAGAAACATCCTGATCATCTAATCTGACCTCCTTAAAATCAGAGAGACTAAAGGTGTTCCGTTTATTAATTATACTTTCTGTTGCTGTGCTTGAACCATTTGATTTTTTGCCTCATTTCCCATCTGAATGTATCTGCCATCCTTCCATCGCATCTTAACCGTTTTCTGCTAGCCTGAAGAATCAGATGGTTTTGAGTTTTTTTTCTTCACTCTAACACTCAGAGACTGTCATCGAATCACTTCTGTAAGTTTTTATTCATGGTTCCGTGTTTATCTTCTGGCCATTCTTCAGTTTTGTAGTACTTCTCAAAGTGATAATAACAGAATTAGACAAAGTAGATGAAAAATATTTTTTTCACAAGTGCCAAATGCAGAGAAAATATAACCTTCTCTCCTCCTGTTCAATATTCAGCTCTTAATAGATCAAAGAACCACATTAGCTTCTTTGGCTGCAGCATCACAATAGTAGATGTTGATCTACTGATTATCTATTCAGATATCTATAATCTTTTTCAGTGTGACTGCTTTCTAACATAGAGCTCTGGTCCTGTAAATACTGTTCACACACTGTCATTAGACATATGAACTCATATTTGGTTAGATTGAAACACACGCTGTCTGTCAAGATTCAGTACTCCAGATGAATCAAACTGTTCCATATCAGTGATTTATCCTTTTAATTTGTATTTTCATTCTTAGCAGTTCTTCCAGTCTTTGTAGATTCTACTAAGTTTATCAGTATTTTAGATTTCCCTCAGGATTTTGAGCAATATGTTAAAATCACATGGCACTGACAACTATATTGAGAATTGTGGGATCACATAAGGAACACAAGCTTTTCAACAACAATTCTTTCTTTGTTACTATTTTGCTATTTATTGAATTTTGATGCACTTAAAATGTATCATATTCATATATTATCAGTCAAAGAATCATGTGGTACTAAGTTGGTTGCTAAGTGATTAGTGTTTTTATCTTTTAACAATTTAGTATTTTAGATCCATTACCATGATTGTAGGTAAAGGTACTTCTATCATAGAAGTACTTGGCTGCAGGGAGTCTCATAATAGTCATGAAATGAAGTTAGCTTGACAGGATCTGTTTTGTATAAACCCATTCTGACTGGCATATTGTCCTTCTAACATTTTATTGGGAATTATATCAGACTGACAAAAGTATCTAAGTCATCTCACAGAACTTTTAAAGTTGTGATAAAACCGCAGCTTTTCAATTCCAGATCTTCCTCACTATTTCAAGACTTATTGAAAAAAAAGCTTTGACTTTTTATCCAACTGCTTAAAAACACTTGAGTGCAAGTTACCTTGAATTGGCTGTTGTATCACTCTAAAATTCTGGTTGTTTGCTGTTGGAGAGTATATGCTTATTAAATGAGCTGAAAACTATTTTTCTCCTACTTCCCCCAAGAAAACAGGCCTAAAATATTTATTGATTAGTTCACTTTTTCTGCTTCAATACATATCAGTCTATAGAAGTCAGACTCCCAGCTCTATCATGTCAATGAAATACTACTCATTACTTCCATTTTCCCATCAGCTCCTTTGTAATTTCTCTCATAATTCTCTCATATTACTTCCCATAAGAGTTCACAAAGTCAGTATGTTGTCCTTCAGTTCTGTTCCTCAAAATCACATCTGTTGTGTTCTCCACACGCACACAAGGGGAAAAAAAAAAAAAAAAAAAAGGTCTTAGGTCAATCAGCAACATGCCAAAGACTGTTTTCTTATACTAATGGCTGTGGCTGATACACTTATCTTGCACATGTTTTTTAGTATGGTTTCCTTATAAAGCTAGACTTATGCAATCATGTTATTTGTTAGCCCTCTCCCCACAACAACTCTGAAACCACTAGCCTTTCTCAGTAAGCCTGACAAGAGAGAGAGGGGTCTCAGAGACTATCAGTTTGTATGCACTTCATGACAACTGGCTGCTAGATCCGGGAGGCAATCTCTGTTCAGATCCTTACTGGCAGAAGTAAGTTCTTATCCCAGAGCTCTTTAGTTGAGTTTTTAAAGTGATCAGATTGAGAACTGCTCGAAAGAAGAAAGGCCAGACTGGGAAGAAGTAGGAGTAATGAAGCGAGACCAAGCACAAAGTAGTCTGATCTGGAAGGGAAGGTGTCCCTTTGTCCCTCTGCGCTGCTTGTCTCTCCCCCAGATAAGGAGCAAGATACCTGGATGCCCTGCCTTAGGTATTCCCACTATTTTACCAACATTGCCTATAAAGTGGAGGTTTCTACACAGAGCTCTGTGCTCCTTCCCTTTCCACCTGTGTGCATGCAAGTAAATCAATATACTCCTAATGCCATGACTCAGTTTCCTTCTGCATTACCATTTCCTCTCCTAGGCTTCTCCCTCTCTTTATTTCTTTTCACTGACTCACTTACATGGTGAGAGAGGGAGGAACTGGACACTGGGCCCCCTTGATATGATGTATGTATGCAGACTGGATGTCTCCCTTTTTCACACTACAAGTGCACAGACTACACTTGCCATACCAGATCTCACCCCACACACCTTCAGATCTGTGCGGGGATGAGTAAAGACGACAATGAAGGGAATGCTCACTGATTCCTCCAGCTGCTTACCCCCTCTCCTGTCAGTCTCCTATCCTGCTCCCACTCTGCTGAATCTAAAGTGGCTGGATTAGAAGAAGTGGGTGGTCTTTGGCTCCATTTCTCCTACCGTGGATGCTATGAGCAATTCATTTACACTTAGTATAGCACATCCATCGAGAAAGCAACATAGAAAGTATGTACTCCTGTCTCTGTCAGTACACCGACCATTCCTTGTAGAGGGGAGTCCAGCAAATCCGCTAGCTGGCTTTGGCAGCTCATATTTGACCCAGAGATTGATAAATGAAGAGCACTGTCTTTTCCATTCTGCATAGCCTACCCAGTGACTGATACTCTGTGCACAAGCCTAAACCAGCTATCACTTGAGCGGTTCCTCGCAAAATTCCCAGACCAAACAAACATGGTGAGGACTTCAGCTGACAGCTGGGATTATTATGGTGAGGGAGTCTGTGGCACACGGTATTCTCAGTAGTTAAAGGAAAGCAGAAAGGGGTGAAGATATAGTAGGAGTGTACTAATGACATGTAGAAGACCTGGGATCCTTTGGCAGAACAGGACTAAAGCAACCAGATCAAACCTGACTCAGAAAGTCAACCACTCCAGGCGTTAGATCCTAAGCATAGGATCACAGGATAATTCAGGTTGGAAGGCACCTCTTTAGGTCCAAACTCCTGCTCAAAGCAGAATCAGCTATGAGGTTAGACCAGGTTACTCAGGGTTTTATCCAGTCTGGTCTTGAAAACCTCAAAGAATGGACACTGCACAACCTCTCTGGGAAACCCCTTCCAATGCTTGACACTCCTCATGGTCAAAAAGTTTTTCCTGATATCCATTGTGAGCAGCTCCAGTTTCTCCTCCCCCACACTCCAAAAGTACTATTAGTTTTTAATTTCTTGGAATATTTTTCCACCATTTTATGTCACTTCACTTATGTCTGTTGCAGGCTTCTGTGCAAAGACATGAGAGAAATAAGAGACACGACCGGAAAAAACAGAGAGCAATCTTGAGCTTAATAGGCTTGAGCTTTCTATTCATTTAAATCCATTCAAGGAATTAAGAGAGATCTTGTCAAACTAGTCAGAACAGACAATATTAGGACATGTTTAAGCTGTGGTCAAAGGTACACTTGCAATGCATTCAGACATCTATGAAGGCCTGAAATCTTAAATTTGGCTAATTCAGTCACTGACAATAATCAAGCTGATCTTTGCATTTAGTTGGCACTCAAATATCTGCAAGTTCCCAGCTGGATTTTGCAGCCTTAACTGTCCAGCAACCTCAGTGAAAACCTCCTTTACATTCACTGAAATTGAGTCCCAGCTATCATGAGTCACTAGGCAGCTCTCTGGGAACTACGATGGGGTAATTATCACCAATATACAGGCCTGACTTGTAGCTATTATCAGCGGCAGAAGCCAGCTGCAATGCTCATTGTGTAATTGCTATCATGCCATGTAACACAAAGCACATGTATGACATCGAGGTGTGAGTGGGTGGAGAAAGTGATTGGGTATCAGTTTAGCCTTTTAATATCACTTTTCATCCTTTTTCATACCCTAGGAAATCCTAATCTGATCATTGCCATTGTGATTTCTGGTGTCCTCTATTAAAGTGAAAGATGTTATATGACTCCATTTCAATTTTACGCATATGGAGCTGCTCTGTTATGACCCTCTCAATTACTTTTCCCCAGGGAGAAATAACCAGAAAACTCATATTTAGGAAAGAAAATGTAAAGTTGCACATCGCTAAACATGTGCAAACTATGACATCTAACTAGATCATAGTAAAACGTCCCTGCGGGAGATGGAGAAATCATGTGGCTTGCTTAAAACTGGAATGGAAAAAGGCCTGGAGCAAGCTCAAGGCACAATCCTGCACTGGCCCTTGTGTGGTGAATAAACTAAATGTGACTGATTACAAGCTTTCTATCACTGATTAAAACCTCCCAAATTCTGAGTTCAAAATCTGCTACATGGAAACTCCAAAGTAAAACCAATACAAGCATACCACCCTTCTTTTATCTCTAGGACCTACCTGGTCTTGGAAAGGCAATACAGAGCCTGTATATTGAACTAAACCCACTGATTTCCCCAAATAGGTCTGAAGAATCCTCCCAATAACCCCAGTAGGGCTGGAGTGAAAAATCTAGACTGCCAAATAAGAATTGTTCTGAACAAACCTCCTTAGGTGGAGGAGTCCAAGTGAAACTCAAGGATCCCACCTTCACCCAGTCCAACTTCTAGGACTCTAAACAGATGAAGCCCCTACTGAAGCAAAACAGCGTAAAAGTTTCACATGACGCAGACATCAGGCACTACTACTACATTTATATCAGACTCCCATAGAGATTAGAATCACAGTTGTGCAATCCCCCTTAACACACACCTCCATAACATGAGGTCAAGGAAAATTCCTCAGTTAACTGTATAAACAGGTCCCTAATGTCCACTGTGCTCTCACCATCTAGAATGAGCATATATTGCATAAACCAAAAGTCACTATAGTATGGAAAGTCCAATATCTCTACCACTAAGGTCTGTATTTAAGGACTGCAATTTGCAGACAAAGTGAATTTTCAATTATCATTATCTCATCATCACTTTAATGCATAGATGCTCTTTTATATTTTCATCTATGACCACATATCCATATGACATTTATAAATATATATATTAAAAAATATATATATTGTCATATATATATATGAGAATGATACTTGCAATAGCTCAGTTATACAAGGCTTTAAGGCTTTTTTGTAACACAGATTCCAGGTCACAGATCATAAAAATGCTGCCATGCATAGGAACAAATACCTGTGTGGTTAAGTATGACAGCTTAACCACATTTTGGAGTGGAGAGTGGATGTTACTAGATGTGCGTTTGTTCTTTATTTGAACTGTGTTGTGGGGAGAGGGACCAAGAATTAACGCTGTTGTTCAGACAGACTTTGATAAAAGGGGTATAGATAAGTTGCCAGCTAACAGGATAATAATGCCCTTGGCAGTGTGTACGTGTGGAGGATATGGGAAAGGCAGGAAAGGGAGGCACTACATGTTTTGATATGCTATAGAGACACAGATCCAGGTGAGCTTGAAGAATCTTAAGGGAAATATTGCAGTGATCTTTGCCATGTGGACATTACAGAAGACATAAGAGATTTCTTTAGGTCATGAGGACGTTTGAGACCAGTAAGAGACATAGGCTAGATGTGGGAATTAAATCCCAAAGTAGAAACTGGAGTCTGCAGTTTAAAGTTTGCTGCTGCAGGAGTAGATGGTTCCCTGGAAGTGCTCACAAAGGGCTTTTCCATTGAGCCAAGAAGTGTCACAGCACCAGGCTTTGACACAGTCCCTCAGATTTATTCTGGGGAGGTAGTTCAACTCCCTTGCCCTCAGAGGTTTCCTGTTCCCACAGATGTCACAGTGCCCATGTGCTTTGTGGAAAGGCTTGAGAGAGAGACATGAACTACCAAACGAGCTGTGTTTTTCTCTCAGAGATTGTTTTGGTGGCTTGAATGACACGTCCCCATGTAACTGGTGTCTGTACATGTGGTTTGCACAGAAATAAATTTTCCTGCGGGGAGGAAAGTGTGCCTCAGGATGCTGTTTTTACCTGTAGAAACCCACTCTTGAGGATCAAGGGATCTTTTGGTATTCGCATGTGTGTAGGAGGGGAGAGCTAGGTTACATAGCCTAAAGGCTTGGGATCCTCTGCTGTAAAATGTGCGTGGCCCAGTGGAAAGATGTGATTCCTCCCACTGTGTCCCCTCGCAACGGCTCTGCGAGAGGGAAGGGATTCAGTTTTGTTTGCTGTTCTCCATTGAAGTCTACGTAAGGGGAAGGGGGAGAGAAGACGACATGCAGATCATGCAATGTTATGTATACTCGGATAACAAAAAACCGCTACCGAGCAAAGGAGGCAGCCGCCGACCGCCTGATCCCGCTGGGGGAGGCACGCCCCGCACTCACCCCCTTCTCCGGAGGCACCGCACTGACCCATGTCATGTTCCACGACCTTCTGCCACGGGTGACACGGGGAGACGTCTCCCCGGCCCCGGGCATGCCCCGCAGCCCCGCTCCCCCGCTGCCAGCACCTAGGCCAGCGGCCGGGGCTCCGCGGCGCCCCGCGCCCGCCGCGCTGCCCGCCCCGCCGCGCCGCGCCACGGGGGACTGGGGCAGGTGGGGAACGGTCGCGCTCAGCTAATGGCGCTGGACGGGCCCTGGGCAGCCGGGAGGGGGTCTGCAACGGGCGACCCGCCACCCGCCGTGCCGGGGGCCGTCGGCCGCGACTGCCCGAGCATCCTCCAGCGCCGTCCCCGCCAACGCCTTACCCACAGTACGGGATCCGATGCAGCCCATCACTCCGGCAGGGCTCCGGGCAGAGGCGGCAGCCTCAGCAGCGAGGAGGCGCAGGAGGCAGGGAGCGGGGAAGGTCGGAAAGGAGCCGGTCCCTTCAGCGGGAAACGCCGGGGTGGCCCAGCCAGGACCGGCGCGGGGTCATGGTCAGGTACGAGCGCGGGGTGCCCCCGCCGGGGCGACGCAGGCGGGAGGGGAGCCCGCGGGCCAGGCTGTCATCTGCCCCCGCCGCGCCTTCGCGCTTTGTTCCGCTCCCCTTGCGGCTTCCCCGCCGCGGCCGCGTCCCTGCCTCCGCCGTGCCCCCCCCTCCGCCCGCTCCCCCCTCGCCGGCTGCCCGACGGGGAGGCGGCCTGAGATTGGGTAAACAGCTCCGGCCCGGCAGCGCCGCTCCGATTGGCTGCCGGCCTCCGCGGCCCGGGGAGGCAGGGCCGGGCCGGGCCGCGCCGCGCTGTCCGCCCGCTCTCGGGGAGCGCGGGACAGGACCGGCGGCGGGGCGGAGGCGAGGGCCCGCCCGGCGGGCGGACAGGTGCGAGCGGCGCAGGGGGCGGGGCGGGCGCCGCGGGGCCCCTCCCGCCCGCCGGGGGAGCGGAGCGGGGCGGGGGCCGGCACAGGTAAGCGGCGGGCGGTGCCGCAGGCCGGGGCGGGGGGGCGAGCAGGTGGGGACGGGGGGAGGCGGGAGGGGAGCGGGAGCGTCCCCGGAAGGAGAAGTGAGGGGCGCTGGGGATGGCGGCGGGGCGGGCGGGGGCCGGGGCCGGGGCCGGGGCCGGGGCGGCGGCTGGCGCGGTTTCCCGGTAACTACACTTGCCGACCCGACTCAATTACAGGCAGCCCCCTAGCGGCCGCCTCCGCCGGGGCGGGCCTGGCGCGTTCCCTCGCTCTCGCTGCCGGCTGAGCCGGGGCGGGCCTGGCGCGTTCCCTCGCTCTCGCTGCCGGCTGAGCCGGGGCGGGCCTGGCGCGTTCCCTCGCTCTCGCTGCCGGCTGAGCCGGGGCGGGCGGCTCGGCCCCCAGGGAGCGGCCCCGCCGCAGCCCTGCGGGGACTGCGGGAGCCGCCGAGGGGCGGGCGGCTGCGGCCCGCGGAGCGGCCCTGGCGACGGGCTCGGGCGGGAGGAAGGGTAGTGGTTCCCTGTCTGATCTGCCCCTTCCGGAGCCCCAGGGAGCTGGGGCTTGCTGCAGGGCGCTGGACGCGCAGGTGTGCGGCGCTGCCCTCTCCCCATCACCCTGCAAAACGGTGAAAGAAGCAAGCTTGACCCTGTGGAAGATCGTTGAGGCCTTTCCCGCGTCCTCCCTGCTAACATGGCAGTGAGGAGGGATCTCTGCAGATGGAGAAGATCCTGTTAGGTCTGCTCCCTTCACAGCCCAAATTCTTCCTCACCTGATAGGAGCAGCAACAGGCAGCGTCCTCCTGGTCCGCTTCCCCAGCACCACGGATTCTCCCCAGTCTGCTCCTTCCACCTTCACTCCCTCAAATGCTCATGATTTCTCCCTGTCCCTTTGTGCTTCCTTCATCCCACGAGCCTCACTGGTCTCACCAGCTTCCTTCCACCAATCTCTAGTAACAGCAAATTGATATTTGCTGATCCCAAATGAGCCATTTTGTTCTCATTCTTGGGCCTGGAAAATTCAGTTTTTATCTGCATTGCTGAGAAGTCAAGACAGCTGGACAGCCCTGATTAACAGCAGTAATGGGGAATAGGTAAGTTCATTTGTTTTCCCATTCACAACTTACAGTGAGCCTAAGGAAAGAAGAAAAAAAAAAGATTTAAAAAAAAAAAGAATAAAGGCCTTCACGTAGAACATATTTTGCCTAAGCCTCTGAAACAATAAGCAGGAAGTCTACTCACACAAAGTCAGTTTACAAACTAAAATTCACATAGGAAGGACGTGCAGAAATAAAGATAGCAATGCCTGAATATTAGCAGCTATTACATCTTTTCCCTTCTTCATGGTATTGAAGATTTACTAAGTATGGTGAACATGACACTGATGAAGTGTAAGAGATCATAGTCTTCTCCTGTCTGCATGCCTGAGGCCAGTGAGAGTCTGCTCTGGTGCCTGAATGCTTATCACTTGGTTCAGCATATTAGATCTCTGCTGAGGATGAAGTTTTTCCCTAGCTAGAATTCTTTCCCTGTTTCATTCCTTCTTCCACCTCTCCCATATATTTCCAAACCTATCAGTTTTCATCTAGTCTTTTTGAATGACTCACTAAAGGTATTTTTCCCGATGTATCTGCACTCTTGAAATCTAAGTTGTAAAAATGCTGGGAAACCACACATCTGGTGGAACTTTATGTTAACCAGAGGTGTTTCAGGATCTCTGAAAAGCGGATCCATGTTGACTTTCAGGGCTAAATGCAAGGAAAGGGGAAACAAAAGCAAATTGGAATGGGAAGAGTGGTATATTAAGACACAAGGCCTGTCTCGGAGAAATGTTTTGTAAGTTAGTGGCTGCCCAGCCAACTGTTGTCATCCAGAGTCTCCTGCAGACAGATTGATCAAGACAGCTGTCCTCCGGAGTTTCATCGCACACCCCACCAAATAGCATTTGCATCTCATCCTAGCCTGAGAGGAGGTATTACTGACACAGCTGTGGGCAATTTCTTTTCCTCTGTTCAGAAAGATTCTGGTTTCACTTTAATCCCCCTCTCCCCCTCACCCACCCACCCAATCTAAAACTGTTCTTCTGTGAACCTCCTTTCTGCACCGTGAGTGGTCACTGCTGTGGTTTCCTTTTCAGTGAAGATTTCAGGTAAGTCACATTGACTCTTCTTACTTTATTCTCCCTGTGTGATGCTTTAGTTTGTCTGTCGCTTTGTCTCAAGCTCCAAGTCCGTCCTACACCAGGTCCTAGCAAGTGCACATTTGGCTTTCCTTTCATTAAGCTACAATATCATCTACATCAGTCTGTTCCGACTTCTGCCTTAGGGTGAGCAAGTCCTAGCACTCACCCTGCCTGAAAAGCAGCTTTCCAGCTCTTGATGGGTTTGTCTTCTGCTGCTTTAGTGAGCTGGTAGTTTACACAGGGATCTGGCAAGCACCTGTGCTGCTGGCAGAGAAAGAGAACTGGAAAGGGGGAGGATTATACCCCAGTGTCCGTTCATTTACTTCACAGCCTGTCTCATGTCGTGATACCACAAGCTCTCTGCTCTTTTTTATTTGGAATCAATATCACTTAGCTGCTGGAAGCACTACCTGTCTTGGCACCTAAAGCCATGCTTTGTCTGCCATTTTTAACATACTCGATTTAATCAAAGGATAGACTCTTCACTATCGTTTGGTTTTTACTCATACATTTATTCATTATGGACCTTGTGTACATAAATCTACATATTTAAAGTAAATTTCATTCTCATTAGAAGTTGGGAAGACTTTGTTAGACTATCAGCTATCAGTTTTGACACAGCTGCTTGGCTCTTCCATACAGTAGGTTCCATACAACAGGGAGCTCATCATCAATGAAAAGTTTCTAGTTTTTAATAAACCAATACCTAACTTTTACTTCCTAATTCAGTTAAAATACATTTATCATACAATAGCATAAAGAAACAATAGCTATTTTACATTCTGAAGAAATATATGATTTCATGAGAATTATCATGAAAGGGGGAAGTGACAGGACTGAATCTTTGAACAAGGGACTAAAACAGGGCATAAATCTAACTGTCCCACACAGTTTCTGTCCTTGCTCTTCCTGAGCAACAGTATTCCCACTGCTACTGCAAGGAACAGGAGGCAAATGACAAAACATAAATTGTTTTATTTTCTTTGAAATACTCTTTCTGACAGGCTCTGAATATTTTCTCTAAGCATTGCAGGTACTTTCTTAAACAATGAGGCTATAATTTCATGTAGGAAATTGTGTACAAAATATGTTTTGCATAATGCTGATTTAAATGCTGGTCTGAAAGATCTTTGTAAATATAAGTTTTCATACAGCATTAGGAGATGGAGACATTTATCTAGAGAGAGAAACATGGATAGATTCTTTACATAGCTGGGTATCTTGGAAGGAGCAGTAGGAGACAGCCACTTGCAGCCTCCTGAATTATTTGTATGATGGGTGAAATTACGTGCCCCTCTGTTTATTGTAGAGCTGTGGACCTTCCCGTCCGCAGACCCTGTTGCAAGAGGCATGCTGGGCAAGAGAGAAGGAAGAGTGTGGCTGTGTTCGAGCTGTCACGGGCTGTAGGTCACTGCCATTAGGAACTTCTGTTTGCAGAGCAAAGCTTCAGAGCTGCCCTAAGTGGGTCAAGGGTGCTGCTGGTGGAAGGGCAACATAAAGCTCCCTTGGCCTTTTTCCTCCCCTACTCATGCACCTTTGCCATGAATGCAACAGAGAAATTGACTGAGATGCCATAATCAACTCATTAAGCGCATGCTCCTAGGTGAGTACTACCTGGTTTTGGGGTTGAATGCCAAGGTGAGTTGGGAACAGACAAGGATCCATGCCTCCAGCGGTCTCTTCCCCCCACCCCCTGCACACAGGCAGAGTGGTCACCTTAGGTCTGAGCAGGGATGGGTGGGGGAGGAAAACATGCTTCCAGCAAAGCTAAAGATAGTGACCTCATGCCCGGTAAAGGGGCTGATAATAGCACAGAGCAAAGCAGTTTCAGAGCCAGCTCTGATTTTTAACAACTTGTTCCAAATCCACACAGAGCACCTCCATCATAACCCTAAAGACAGGCTTATGCTGTAAATTGTTAACTGTTTGTTTGCTTTTTAAGAGATGCCTGTTCAGCATTGTTTATCTTTTCTATAAGCCATTGATGGATCTATTAAACCTATTTTCCAGAGGTTCCCTATAGCTCTCTATAAATATAAAGATCTTATAAATTATAAATACTGGAACAGCTTCTTCCTAAGAAACACTGCTTATAAAATACAGAACTATTGTCACTGTTGTACCTGCTTAGTAAATTTATTCTTTTCATCAATTAATTATCAGAGATGCAGATTCTATCACAGTAGGTAACGTGCCCCGGTCGTTCTCCCTTAGCTGCCATTTAAACCAGTTAAAATGAAAAAAATTACCAATATAATCTTGCCACCTAATGTTTCAGGTAAACATTGCCAACCCCCAAATAATTTAAAATGTCTTCCTTCTGTCATTCATCCTAACATTAGTTCCTGTCCCCAGAGCTCTCACTGGCACCATGTCTATCCTCCCATGAAAAGGCTCTGAAAAATGATTGTTCACCTTCTTCTCCTTCTCTGATCCTTTTTAAAATCCTTATTTAAAATCCTGTGGCCTGACCAGCTACTATCACAGAAAGACATGGAGAAACTTCCTACATGCTTCTTGCAAGATGTGTCTTCACCTGTGGAAAATATACAGAGGCCTATGAAGTTCGTGAGTAGGAGATGTTTACAAAAATAGTATCTGTATCAGATCTATCGAGGCAGGAATCGTCCTCCAGCGACTGTTGCTCCAATATGCTTCTCTGCTGGCCTCCTGCCACTGGCAGTATGGATTCCCCAGTAAATGCTGCTTCTGGCAGAGATCTTTGTAATTGCTTCATAGAAGTAATGGAGTAGATGCCACATAAGTTAATTCTACATCAAGCTGTATTAGCTACTGATAGGATTTTCATGTGGACTGAAAAGGAAATGAGATAGCAAAATGACTCATAGAGTTGTTCTTTCTTGTTCAGAGCTCCTTTGGTGCAGGAGACAAACAGAAAGGCTTTTTATGAGGTTCAAAGTATGAAAAAAGCAGTGCCAATGTAGTTCAGATCCTGAAAGTGGTGTAACTTATCTGACATAAGAGGAAGGCTGGGTCCTTTCAAACTGGAAAAATATTTGAGGCTGCGTGAATCAACTGAAGATTAGAAGGGACAATAGGTGGAGGTATAGACGTAGGATATGTTTGCATTATATGTTGTGATATAAGCTCATGCTTACCTACATTCACATCCAAGCAAACGTGATCTTGTTCTGCCTGCACCCGGAGGTCATAAAAAACTTTATGAGAACTTATTAATTCAATGCTCAGACAGAACTAATCAATCCACCCTCTCAACACTCTATTTATCAAAAAATCCTCCTGGGTATTTTGTCCCATATTGCTCAAGAGAGGTAAAGCTGAGCACCGAAAGATTATTTTTCCTCTTCCCCTGCATGATAAGTCCTCAAATTGACCTATGCTGCCAAAGTAGAGGCACATGCTTTGGGTATCCTGGCATCATCTATTGGAAACTGAACACTGATGGAGTGTCCCAAATTAAGGACAATCCTACTCTGAGGTATGAAATACTTTGGTGTTAGCCAGATACCTTAAAAACACACTCATTTCAATGCAGGTTGAATTTTTAAAAAAATGTATTTCTGAAACAAATTTTAAGAATTTCTACAGTAGAGAGGTATGTCATCCCAACACATAAAGAGCAGGCAAGCAGGGGGCTAGCTGTAATCTAACAACAGACAGTATTCCCATACCTGCTTTGCTGCAAGATCCCTGCTATGCGACCTCGCTTATTTGGCAGTATTCACTTAAAATACAATCACCTTTCTTTAAAACACATAGGTCTGGCATATTGGTACACATTTACATAAATGTTCAATGCTCGGTGTTCGTCATTCTTTTCTCACCTTATCTTGATATTTGCCTTCCATTAGTTTTTCTTAAGGATTTGTAGCTTCCCAGTTTTTCAGAACAACATTGCTGTTTTGCAGATTTTTAGCAAGTGTAATATTCTCTCAGCATCTTCATCCATGTTTGATTTTTATCCAGAGTCATGCAGAAGTGTCATCGTTTGTTCTGTATAGATTGAATAAGATCTCATCTTTCAGTTCCCATTTCTAGACTTTACAGAAAGGAATTTACCATCTGAAACTGCGGTAGTGTGGTTTGTTCTGTTAGCATTTCGCTGATGCCTTTGTAGCACGGTGACCTACGGCATGTGATCGAGCATCACCTTCCATTTGAGCGTGGAGAACCGTCGCTCTCTGGAACTGCAGCTCAGTATCAAAGAATTAGCAAGTCTAGCCTGCTTCATCTGCCACAAACTCCACCCACTCAGCAACACCATTCTGGCGAGTATCTTTCATAAATCTGTTCTGCATCCTCGTATGTCCTTACCTTGGGTCTGAATCAGCTAAATGCCTGCTCACACGGAATGAAACTGGCAGTAGACTGGGCCATGCTCTGAAATTCCAGTTTCTTCTGCCGTGGCCTGGGGCTTTTCCAGTGGCAGATGAAATGGGAAGATGAGTGAGTTCACAGATAAGGGACTCTTTCCCATTCCCTCACTGCCAGGAAGGGCTCAGCAGATGCTAACAAATGAGGAGGAAAAAGGAAAGGAAATTCCGGGAATGTAAGAGAGAGGGAACTTGGTGAATCTCTGGCAGTCAAACTGAGAGTGCACAGGTTCCTCGCCATCAGGTAGGTAGTGCCAAGAGGGGAGGTCTGAGGAGGTAGCTTTGGAAGGTCAAAAAGCGTATGTGGTATGCACAAGACACCACCAATGACAAATGTGAGATGTATATTAGGGTGCAGGCATCTTTGATGCAGTCTGAGTCTTATTTTGCCTTTTTTAAAACATTTACTTCATTTTCTACTGAATGTCTCTTTCCAAACAGTGAAACATACAGCAGCTACTTCTCCTAAATGTCAGTTGAATCTATACAAGTGATGCTGCTCAAACTGCATTTTTAAAAATAATCTGCAAGCAGTTAATGTGCTTTTTAAATTCCCAGTGTTATGTAAAAAGGCACAATATTTTTAGCTTTACAAAATATCAGTTGCCATCTCCTCATTCTCTCCCTTTGATATATTGGAGATAGACGCTCACAAAAACTGTAGATATTAACTCTTTTAAAAGTAAGGGGTTTTTTTCTGCAGTATGGTTTTGGAGTTACACAAATCTTAATAAAAACATACGAAAATACCCCAAAGCTTAAAATCAAGTCTGAACAAAGAAAGTACTTCTTATTTTAAAAGCTAGTGATTCTGTCCTCACTGCCAAATTCTTATGTCTGGAATAATGATAGTATAATGTATCCAGAAGCAAAATATCGACTTAAACTGTTCACTCATGCGCTGACTTAATGACCCTCATATTTAAAAAATCTCCAAAAAATACCCTCTTCCATATAACATAGAGCACACAGGTGCTGTGAGTAGGCTCTGGCAAATCAACATTGACTCAAACTATTTTTGGAATCCAGTCAGGCCTGCTGCTGTTTCTGGAGGATCTGAATAAATCTACCTGCTCTACTATGCTGCACTCTGTAAGGAATATGGCAGGATCCAGAATGCTTGCATCTGTGCTTATTTGGAGGTGACCTTTCCATTCCCACCTGTGTTTACAAGTTCTCTGAGGTCAAATGTTTTCACCTGCTGAGAACCTCCTTAATAAGCACATTTGGGCCTTGCTTCTTTCTGTGTTCTCTACTGAAATTTGAGGATCTCAGAAGAGGCTGCCTCGCTACCTTTTCTTACTGTCTTGCAACCCTCGACATCCTGATGATACCGTCAGGCGCCTCTGGCCAGGAGGCATCCCCTACCAAAAGCAGGCCAGGAAAGGAGAGCATCCTGTCCTCAAACCCGCTGTGATCATGGCTGATCCTCGAAAGAAATCCCCTGACTTCCTGGGTTTTGTGGCACCAATGCAATCCAAGAGACGGCCACTAGAAACTCCTGGAATAATAATGTTTACTGTTGCGCTGCATGTGTATCAGTACTGGGCTAAGGCAAAGGCCCTGAAGTCCATGTACAGGCAAGACCATAGCCACCAGTCTGGGCAGCATTATGTCCAGCAACTGGTAACCCTGTCACTTCCCACACATATGAAGGAGTGCTACTGCCTTGGAACAAAGCAACCATCCAGTGAGAATGCCTGCTGGCCACTGCTGAGGAGGGCCGCCTTTAACACTGTTGCGCCTCTGTGCTGGCAGATGATTGCTGTTTTTTCTTAAACCTGGTTGAGTTTGTGACTGGCCAGCAACTGCAGTTGGGTACCCCTGCCATGAATCACTAGTGTTTTTAATGCCCGCAAGTACTTCTGTATAGAATTGTTTGGGTTGGAAAGGACCTTTAAAGCTCACCCAGTCCAATACCTCCCTGCTATGCGCAGGGACATCTTTCAGTAGATCAAAGCCCTGTACAACCTGATGCTTGTCCTTAGCCAGCATCTTTAATCTTCAGCCAACCCTGTTTTGTCCATGTTTTTGACAAAGAAGTAATTTTAAATGGAATCAAGACATACATTGATTCAATATATGGCTTTTTTTCACAGTATAATACTATGATCAGCCATCACAATGTTTCAGGAAGTTTCCTGCTTCTCACACTCTCATGTATAGTTAGGCCCTGAAACATAAGGTGCATTTAATGCAAGAGCATGTCTTCTGCATTTTGGGGGATCTTAGCTTTTCTCTGCTCTCACAGAAGGCTGCTCTTCTTTTCTATCTCCGCAAAGTTGGTTTTAATCTGCAGTAGGCAAGAGAACATTTATCATACTTTAATATTTACCACTTCTTCCTCAGTTTACTGCCATCTGCAAGAAAGAGTTGGAACAATTGTAGATGAGAAGAGTTCTGGTCCCATGGTCCCTCAAATCAGATAAATAATTGCTATGTTTAGGAGAGTGGAATTCTTCAGGCACAGGGCACCAACTGCAACTTGAAATTCCATTCCTTGCTTGGAGGTGCAGGGATTCAGGGAACAACAATTTTTGAGTCAAGAGCAAACACAAATGGAGACTCTAGGACTCTGGTATAATCTGGTAAGAAAGCAAAGCAGATAGGATGCAGCATACTGTAGGCTTCTCATCAGTGTAAGCTGAAACACAAAATAAATTCTGAGTCTAATGAGGGAGTCATTCCAGCCTCAAAACCAAGCCAGGGGCCTGAGAATATGGAACACAGAAGAGTCAAAAAGAGTCTACAATTTAGTATCCCTCTAATCTTAATCGAAAGCGAAGGTCATTAAGTTGAATTTAGGCTTTTGGCACCCAAGGGCTGATATCTGTCTGCAGTGATATCAAGTCTGAGGAGTTAGAGGCAATGAACAGCATCAACCAGACCAGACCTTCATCCATATTCTTCAAAGCATTCCTCTCAGTACTGACCCGTACCCTCTACCCTTCTCTGTCGCATTCCTCAAGAAGACTCATTTGCAGTGTGTAGTCTAGCCCCTGTGGAATGCCTCCTTTTGAAACTTAGGAGGAAATGAATACCGACAGTATCCCATATGTACGTTCAAATTTGGACCTCTATGCAGATTTCCTCTTTCTTGGATCAGGAAAAAATTGGAGCCTTTTTACTGTATTGGAGAAATGCAGGCTGTCTGGTGCGTCCCAAAGCAAGTAGACGTCTGGAACTGACTTAAGAAGGCGCCTTCCCTTTCCGGGTGTTACATCTGAGGATGCTGTTGTTATGTCATCATGCACTGCCTGCCTGTACATTGTTTAGATATAATGCGTGGCTCTTGCACTGTTTTAAATTTACCACACCCTTACACAAATCCATAATCTTTTCTGTTTTACTTCAAAACCATTTTTTCAATACAAACATATCCTTTCTTTTTTATCAAATCTCATTTTTGTTTTATATTCTTAAGACGGAGGCTTGATGACCACCTTAGGAGGACACAGTTTTGGAGACCATGGCCATAAAGGCCAAACAAATAGGAAGCAAAAGGATTGTTGCTAGTAGGACCCAGCAATTCTTTTCATGACGTTCAATACTATGTACCAAGGTGCTGGGAAGAAAGCTGTTGGGAGGCCCAGGAAAAGCAACACTGATACAGAGAAACAGCTTTGTAAATATCCCTTTTATTTCTTCTGGCAGCAGCAAGTCTAACACTGTCTCCGAAACCATCAGTCACTCTGCAGAAAATGGTTTGATAGGGCTTTCTCATAACCTGACCCATCCTATTTTCATTAGCAGCCTGATGAGATTCTGCTGGCTTAGTTTCCAGGCATCTTTCACTACCTGCTGCTCCCAACTTTTAGCCAGCACTGTTGCAGACATCACATGGGACTCAAGGATCCCAGGGAAGAAGTATATTTCCATATGAAGCCTGAACTCACATGATCTTCATGTAGATTTCAACTGGTGAAATGCATACTTAAAGTTATTTACAGGAAAACTGAAGTGTTTTGGATAAGGGTAAAGGTTCCAAGTAACTTTTTCATGAGCCATGGGAGCAAAGGGTCAGGAGGTTTGCCAAGTACCTAGGAGACATGGTCATCGTATTGACCTTCATCAAGGCAACTGGAGAATGCCTTAGTTGAAGGAAATACATCTCCAGAAATGTACATCCACAGCTGAGTTCTTGAGCCCTTGCTCGAGCATATATACTACTGACAGGCAGGGATGGTTCACAGTTAACAGAGGAAAAGCCCTTTGCATTGGTGTAAAGTTGTGGTAGTCAACTGATCCAGAAATTAGGCTATCCCAGCACGCCTCTGGAGAACCCAATGTGCAAATTGTCAATGACTTGTAATACAAGATACACTTTTTGAGGACCTCTCCTGCATTTTGACCAATAGCTGTGGCTACTGATCTCTCAGTATCACTTAGACTAGCTACAAAGTGCTAGCAATGGTGGCCTGTAACTGGTACTACCCTATTCTTCACAGTCACTGGCTTTCATACAGTGCTTGATCACTTTGCTAGTTATAGAATGAAATCTTCAGTAAAGCCTGTCACACCCTTGCAAGGCCCTGCTAATTATCCTGACAACCTCATGAAACAGTCAGATTTTTGTCTGGTCTGTAGTCATCCTCTTATTCATACTGGCAGTAAGTTAACTAGCAAACATACTAGTAGCCACATGTACTAAACCTGGGAACTGCAGAAACCTTCATATAGCCCCTCAACTCTTGCTTTTAGAAAGCAAGGGCTTGAGGGGCTACACCTCTTAAATCTGTACTCAGATTGTGTTTTACTGTGCAGTTTGTAGCTAACATTTGGCCCAGTATTTTTGCAAGCAGACTGTTGGACCATGTGCCTATTGGGTTTGTTTGTTGTTTTGCTCTAGGGCCTTGGTTCCTTGATCATCTACACCGTGTACTAGGTTTTGTTAGAACTCCAATCTGGAGTTAACCAAATATTTGGTTTTGTGAGACTCAAAAGAGAGGGTAGTTTGCTTCAGGATCCACGCCCTATAGATAATGCAGGTGTGGACTACACCAGGCTTCATTCTTCCTGACCAGAACAATCTTCGTATGTATTCCTAACGTACTCACAAGTCCAACATGCCCTGGCATACGCATGGCACGCTACAGAACAGAGAATTAGCAGTCTCCAAAGCCCGTCCCTGCTTATTTGGCCAGCTCATTTCTTATGCAAGAAAATAGTGCTGGGGTAGAAAGGGGCCACATGGGGACTGGAGTGACCAGGATCCTGTCCCAGGTTAATGTTACTGAGAGTGTAGCTCAGCATCTTTGTCCCTCCAGCAGCTGTACTAGATGCTTCTCTGGGAAGCCACCACAGAACTTCTCCTATTATGTGACACAGGAGGAGGCTCAGTATGAGACCAAGGCTGTTGAAAACCTGCTTCTGCCTCTGAGTTTTGTCACAGGGAGGATGTGGAAGGAAGAACCCTTTTCCAAGGACACAACACCCTCCCACTGACACCTATACACCCTCAAATTATTCCTGGAACTTTTTGCCAAAACACCCTAGGATGCAACAAGGTATGCATCCAGCTCTGTTGAGTACATGCATCTTATTTGATTACACTCGTTTACAGGAAGGAGCATGGCTTGTTTGTGCTATGCTTACAAGATTACGCTATATAACAAAGTGAAGAAAGGAGACTTCTACCATGACAGCATGGCACGCAGGGGTGGAAAGAGGTTTGCACCACACACAGGAACTCTTTAATTAGCAGGCTGACAGATCTGTTTCTTTGACAGTTGGTTCTGACAAGCAATATTAGCACAGAACAGCCAAATACGTCACAGCTTGTCTTGCTGGTGGCAAGGGGTGGGGCACACAGTTGAGGAAATGGCAAAGGTACATTGGCATGTGGAAATGGCTGCTTTCCAAGCAGAATGGGCTCTGGCAGCCATCCACACTCAGCTGCATACATGGGCATGCCCCAGTAACCCATCCATGCTTCAGCTGCATCCCACTGCCTTCTCCAGGCCTTGGCTGACTGCTCACAGTTTTCCAGAGTTGCAGAACAGCTCATACTCCACCTGGGGGAAGAGAGATCCGCCAGGACAGCCTGCTTGCTTCTCTCATCCCTCGGGCGCAGAGCCCAGCAGCAGTGAGCAGGAGGTGTGGGAGAGCAGTGTGAGGGGGAGGAAGCCTGCCGGTGAGCAAGCCCCAGGAGCCATGAAGTTGCAGGCCTGCCGTGCTGCCAAAAGTGGATGGAGGCAGCAGCTCAGCAGGAAATCTTGGTGGCAGGAGACAAGGAAACAGCAGTGAGGCTGCTAACTCACCTGGGAGCTGCATCTCCTTCCCAGGAGCCCCTGCCATGGCTCTGTGTAGGAAAGACCTGCCAGCCCTGCTGGAAATTAAGCTTCTTCCCTGGACAGACACCACCCCAGACCCCTGCTCCCCTGACTGCCTGGCCACTCTGACGGCCTGTGATGCGCTGTCATGACCATGGTCATACCACAGAGATACTTTGCTCCCTCTTACTTGTATGTGGCTGAATTGCCTTACCTAAAAAGTGTTACCTGGCACGGCAAGGTGTTGATTTTTTGTTTGCAGCTTATGGCCTATTCTAGTGTTTTAGTCAAGGTTATCTAATTGTATGCGTATGGCTAGAATGGCCTTTTGAAGTATGTACACATGCATGTGTATCATGCAATACTTTCATAGTGGGATTTCAAGACCTGCAACGACACTTTTCAGAGACCTCCGAGGCTGCAAAACAGCTCCCCTTCTGGGGAGGGACACTACCAAATTGTGCTTTGCACAGCAGGCTCAGTTTTGAAGGCAAGCAGCAGAGAGACACTAGTTATCTGTCCTGGGTAGTTGGTTGTTCAGGGGCTTCTCCAGGAGAATTCATGACCTTTCCAAATAGCATTCCTGACTGCATGCCAGTTTCACAGATGCAGGAGGATGACTAGGCTCATAAGGACTGGAGGCTCTGCCATCCCCAGTGCAGCTCTCTGTGTTTGGCACCCAGCTGTCGACACGCATCCCGCAATGGGACTGAGGCACTCCACCTTGAAACTGCCTTTTGGTCAGAAGAAAGACAGCTCTGCGTACGTCACAGCCTCCACAAAGAGTGGGAGCAGCAGTCGTGGCAGGTGTCAACCTATGCCAGATGTAGCCTTTCACATGGAGAACACCCTGCATGAGGGAGGGAGCGAGGAGCACACCAGGAGAGGGCTGTGCTGTGGGAGCACAACAGATCCTAGGAGAGCTCTTACCAGGGTGCATTACACCCGTTGGTCCATGCAGATGCAGACAATTTGCTGCAGGTGGCCCTGCCCAGTGTGGGCCTAGCCTCATCTGTACCTCTTGGCCTGAGGACCGAAGTGGATCCATTATACATTCCCAACTCTTCCAGTAGGCCCAGACATAGCATTTAATACAGCACAGGATAAGCCTATGAGTAGCAGCTTAGCATTAATCAATAAAATGTGGTTAGACTAAACAGAAGTTATATGATAAAAAAGTATCAGAGATGCAACACAGATACGAGTCAGAACTTTTCATTGGTTAGGAAAAACATGGACTCCTACGTGGCATCACTAATTATTAACTAACTCACGCTGGGATAAAATGGCACTAATTGATCTGTTGATATGGATAGAAATTATACAGATGCAGATGTTTTACAGTATTTAATGTGTTAATGTTTACATTATTAACACAACATCCCGTCCAGCATCCAGATTGCTTTCCTCTGACCTTAAACCTATTGTTAACACAAAGATTCCCATCTGCAGCTACCTGAACCCTCCTGAATCTAGGTAAGATTTTCTGCCCGACAAGTTCAATGCCCTGTTAGTGTCCTTGCAAATAATCCTTCCTTTTGCATTCAAGGACTTATTTTTTCTTCTCTGACATCTATTTTTATTTTCATTTTATAGGCACCTAACCACTCCGAGCATACTCCTCATCTCAGTGCAGTACATTAATTTGCCACATCACTTCTGTATCACATTATTCCTATTTACTCATTGCATTATGCAGCTGAATTACCAGTGAAGATTCTTTATATCTGTCTCCATGAAAACTTAAGTCTCTCTGAGGTGGGTTCTTTGAACTCTAAGAATTTCTAAGCTTTGATTTGATGGCCAGTACTGGGGCTTGCTTCCTGACACTCATCTCAAAGAAGCACCCAGATAGAACTGCATATTCCAAATCCCTCCAACATCTGCTTTGTAGTCGGCTGTCTTTCACCTATGGTGCAGAGTAGCATTCACAATATACTCCAAATTACCAGATCACTTTTTTCATGGCATGGGACAGCCAAAGTGATTTATGCAGAGGACTGCTGCTAATTCCAGAAATGACAAGGTCAAACGTGTCATCTGGGTATACTCAAACAGGCTGAGCATACCTGCTGATCCATGTCTGTACCCACATAGCTAAATGCCTATTCAGGACTAATATTTTGCTTCAACTAATGAGATTGACTACAACTGTGTACATCTCAAGGCACTAATTTCAATTTGCAGCAGAAAAATGTCTACTCTTCCAAGCAAAGAATTGCGTGAAGGAAGGTTGCTAGCATAAAGAGATTCTTATTTTCTTTCCAGAGGAATCAGAACTAACATAGGGAAGTCAGTTCATCTTCATTTCCAATTACAAAAGCACAAACTTTAAATACACTATATGGCAAGCAAGAAATCAGATGAAAGTTTCCCCGTGTATTCTGATGTATTCCGATTGAAGAATTCTAGCTTTCACATGTCCAACCTGCTAAACATTTCTGTTTCATATTTGTTTCCTCATAGTGAGGAGATAATACAAAATGTCTAAGAGGGTCTGCTTTTCTTTCTTATTCCCACTTTGTTTGATCTGCCTTCATGAGCTTTTAACATCACCACGTTGGTGAGACAAACATGCAAGCATCTGGATTTATGGGGATGTGACCAGAAAGTATGAGAGAGCAGATTTTTTTCATATTCTCTCAGCACTTCTTTAATTTCAGTCTGAGATATTCTTTGTTTTCCTCTGGAGTCAGGGCTAGCCCAGGGAACAGTGGCAGAGTACTCTGAGGTCAGGCTGACTGTGTAAGGTGTGCTGTGATGTTCCAGAATTTGGTTAGCAATTCCACAATGAAATCTTTTTAGCTCTGCACTGACATCTTTACCTGAACAAGAGGGAAAAAGATTGCCTGCGCTAGAAAAGTTACAGTGTTAGAAGACCCAGCACAGCACAGAGATACCTTCCTTATCCTATATAACTACTTCATGCATTAGTCATGGGAGGTAACGGGGCTGATGCTATGCCTATAAAAGTGGCAGTAACTTCAGGATTATTTGCACCCATACAAGAGCTATATACCCCTAAGCTATTGACAGCTAGAGATCAACAGTTGCAGCTATGTAAGAATTGAGATGCTCAGTGCTACGCATTGCTATGGGTGACATTTTCATATGTTATGTAAAAATGAAAAACCTCATAGAGGGCCCAATTTTTCCAGTGGTATCAGTTGGTTAAATAAAAGATGTTACCTCTTTGTACAAACCTTGCTTGTAAAATTAAAGACTTGTTTACACTGGATTTCTTAAGCCTTGATGAACCTCTCTGCATTGCTCTCTAATGTGAGCATCTTGCAGTAGTGCACACTGGGAGTCTAACTGGTGTGGTTTGTACCTTACTCACCCACCTGTGAGTAAACTACCAGTACTGAAAGGTACCTATGTTGATAGGTAATTCTTAATGGCAGACAAGCCCCAGATCTCCTGAGCATTACCAAATACAGTAATTCTCCAGGGAATTTGCAACAGAAGGGGTATTAACCCCAATATTAAGGCCAAATTCCAAAGACAAAGTACAATGATTGCGCAAAGCACAGGAATTGTGTCTTTATTGGAATCCCTCCTCCCCAAGAGGCTTAAAAGCAAGGAGAAGAAGAAAAGATTGGGGTTGAAAATTACATGCTCTGTTGTGCTTGGTCAGGTTGTCCCTGGTCTAGAGCAGGGCTGAACCCCCAGCCAGCACTGGGATAAAAATAAACCCAATGTGCAGCACAGGCAATCCAACAAAACAATTCAAGTGGCTAGTGTTTGATATAAAACAGTTTAGTGTTTGCTTTGCAGCCAGTACAAGGAGAACAAGTCGCTTTTCTGCACGGTGGAGTCATCTGACGTTTCCTTCAATTTCTGGAAGACTGGGGAGCATGAGTCAGATGCTCTCACAGCTGGTTCGTGCAAGGAAGAGGCCAGCAGGGACCCTGACTCATCAGAGCTGCTAAATTTCTTCCTAACGTCCAGCCCAGCGACTGGAAGTGAAATCATGGGCTAGGGGCAGCTCTGGGGCTTCCTCTGGGAAGGCGGGAGGAGCAGGGCTCTGCGAGGGTGGAAGGCAGCGCGCCCGGCCCGGGGTCGGGTGGGCGCCCGAGGGGCCAGGCTGGGTGCTGGGCGAGGGACCGCACTACGAGGCCCCGGTACGGCGGCGGGAGAGGGCTGGGGGAAAACCCCACCGAGCATTTCTTCTTCGTGACCGCTGGCAGGTAGAGAAATAAATCCTCCCCTTCCCCGTAAAGCCGGAGGGGGTGCAGACAAGACGCCCGCCCGGGGCTCCCGCCGCCGCTGCCGCAGCAAGCCCCGGCGGTGCGCGCCTTCCCCCCTTACCTCATTGCCACATTCCCCAGCGAGTGAGCTCAACTGTTCGCGCAGCCTCTCTCCTTTTATGGTCAAACAACTTTGCCTGGGCGAGGCTTTTTTCGCGAGCTGGTAGGAAGCGCTTGGGCTCAGCAGCTCCCCCACCTTTCATTTCTGCTGCCGCTCCCGGCAGGCGGACGGGCGGGCGGGCCGAGGCAGCCGGCTGTGCGGGGGCAGAAGAGCCCCAGCCCCGCGATCTCCAGCGCCGCGGGCGGCACTTCCCCCGAGCCCCGTCCCCAGAGGTGAGTCTCTTCTCTTGGCTTAGCGAAAAAGCTTTTGTTTGCAGCCCTGGGGCTGGCGTTGAGCGAGCAGGGGGGTGCGCCCGTGTCGGGGGGTGCGGGTTTCCTGCCGTTCCCGCCGGGAGGGTTGCTCGCCTCGTACAAAGTCTCGGTCTCTTTGGGGTTGAGTTACGGCCGTGGCTCCTGGGGTTTTTTTGCCCTTCCGCAGAAGTAGAGGTTCGCGTGTGTGTGAATCTGGGGAGTTTTCTTCCCCCCCGGTGAAATGGAGGCAGCTAAACGCTCCTGTATAGCTCCAGCAGTGGGGAAGAGGGAGGGGGTGTTGCCTGGTTTTACTCGGGACAAGCTCTCTTTTGTGTGCGTACGGATGAGTGAGACACCTATGGAGCCTTTTTCCAGATGTGCTCGAGAGAGAGGAATCTGGGGCTCTTTGTGCATGAAATTTGTTTAACTTACGAGTTTCTGTCTCTCTGGGAGTGCCCTGAGAAAGTGAAGACGCGAGTCTTGGAAAGTCGTAGAACTTCCTAACGTTTTAAATACGTTTGCATAGCTTTTTGGAGTTTTTCTCTTTTCCCCTCGCCCCCGCACAGGGAGGAGGCAAGCCCAGCATATGTGGGAGAAGTTTGTAGCTCTGAATGCCCCCCTCCCCCAGCCCGGTTGTTTAAGGTTCTACCTTGCAGCTTGCATAGCTGATAGGACTTTGCTCTCTTTGAAGCTTTGTAACTTTGGGCCAGGCTGGGAGAACTTTCTGGAATTAGTCTGTTCGAGAGGATGAAAATAAGCATAAGTCCTAACTCTGTTTAATCTGTTCACTTCATATTGTATATTTTTTTGCTACAGTTCCCCTTCTGACCCCCCTCAGTTGGGAGGAAGTTGGCAAATAGGGGAAGTACAGATGTGGTGTGTCAGACCACAGTGCTGGGCTAGCTTTTATGGGGGCTCCCTGTGTGGCTGGAGCCAAACTGCTTTCTATCCACAGAGGTGAAAAATAACACTCAGCTCTGCTTCCTCAGGTTCCTCCTCTTTTGCTACGCCAGGAAAGGAGCTGAGCTTTTGAAAGGGGTGTCTTGGAGTCAAAGAACTGAAAGCAGACCCACCATGACACATTCTGGGAGGTGACCCTGCTGCTGAGGGAGGTGTCGCTTGGTTCTGTCCTCCTTCTCCTTGCTCTGTTAGAGAGAAGCAGCGTATGAGGCAACTAAGTATCCTGACTGTTTCCTTTGGGGACATCTTTCTTCATAGCTCCACTTGAGTCATCTTAAATGCTGTTACAGCAGGCAGAAAAATCTCTCCCCTCAGGGAAAATGTGAGGATGAGAAGGATTTGAGATTAGGTCTGCTGGTGTGACACTCCCTCTCCAAAAGCTTTTACAAACAGTTAGCGGCACAGGACTCACATAAGCTGTGTGTTTCTGGTAAGGCTTAGGTGGTATTGGCAACACTGCAGGGCTGGGGTGATGACTCTCCGCAAGGCCAGCCTTTCTCAGCCTGTTTGGTCTGTGTGGGGGTGGACCGATAAACAGAAGTGAGGATGAGCAGGGGCAGCTGCTGGATGGAGACAGCACTGAGCAGAAAAGGCCTTAAGTGCAACATAGCATACCAGGAAATGAGCTGCTTTGGGTTAAGGGAGATAGCAGCTGCTGGTAGCAAAGCCAGCACTTATTTGTGAAGCAGCCGATGTCCCAAAACTGTCTCTGTGTTGACTAATCCTGGTATGGATCATGATGAGAAGGGATGTTGTCACTGTGGTGTTTGCTCATAATGCTGTCAATTCCGGTAGAATGGCTACCAAGTGGTTCATTACACCATAGTGAAACAGTGGAGCATGAGGCAGAAGTCTCTAAAGAAAGGCTGGAGGTCTTTTTAATATCCTCTGTAGCTCGGAAGCTGCAGACTGGAGGGAGTTGGTCAGTCTCTTCTGACTTGCAAGTCTGTTGACCCCTACAAGTCTGAGGGATTGAGGACAGACCTTGCTAATTACTATTCTGCCTTGGCCCTTTCCCATGCTGGATCATGTGGGAGATGCTCAGCACAGCTTTTTGGGTGCCGTTTACTGTTGCAGCCTCTTCCTCCTTTTGAAAAGCCCAGAAGAGTTTGTCAAAGTGCATGCAACTCATCAGCCCTGCGCAAAGGGAACAAAAAGTGCAGCAGCATGGACTTAACATTTGTGTGACAACGTTGTCGCACGCTTGTGACCTGGAGAAGCTGTTGCAGGTTACTATGTCTTGGCATACTGCAGTGAATCGTGGGAGCGCTTAGAACGGGGCATGCAGGTCTTATCAGCAGCCATGGGTGAATTAGCGGTGGGCGGATGTTTGTGGCACCAGGCCTGTCTGTCCCAGCAGCTGTTATTGTCCGTGTGAGAGAGGCCGGCAGCGTGGAGGGGCACTGATTGGAACATGCCAACTTGAAATGCTGGCACAGAGCCCCAGTGCTGGCGGAAGCGCTATTGTGCTGGGGTGTTAGGAGGGCTATAGGCATGCCAGGCTTTACAACAAAGCATCTGGCTTCGCGGAGATTTCTAGCACGGATGAGATTGCTGGCCTGGATGGCAGGACTGAGGGAATCCTAGAAATGTGGCTCTCGTCGTGAGACCTGCGGTTCTCGAAACAGCCGGCTTGGCGGAGCTATCCTCGGCTGTTCGAGTCTGGCGGTGGAAAGGAGCGAGGGGAGAGGGTTCGCACGCCCGCCTGCCGCAAGCGGAGTGCTTCCCCCGCTCCCACCCCACAGGCTGTCCTTGCGCAGGGCAGGACCGCGGCTGCACTGCCCGGAGGACGGGAGGCCCCGGCTGCAGCCGTGCTGGCTGCGCCCCTCGCAGCCCAAAGGGCCGCGCTGAGGGGGGGCTGTGAGCGGCGGGGGGCGGTGGCGCTTCCTGGCGGGGGCGGAGCGGGCGCCGGCGCAGCCGGTGAGGGGTGGCGGGAGCCGCTGTGGCCCTCGCCGGGGACAGGAAGGAGAGAAAGCGGAGGCGAGACCCGGAGAGCGGGGGGCTCCGCCCGAGGATGTGACACCGGGGAGCTCCTCACCCGCCCTGTTCTTCTGCCTCTGCCGCAGCTGCCGGCGCTCCGCCGGCATGCAGGGGTCTGCAGGTAAAGGGTGGAGAAGGCAGGGGGTGTGGAAGGGTTGGGGGGGTGAAGGGGGACATTACTGGGGCTGTCACAGGCTGAGGTCAAGAGGAACCGGCTGGCGTTATCGGGTAGGTGGGGGAGAGGAAATGCTAATTCCAGTTCTGGGAGAGCATGTAGGGGAGCACCCTCCTTAGGGTGCGTGGGGCTTGGTGTGCTCAGTGGATAGTGCTCGTTCTGGTGGCCCGCTGCTGTCCTCTGCAGCACGCGTGCATGCAGGGTTCTCGTGCAGCAAAGAGCTTGGTTTTCTCCATGGCAAGAACCCCTTCGCGATTAATGCCATACTGAGTTGAGATGGTGAAGCGTGCTGGCTCATCCGAGCTGTCTGCAATTTCTGTTCCTCCTTTTTCCTGTGCTGATGCTGGAAGTGCTCTGTGCTCTGCGGAGGCACTCAGCCTCTGGCCGGACTTAAATTCCTGTATCCCTCTGTTTCACATGTTCCTCTCCATTAATTTCCACTCTGGCCCAAGGCTGACTTCATATAGGTTTCCTCCCTCTTCTCTCCTGCCAGGTGCTGAGAAGATGGCCTCCCCAGGTGCCCCAGGAACCCGCATGACAGCCACAGTCAGTATCAACATTTCTACCCCTTCCTTCTACAACCCGCAGAAGAAGTTTGCACCTGTGGTTGCCCCTAAACCCAAGGTGAACCCCTTCAAGGCTGGGGGTGCGTCAGAGTCGTCTCTGCCCCCGCCTCCTGGAGCTGGCGCCCAGCGTGCTCAGATGGGGAAGGTGGGGGAGATTCCATCACCATCCATGTCCCTGCTGGTAGAAGGTAAGTGAGGGCTGGCGTGTCAGATGTGAATATGCATTTCTAAATTCTCAGGGTGTGAAGTCTGTAACTGGGGTTAACATGAGAACAGGGCCATAACTGCTACAAGTGAAGGATACTCTTGCTGTAGAGGCTGGCAGGTTCCAGAAGGAAATAAAACGATTGTAAAGGGATCTCAAAATATGTAGTATCTTTATTAGGAAAGGATTCAGGAAGGCAATCCTGCATTGCACTGATGGTGCAGGAATGCAATGGATTTTTCATAGTATTCCCTGAGTGCATAATTGTGTAACTGCAGTCGGTTTCTGGCCAGCATGTATGAGAGCAAATATCTTGCAGGGAAGTTGACCCTGATGGTGATGAATCATGCTATCCTCCTTCTTGTTGATTCATCTAAGCTCAAGTTGGTTGTCTCTGACTGTAGAGATCCTTCTCGTGGACTCTGCAATTGCCATCTTTGCTGCTGGAGATAGGGAGGAAGAAATAATTGCATAAAAAAAATAGTGGAAGCTATCATAAACAGGAAGTGAGACTTAGAGTTTGTATGGCTTGTAGAGTTTTATACTTTTTCCTAGTGGTTTGGGTTGGGTGTGTTTTCCTGTGTAGAGTGACTTCTTGTTTTAGTGTGGTTTTCTTTTTCTTTCTTTTTTTTTTAAATTTTTTTTTTATTTCCTGTGGTGGTGGGGTGGTTTTTTGTTTTGTTTTTTGTTGGTTGGTTGTTTTTGTGTCGTGTAAAAAGCAGAAGGTTCCTGGTTTTGTGGCTCCCTAGTTGGAACTGATCAGCATGAGGCCACTGGAGAATTCCCTGGGGACCTCTTGCTAATGCTTGATGCAGCATATTACCCCAAGACTCTATCAGGGTGCATCTCAGTCGGGAGACGCGTGTTCAGATAATGCTAACTGCTGTTTTAAATTTCTTTCCTTTCACTGTCTAGCATAGACTGTGCAACACTGATGTTTTCTAGGTTAGGATGTTAAGTTACTGGGCAGCTGACCTGATGGTAGGAAGGCTGGTCCTGTGCTCAGAGGAGACAAATTATTAAGCCATTTTTTCCATTTCTTTAGTCACAAGGGCCTCAGCGTGTTGGTGCTTCTGTCTCCTAGAATTGTACCAGCTAACTCTGGTGACCTTTTTCTTATACGTTGTTGGCTGGAATCTTGTGTCTGTAATCCAAGGTCCCACCTTAGGCTTTATGATTTTCTGCTGCAGTTGTGTGGATTAGGGATGTGTCTGTCAGAAGGTCTCAAACTGACACAAATACGTTACCTGAAGTACAAAAGTAGACAGGTGGATGTTAAAAATTATTTTTCAATATACAGTGCGAGTGGAGGATTGGGTGTTGTTTGCTCCACTTCTCACTTCCTTTTAAAGCTTATTATGGAGGAACTAACTTGACAGAAAGATCAGCAAAAGAACCATTCGGCTTAAGCTGCTGTGTCACCATCAGGTGAGGGCTGCCAGCAAGTACAGATGAACCACCAAAACTCAGTCATGAGAGAAATGCGTCTGAATTGATCCTTCTCTGATGTGTCTCTTCAATCCTTCTCTCCATTTCCTATATGCTCCCCAAACAAATAGTAGTATAACATAAAGCCATAGCAATTGGTCTCTTTGTCTTAAATGACAGGATGGCTAAGTTAGTATTGCTGTAGGAATGTTATATTTAGTATTGATCATTCTATAAATCTGGTATAGTAACTTTGTGGGGAACTTTTTTGTTTGTGTGAATAATTCATAAAACGGGCTTTTAGTGGATCTGAAACAATGTGACAGCAGACCAGTGCTTCGTTTCTGCAATATTCTTTATTGTTTCAATAAACCAAAAGGCAAGCGTATACAAACTTGATCCCAAACTGTACTTTCAAAGAAAAAATACCAGCCTAGTATTACTTTCCCCCCCTTGCAGAATTTCTGTGGCACAAGAAGGCTTGAAAGAGGTGCTGCATACCAGTGCAGTTTATGCATTCCACTGGCTAGTAAGATTTCAGCTTTCATTTTCTGAAGGAGCAGTATCATCTCCCTTAGGGTACAGATGAGAAGTCATTATAAAGTCTGTTGACAACAGCTGGATATAAAGATGAGACAATTCGATTACTGCTGTTAAAAGTTGCACATGGAGTAGCAGGAGTGAAAAACGTGGTCTTTCACCCTACTGCTGGTTGGGGCTAGGTAGGAAGAGGTGTGGATGCCCAGAAGAAGGGATGTGGAAGTTATGTCTCCCTGTCTTCAGAGTTCTTTGCTGCTTGGATGATAAGAGGACAACTTCTCCCATACATGGTGAAGGGAAGAGGATTCACATTTATTTGACTGCGCTGTAGTAGAAAATGTCTCTTTTTGCCTGCTCTGCATCTTTGGGAAATATGAATAGGTGGAAGGAATGGGGTTTTATTCTAGGAGATTGAGGCATTCTGGTGCTTTTCAGCCTGCTTAAAAGGGTTCTGGAAAATTTCTCATGTCCCGATCTGTATTGGGTATGGGGACGTTTTAGCCTCCAAAAGGAAAGCTGTTTTCATCTCCCAGGAAAATAAAGCAGTTTCAAAGATTCCTCATATGCATAAGGGGTAGTTGGTCCGACTTGCCTTTTTTTCCCCCCACTTGTTTCTTGTAGTGCTTACTAGCCAGCTGTGAGGTGCTAGCTTATTTTCCTGTAGTAATGCAGGCTCTTCAGTGTTCTGGGTTGTCTCCTGGCATTCCTTCTAATGGTGCTCTGTATTCAGCAATCTGAGCCAGTTCCTGGCGAGAGAAGCGTATGGTAGGGACCAAAGAATGAGAGGAGGAGTGGGAAAGGGCATAGCAAGACATGTTTCCCAATTATACAATAACTATTCTCAGTGACTAATTGCAGTAGCTACTGAGGAAAGTTTATATGATGGCAAATAGCTTTAGGCAAGGTGAAAGCCGGCCTGTGGAGTTCAGTTGTCCTTGATGGGTGCTGGGGTCTCTGGGGTACTGGGCAACTACTTGCTGCAATACCTTCAAGACCCCTCCTGGGGTTTGTACTGGCTAAGAATAAGAAATGATCCAAACTTGCTGTTATTCTCATTCTTCCCCATAGAGCTGCCGCTGCCACCTCCTCCCCCACCCGGAGAGGAGGCAAGTTTCTCCTCAAACTGTGCTTTTCCCCCACCCCCACCACCCTTTGAAGAGCCTTTTCCACCAGCCCCAGAAGAAGTTTTTCCTTCTCCTCCTCCTCCTCCACCGATGTTTGATGAAGGGCCTGTGAGCAAGGTACCTGCCCCACAGGTGAGTGAGGTCAAGGGAAGTTTGCTGTGGTGCTCTGTGAGGTGGGACAGCTTCTCACTACTCTGAACTCAGCAGCAGGAAGCCCCAAGATCTCGGAAAGCAGAAAATGCTACCACCCTATGGACCAGCGTAGGTTAGGGTCAACTGGCTGGGCTACAGCTCTGCAGATGAAGGACCATGGGGTTCCTGGTGGACAGTGAGTTGAATGTGAGCCAGCAATGCACCCTTGTGGCAGTAGAGGCCAACCGCATGCTGGGCTGCATTCGAGAGAGTGTAGTCAGCGGGACAAGGACAGTGATTATTCGTCTGTCTTCGGTGCTAGTGAGGCTGCGTCTTGGAGGACTGTTTCCAGTTGGGCTCCCCAGTATAGTAACCCCGGAGGAATACCGAACTAGGTGCAGTCCAGCAAAGGGTCATAGTGATCATTGGGGGTTGGAGCAGTGATGTGAGAGCTGGGTTTCTTCAGCCTGCAGAAGAGGAGGCCAAGGCAGGGATCTAACTGCAGTCTGCAATACCTAAAGGAGGGCTGGAGAGAAGACAGATTCTTCTTACTGGGGCACAACAAGAGAACAAGAGGAAATGGACACAAGTTTCGGCAAGGGAAATTCCTGTTGAACAGAAGAAAAATCTGTTCCCCTCCAAGGGTGGCTCAACGCTGGCACAGGTACCCAGAGAGGCTGGGGAGCCTGCGTCCTCGGGGATGTTCAGAAATCACATGGATAAGGCCCTGAGCAACCTGGTCTAGCTTGGGAGTTAGCCCCGCTGTGAGCAGGGTGTTGGACTAGAGACCTCCAGATGTCTTTTCCTACCTAAATCTGTGAGTTTCTTTGGGCTGTGCATTTTCCTACTATTTGTAGACCTTGGAGACTGTGCCCTGTTCATTCTCACCAACTTGCTATCCACTCAAAGCAAGGAGCAGATCTGTACTACAGTCCAAAGTGTTGAAATCTGCTATTGTAAAGGGATACTCCCGGTTCTCTGACTGTTCCTGTAACGTGCTCTGCTCCCTCTTTCCTCATGGATGGTGGTATAGGTACGTGGCAAGATGAGCAGCGTTGATCTTGAGATTGACTCACTGTCCGTAATGTTGGATGACATGGAGAAGAATGACCCCTTCAAATCCCGGGTGAGCTCTCCAGAATGTCGCAGGCGGAAGGAGAGATGACTGGTTTGCTGAACGGAGGTAGTGAGAAGGGTGCTACTGAAGATTAAAATGTCTGGATAAACCGTAGGGAGAAAGTGTACGTGAAGGACCAGAAAGCATAGATCTTGCAACTTATCAGGACTGCTAAATATGTAACAGTGTGGGAACTCTTAGCACTGTGGGTCTGGGATAGCTGCTGACTTACTGCTATAGACAGCATATTTTCTCTTCCACCTTGCTGATAACTGCCTGTTTCTCTCTGTTGCTTCCCTTTACAGATATCTCCAGGATCCACAGGTTCTCTGGAGAAGCCATCGGCCCCAAAAGCCCATGTGGAAATACCATCTGCACCCAGAGATACTCCTCATTCCTTTCCTTCCAAATTCACTCCAAAGCCAAGTGGAAGCTTATCTTTCAAGCCCCCTGGAGTGGATTTGACCCCTGCCCCAACCCCATGGGCAGCTCCACAGCAACGCAAGGAGCCCCTAGCACCAGTCCCTCCACCCCCCTCTCTCCCTCCTGCTCAGACTACTCCTAAATTCACCCCACCCCCTGTTACTGGCTCTCCTAAGTCTGGGTCCAAATCAGGTGCCAGTGCTCCCATGGCTCCCTCAAACTCTACAAGATACCCTACCTCCCTTCAGACTCAGTTCACAGCCCCTTCACCTTCAGGTCCCTCCTCTCGGCCACAGCCTCCCAATTTCACCTATGCCCAGCAGAGGGAAAGACCCCAAGTGCAGGAGAAGCCACGTCCCGCAGAACAACCTGCTGCTGCAAAAGACACGGTAAGGGATAGAGCCACGGGACCAGTGTCTTTGGACAGGCACAGCATCACTGGGAGTGAAGTTGGAGGATGAGGAGGGAGGGTCTGTCCCAGGCTAGGGGAAGCCGTGACCCATTTGAAAGAGAGTTGTAACTAGAGACAGTGGCGGAGAGGGACAGGACTTCCTGTAAAGGTGGAAAGAAGCGAGCACAGTGGATGGCAGATTGTTCCCTAGGGGGAGACAGAGAGGAGAAGTAAATGTGAGAGAAGTAGGTTTATTAGGGACAGGGTGGGAGGGAGTCTGTCTATATGTCTGCTTTGGGACTGAATGTTTCCTCTTCCTGCAGCACAGACCCACGGGCTCCAGTGCAGATCCACCTAGGGGAAACTCCTGTCTGACCATGAAGGAGGTAGAAGAGCTGGAGATGTTGACCCAGAAACTAATGAAGGATATGGAGCATCCGCCCCCAGCAGAGGCTGCTACTTCTGGTGCGTTCCCTCAGTGGACAGCAGTAGGACTGAGACTGTGGTGGGTTTTCCTCTCTCCTAATCGCTTTCTTCTTCCGTTGGCAGAGCTCTGTGGCTTCTGCCGGAAGCCCCTATCGCGAACCCAGCCAGCTGTGAGGGCCCTGGACTGCCTTTTCCACGTGGAATGCTTCACCTGCTTCAAATGTGAGAAGCAGCTGCAGGGGCAGCAGTTCTACAATGTGGATGAGAAGCCCTTCTGTGAGGACTGCTACGCTGTGAGTCACTGGGATGAAAACTGCTGGAGAGAGAGCTGAGCTTGCTGTGGTTGCTCTCTCTTGCTTTCCCTTCCTCCTTCCATCTTGCCTGTCTGTGGTGTAGCCTCCCAGGGGTGGGGGATTGGATTAATGTGTCTTACTTGTTTCCTTTGGGCTCAGGGGACCTTGGAGAAGTGCAGTGTCTGCAAACAGACCATCACAGACCGGATGCTGAAGGCCACTGGTAACTCATACCATCCCCAGTGCTTCACCTGCGTGATGTGCCATACCCCTCTTGAGGGGGCCTCTTTTATTGTGGACCAGGCCAACCAGCCTCACTGTGTGGATGACTACCACAGGTATGGAGAGAGCACGTGCACGTGGTGTCTGAAAGAAGGCAGATTCCCTCACACCTGTTTAATTTTGCTGCAATATGGGGTTGGGTTGCCCATGTGATCTGGTTGGACATGAAGTTAAAAATGAGTCAGCAATGTACCTTGTAGCAATTAAGGTCTTTTCCCACCTAAACTTCTTTGTGATGTATTATTCCTGTGCTGCTAATACTATTGTATGGCAGTGAGAAACCTGCACTGAATGCCACTATAGTGGTCATGGTCTCCATATTTTTGTGGGTTGCAGGAAGTATGCTCCGCGCTGCTCAGTCTGTAGTGAGCCTATCATGCCAGAGCCTGGAAAGGATGAGACAGTGCGTGTGGTGGCATTGGAGAAAAATTTCCACATGAAATGTTACAAGTGTGAGGTAAGCGTGGTGGCCCCACTCCTCCCATCTTTCCCATTCCCATCACCAGCAACTGGGCACCTTTGCTGTTTATCCTGACCAAACACTAAGATCGTTTTGAATGAATCTGGAGCATTTTGAAGCAGGTTCAGAAAAACATTAGACATTCACAGACCACAGGTCCATGAACAAGGACTATGCAGGGCCGTACTCTCTACCATCCCTAATACAGCAGCTGTGTATACCGGAGGAACATGCTAGGATCACAGAAGGGGCTTGCTTTTCCCTCAAAATAGTATCTCCCATTAGCACCATCAGAGACAGAGCAGTAGGCTGTGAGCCATTATCCTGATCCAGTGGAGCATTTCTTATAGCCTTGAATGCATTTACCCTGCTGTTGGGTGTCATTGAGCTCCCTCCCTCTTTTCTTTCCCTGTTTAGGACTGTGGGAAGCCCTTATCCATTGAAGCAGACGAGAATGGGTGCTTTCCACTGGATGGGCACGTGCTGTGTATGAAGTGTCACACTGTTCGTGCCAAAACAGCACGCTGAGGAGCTTGGAGTGGGCATACCTTCAAGACCCCTGCACTCGATACTCTTCCCTTCCCCACCATTGTCCTGTCCCTCTGCCTGACAAGGCAGATTGCTACCAACAGAGACTATGCCAGCACAGTTCTTTACTCATGTAGGATTCACTGCTCCTAGACTTCACTCTGCACACCCACCAAAAAAGGACCTCTCCTCCTGTTGTCATTTCCTGGCCACAGTGTATTCCAGGCTGGGGGCTATGATCAAGGTGAGTGCAAAATCTCTGTTCTCTTAAGACTCTGGAGGAGAACGACCAGACCTCCACTACCACCTGGTGGAAGTAGCAAGAACGACCTGGTGGCAGGTTGCTGGGAAGGGCTGAGCATTCTTCTGTTCCACGGAGCCAAGAACGATGATTTGACCTTAGAAGGTGGAAGCCTCCATCTCGGCACCATTTCCGTCTTCGATTTTTTTTTTTTTTTTCTCTTGTGCCACCTCATTATCAGGATGTCTTCCCCTGTCCCCTCCCTCACTCCTGGGTTAGAGTGTGGAGGCAGAACATATTGGGAATCTCTGTTATCGTTGCTGAAAAAAGCTAACCTACTATAGCTTTTCTGTCTCGAATGGATTTTACTGGCTAACTGTCTTGTCACTTTTTTTCCTTAGCCAGATGAAACTGGCAATGTTTGGAATCCTTCTTTGTTCCTGAGTTTGGAAACATCATGGTTTTTTAAAAATCTTTTTCCCCTCCCCAAAATGAATCATTTCCCAGTGTGGTTTCTGGACAGCCAGGCTGGGCACCAGAGTAGCAAAGCAGTCCAAAGAATGCATGTTTACAAATAAAGACCGTCATAAGGACGGGCAGCACGTGCTGAGGAGGCGTCTCAGTGCGTGGATGAGGATTCAGCAGACTGAGGAACGTCTCCCTGTTCCAGTAGAGATTCTTTCACTGCTGTCAGTGAAAGCTGCAGTGTAATTGCAATGTACTGTCTGGCTCTAAGTGTTACTGCACTGAGCCCCATTTCCTGGACTAGAAACTCTCAAACTGAATAAACCTTTTGAATAAGTACACTGTCCAACCACTGTTTGCATTCAGTAAAATGTAGGTTTTTTCCATTAACATGTGTCTGCTGTATTTGTTCAACTACCCATGAGAATTGCTGTCTTAAGCAGTAGAGAATGTCTGTGTAGTTGCTATTCCACCTAGCCTCCAGTGTTGACGAGTCTGAAAATGGCCTTTCTCTTTCCACCTCTTGGTCTCCTGTTCAAACTGTTTAGTTTCCTACTTTTCTGTGCCTGAAGAGCAGCTCTCACTTAAAGCAGTGGAAGACTGCAAGTACAGCAAGATTGTAGTCTGCTTGATGGTGTCACTGGGAGGCAAGTTATTACAATCCACTTGCATCAGACTGGAATAAAGTGGTCAATTTGCTTGCTCTGCCTTAGCTATTGCTACTCAGAAAGTGTTTGTGCTTGATGTTTATGGTTTTAAGCATGGTACTGTCTTGGTCACTGCAGGTGAAACTCCTCTTTGTGGTAAGCATCAATGCTTCTACACTTCAAAGACATGAAACCTGCTCTTGTTCTCTTGCCAGTTTTGGGGAAATCTTTAATGACTCCTTGCAAATTGATCCAGTAAATGCTTCGAGGTTTCCTATAGGATGAGCAAAGTAGAAACAAATTGTACATTTGCTTTCTTTTTCTTTTCTTATCTGAGTTCTTGCTGGTTTGTAGGCATTGTTTTGAGTGATTGTTTCTAGATTATGTGATTGAAAGATGCCCACAAACACCAAGGAGCACGGAGGAGAGACAATGGCGGGGGAAGAGAAGCGCTCTAACCTAGCTCCTCCCAGAGCTATCGGAGGACTATAGCCCCGTGGTCTGGGCATGGAACCTGTCCAGCGGAGTCAATGGGAAGGGCTCTCTGGATCACCTTGCAGATTAAGGGGCGGTTAGTCCCTCTGAAGGGCATGGGGTGCAGGGGAAGACCATTTGGGGACTACAACACTTGTTATGGGAGTGTAGGGGCAGGATCAAAGCCAGGAAAAGGGAGTGATCAAGGAGAGGAAGCAGCATGGGAAAACTGGGGGAAAAGGGCACAGAAAGGGCTGGCTGCACGTACACAGTATACTTGTCTGGCCATGCCCTGTGTGTCATCAGCACAGTCTGTCCTGTCTTCTTACTAAATGCTTCTCCCCCCCTTCCTTTTTTTTTTCCTCCCCCCCCTTCCTTTTTTTTTTCCTCCCCCCCCTTCCTTTTTTTTTTCCTCCCCCCCCTTCCTTTTTTTTTTCCTCCCCCCCCTTCCTTTTTTTTTCCTCCCCCCCCTCCTTTTTTTTTCCTCCCCCCCTTCCTTTTTTTTTCCTCCCCCCCCTTCCTTTTTTTTTCCTCCCCCCCTTCCTTTTTTTTTCCTCCCCCCCCTTCCTTTTTTTTTCCTCCCCCCCTTCCTTTTTTTTTCCTCCCCCCCCTTCCTTTTTTTTTCCTCCCCCCCCTTCCTTTTTTTTTCCTCCCCCCCTTCCTTTTTTTTTCCTCCCCCCCTTCCTTTTTTTTTCCTCCCCCCCCTTCCTTTTTTTTTCCTCCCCCCCCTTCCTTTTTTTTTCCTCCCCCCTCTTTCTTTTTTTTTCCTCCCCCCTCTTTCTTTTTTTTTCCTCCCCCCTCTTTCTTTTTTTTTCCTCCCCCCTCTTTCTTTTTTTTTCCTCCCCCCTCTTTCTTTTTTTTTCCTCCCCCCTCTTTCTTTTTTTTTCCTCCCCCCTCTTTCTTTTTTTTTCCTCCCCCCTCTTTCTTTTTTTTTCCTCCCCCCTCTTTCTTTTTTTTTCCTCCCCCCTCTTTCTTTTTTTTTCCTCCCCCCTCTTTCTTTTTTTTTCCTCCCCCCTCTTTCTTTTTTTTAAATTTTCCTGTGTAGAAGGGACTGTTCAGTGCATATGGAGGTCTAAATGCCAGCAACTGGAAATACCCGAGAGCATGCATATTGTGTGGGTGTATATGTCCATGCGTAATCACTAGCAAAAATCAAGTCAAAGTAGCTGGTGAGTGAGTAAGGCAAGAGACTTGAGAGCCATGAGTTGGCATGGCTGCAAGTATGGCCAGACACTGGAAAGACCAGTCTGAGAGTCAGCTCCCAGTGCTCCCAGGAGGTCCAAGCCTGCTACTCTCAGGTCTGGAAGTCAGCTACTGGTAGGCCTGGACCAGCTACCAGAGAACGGTTTGCATCTGTCTGTGAGGTGAGTGGGAGACCAGGGAATCCTGGGGCCAGCTGCTGGATAGAGCCAATGTCTAAGGCTAATTACTGGAGGGCTCCCTTGTGTGTGAGCGTGCGTGCCCATGAGGGGTCTGAGTGCCCACCACTGGAGTGAGGCTGCAGGCTTCAGGGACTCATGTCCTGGTGCCAGCAATTGAGGAGACCAGCTCAGGCTCCAGATTGTGGAGCCAGCTACTGGATAGCTGGTCTTAGATCCCACTAGAGGGATCCATAGTATATATGTATATATTTTCTGCTAACAGGTTCATCCTGATCAGCCAGAGAAGGGAATAGGATCAGGCTGTTTGTGCTGTGCTTGCGTGACTGCTGTGTTTTCTGCCCCAGGCCAGTCATGTATAGTGTGTGTGTGCATATATATACATGCACATATTATATACATGTATATTTTGTGTGCATGAGTGCCTATTGGGAACACATGCTCAGGCTTGCTACTGGCTGTACCTGAGGACATGGAACTGAGCAGCCTCTTCTCTGCCAGGCCAGTTGATTCAGCAGCTCCTCACACTTGAAGTTGAAAGGGACCTCCCTGCTTAGGGCAGGGTCAACCAGAGCAGGTTGCTCAGGAACGTACCCAGTCAGTTTTTTAATATCTCCAAGGATGAGAACTCCACAGCGTCCCTGGGTAACCTGTTCCAGTGTTTAATAACTCTCACATTAAGTTTTTTCTTACCTTCAAATGGAATTTATTGATTTTGATGTGTTCCCACTGCTGCTTCTCCCTTCACTGGATACCACTGTGGAGAGTCTGGCTCCTTCTTCTTTGCTTCCTCCCATCAGGTATTTATATACAACGATAAGAGCCACCCAAACCTTCTCATCTAGAGGCTGAACAGTCCCAGCTCTCTCAGCCTCTCCTCATACATCAGATGCTCTAATCCCTTCAAAGTCATAGGGGCCTTTCACTGGACTTGCTCCAGAAAGTCTATGTCCTTTGTACTGGGGAGCCCAAAATTGGACACAACGCTCCAGCTGTCTGACCAATGCTGAATAGAGGGGAAGAATCACCTCCCTCCAGCTACTGGTGATGCATTTGCTAATGTAGCCCAGATACTGTTGGCTTCCTTTGCTACAAGGGCACGTTACTGGCTCAAGTGCAACTTGCTGTTCACTGTGACCTGCAAGGCCTTTCCTGCAAAGCTGCTTTCCAGCCAGTCAGCACCCAGCATGTACTGGTGCCTGGGGCTATTCCTCCCCAGCTGCAGGGCTCTGCATTTCCCTTTGTTTAACTTCATGAGTCTCCTCTCTTCCCATTTCTCCCATCTATTGAGGTCCCTCTGAATGGCAGCACAGCTATCAACCACTTCCAATTTTCTGCCATCTGCAAGGATAGGCTAAAGTTTACATATGCATGACACAAGCTCATAATCTTGTGTCGGCCTCATCAGGGCTTATCTTCTAGCCTGGCTATCTGCTACGTAGCAACTTTATTTATTACCTATACCTCATGTTTAAGACACCTATTACTAAGATTGAACTTACTGATACACTAAAAAGACTCACAGTAAGAGCTTATCTTGTCAGCTGTATCTCTTACTATAGTTGCAGTGACTTGAGTAGCTGAAGTACGTGTATCCTATGGTTCTTGTGTATACTCTGCTGCTTCTCCTGTTGAACAGAAACCAGTCGTCTTGCTTTAAGTTGCAGTTCTTTAGATCTCTGCTTCTTAACCCTTCTGTCATTCACGGTTAAGCAAGACCTTTCCAGGAGCAGGCGTGTTAATTTATAGCCTTAAGAATTTGGAGCATTATATAATTATGGAAACACTGATAGCCATCTAAAGCAAGTAACTGATTGCTGAATGGCTAGCACTCACCTTCTTCACCAACCTAGACTTAGCTTAAGCACTGAAAGGGAAATCTTGAGGTGACTACTCTTCCCAGGTAGGAGAAAGTCTTAGGAACATCAGAGTGAGATTTTTTCCCCCCCCCCGGACAATCTGTTCTGCAGGAGAAGGAAGTACTACTTGCTATTTCATCAAACTACAGCAGTAGCTTCTAATACTTCTCATGGTTTAATGGATGGATACAGCTGTAACTGGGTTTAAAGAAAAAAGTCTGAAGCTGCATATGTATCCTTTAATCCTAATGCAAATGCATGTCCACATTAAATCTGCAGTTAAATGGACAAAGACCATTGGCTGAAACAACCAAACATGCATGTAAGGACCCTGCTGGATCTTATAATATATATGCTAAAGTAAAGGTCCCAATCATATTTGAAATAAGCCAAAGAACTCCAACACAGCCTGCTCTGCCACAGGTTTATTTACAAAATATTATTTACAGTCTATAACTGTCTTGAGCTCTGATAAATAATAACATTTCCTCCACAGAGAAGGAATAAGACAGACCACCCACACATTTTTCTGTTAAAAATACCCTACCCAGCCAAAGACAACTATTCTTTCTTTTAAAAAGGGGCAGAGAAAAATGGGTACCTAAAGGGTTTTCTGCCCATGGCACAAGTAAAGGTATTAAGCAAGTTGGAGAGATGTAAATCTCCCCGTTGAAGTATGCATGTGCAAAACAGCAACATGCTGAGGTTATGTGATCACACAAGTTACAGCAGGGTGTGCTGCTACTCCCAACTTCTCCTCCAAAGAAAGAAGTACACCATGAGTTGGTGTTTAAGGTAAGAATAGCTGAATTAAAAAATATATCCCTTACCAGCAGCCTTGTGAAAGACTGAATAGTTTGTTCCTGTTGTAAAATAAGGAAGACAGAGGGCTGCTGAAGTGAGAAGGCATGTATGCCAGGGAGTGAATGAGCTCAATCTCTACATGTCTGTGTCCTTGTGCACATTCCCTGAATGTCCCAGTCTATCTGAACTCTCATCTCCAATCTTAAAACATTATCCACTGGCCCCAACCCGCTTTGTATGTATCCTTATGTTTCCATGTGATATACTGAGGGTCTGGAACCCCAGTATGTAAACTACAGGGATTACTTAGTGCTGCACAGAATGGACTACAGAAGACAGGGCTGAGAACAATTTCTAAGACCAGTGCTCTGAAACGTACTGATGGCTGCTGTAGAGCTAAAGCAAGGGGGAACAGAAATGACAGCAGGTGGTGTTGCCTCACGAGCCTTTTCAGTTCTGGTTGTTTTGCTGTGCTTGTCCCAGTCACTCATTTGGAAGCAATTGCCATAGGAATGATTCCAAGTGATACCTGGTAAGAATGGGCATGTAGCAAGCTTAAGAGAGCAATGACTGATCACTCCTTAAAGCCTTGGATGCTACATAGGATCCTCTTCTGGTGGCCTGGAAGTGACACTCCCATCTGTTTCAAGTCCCTGAAGGAAATGGGAAAAGAAAGGACAAAATGAATTGCTGTTCTTGTTCCTTGCGGACTTGTGGGTAAGGGCAGAAACAGTTACCAAGCATTAGTTCAGAAAGCTTCCTTTCCCTCAGTGCCTCCTACTATGCCTACCTTTCCTCTAAAAGGAAGAAAATTCTAGATGTTCCTGCCCTTCCCTGGCTACCTCTGCCCACCCAGTCAACTGGCTTCTCCCACCTCGTGACTAGGCCTGTACTCCCATTAAATCAGGACCGTGTCCGAGTCAGCTTGTGATATGGGCCATCTCTCAACCCTTTAGCAGGTCTGTCCCTGCACTGTGCCTGCTCATTTGTTTTGTGTAATTGCCCTGATTGGAGCTGACTAAACAGCCCCGACCCTACAACAGAACATGCCTGTGTTGGTAAAGCATCTGACCTGAGTCTTTCTAAGGAGCCTAGAAGGACTTTGCTCTATGATAGAATAGTGCCTGGCTGATGTGGGGGGAATATCACTAGCCCATCTGAAGTTCAAGGCAAGAAAATTCTCTTATCCTACAAGGGTGGGGAGATGGTCAGGTTAGAGAACTGTCTGCCATCTATTGGTTCCCCTTGCTGTTTGTGTCTGATGTGAGTTCAGAGCAGCTCAGGCCCCTGAAGACCCTCAAGCATGGACAGTTAGGGAATTAGTCTCACAGTTTGGGATGATCCCAATTCCTCTGGGCTGATCGTTCCCTTTTAGGGCAAGAAGCCAGTCCACTTCCATTTAACTATATAGAGAAAGATGGAGAGAAGCCTTCCAAGTAAATATGGGTGCCTGTTCAGATAGCATAGGGACAGACACAGCTATTGGTAGCATAGCCTAGGGTGCCTTGTGGGAGCTTAACCTGCCCTTACTCAGCAGTGAGCTCCAGAATGGACTCCATGGTGTCCAGGCCAGCAGTGCGAAAGTTGGAGATGTAGCGCTTCATGCGAATGGATTCCAGCCACTCAGGGATGGATCGATAGGGGATCCCATCAGATCCACTGCAGCTGGGGAGCCGGAGTGTTACCCTAAAGACAGATAAAACACTCATTAGCCAGGCAAATACCTTAAATGGCCAGTACTATGAGATAGTAGGTAAAGGGCAAGCGCCCTCTGCCAGAGCTAGGCCAGCTTATCTGCTCTCTGCTCAGTGAGGTCAGACTGCCCAGGCCAATGGCTATGCCCTCTGTCACCATGAGAGAGATGATCACTATCTTCTGCACACAGAGCATTCAAGGTGCCTCTTGCCAGCCTGCATCCTAGCACTACCTCTCCTCCTGCTGGAGACAGGGAGGTGAAAATCTCCCAGTTAACCTCTCCTCCTCCAATGACAGCCTGCTTACCTGGGATCAAAGTCTGCAAGAGGCCGGAGGAGCTGAGGACTTGAGATGAAATGTTGTAGCTGTGCCCGGATTTCCTGAAAATGAGGCCTCCTCATCCGATCGTGTGACCAACAGCTCTTCATGAGCTCGTAGAGAATAGATGGGCAGTCCACAGGTGGGGGGAGCTGGTACCCATCCTCTAAGCTTTTCATCACCTGCACAGAGGACAGAGAGAAATCTGGCCAAAGAGCAGAGAATGCAAAAGAGGAGCCAGAGACCTCTGTGGGGCTGGGCAGTTCACCATTTTGCACACTGTGCAGTCAAGGAGGGGTTGAAGCAGATTACATGTGCATAAAGTAGGGTTTGGGCAGCACAGCAAAGGATCAGGACATCTAAGGGATGTCGAAAAGTGAAGTGGCATATGCAGGTACTTTCAATCCTTTACTAGCCTAGCTCCCATTTGCCATTCAGGGCACGTGTTCATGAGAAGCGAGGACCAAAGGATCCTGGCACAGGCCCGGTGAGAAAAGGGGAACCAGGCTCTGAGGAATAATTTCAACAGCATGTGCTAACCTCACAGATGTACTGAACCTAGAATGAGTGTGAGACCAGACCTAATACTCCAGAGCCAGAAGAAGGAGAGAAAGAAACCAACAGAGAACATCTCCAGACCCAAAAGCCATGGCTGACTTAACCAGTCTTTAATTTGGCTCATTGCTGTTGACACTTTAATATAGTTCAGAGGCCCAAACACTTACTGCCCTTGACTTGGTTGCATTGATTTTTAGCAGGGAAGGAGACACAGTAGTTATGTGTTCAAAAGAATGTCAAGAGCGCAGGCTGAGGGAGATCTACAAAAGTTGGGCCTACATGCCTTGTTTATTTTTTTAAATCAGCACTTGAGCTCAGTGTCTGTTACCTCTTGATTGGTCATGCCCCCATATGGCTTGTCACCAAATGACAGCACCTCCCACATGACAATTCCAAAGCTCCAGACATCACTGGCTGAGGTGAAAATCCGATGAGCAATGGCCTCTGGGGCTGTCCATCGGATGGGAATCTTACCACCCTGTAAAGAGCAGAGACATAGTGTATCATTGAGTTGTATTTCTCCAGTGCTTTCATGCAAGGAGGTTACAAAGTGGTTCAAAGACTGGGCCCACTTCACTTGAAGTGACGTGTAACCACCTCTGGGGAAATTTCTCAAAAGGACAGAAACATTCCTGGAAAGTGAATGAGTTTAAGCCCTCTGTTCAGTCGAATGCTACAGAAAACCACTGCTGTGGAAGTAAGATCCTGACACCAGTCACAGCCCTACTTTGAATGACACCAGACATTAGAATCACTGGAACTTTCATTGAAAGGGACCTGTAGATGTCTCTAGTCCAAACCCCTGATCGCAGCAGGGCTATCTTCAAAGCTAGGTTTAGTTAATTGAGTCCAAAAGATCAGACCTCTTACTTCGCTTCTCATTTCAAAACCACAATCCCTCTGAATCTCGAAGCAAACAAAATCAACATGGACTCCAGACAGAAAAGCACCACCTTCTGAATCATCCACACTGTGACTTGCAGTTTTATTATGGGTTTTCCTCAGAGATTTTCCATCCCAGTCTTCCCCTGGCCTGGTGTTTCCTATTGTGAAGAAATTCTGCCATTTTTATCTGGCAGAATCCCAATCCCCCTAAGACTACAGTTCATTTACAATACTGAGAGATTGTTTTTGCATTACCTTGGTTTCATAGGTTCCTTCTGCATCATTCTCCAATATTCGGGAGAGACCAAAGTCAGACACCTTGCATTGAAGACTGCGTGTTACCAGGATGTTGCGAGCAGCCAGATCCCGGTGCACGTAGTTGTGTTCTGAAAGGTAGGTCATGCCAGAGGCTATTCCCTGCAGCATACTCACAAGCTGTACAGGGCTAAATTTTTCCTCATTCTCCTGCATGGAAGAAGAAGTGAGAGAAGATCCTAGTCAAGTGATATCAATCTGCTTGGTTTCTAGTTACTGGCCTCATCAACTTCTAAAAGCAGGCATTGGTGAACAAGCAAAAAGACAACGCTGCAGCCCAAAGGACCCAACAGGTTCTCACTAAGGGACTGGTGGTTGTCTCCAGAGTCATCATTAGGCACCTGCACTTCAACTACGAAAGACAGCACTCTGGACACTGAGCAAACTGGATGGCATCAAGCTTCAACTGTTGAGACTGGAAATGTTAGTGAGCAGTGTCCTGGTTCCGGCTGGGACAGAGTTAACCTTCTTCCCAGTAGCTTGGGGGGTGTGCTGTGTTTTGGGTTCGGTGTGAAAGGAGCGTTGATGGCCCATTGATGCTTTGGCTGTTGCTGGGTGATGCTTGCACCGGGAGGGGGGAGCACAGCCGGGGTGGTGGACCCAGCTGGCCAATGGGGTATTCTATACCATGTGACGTCATGCTCAGTATAAAAACCAGGTGGGGAGGGGGCTCGCCGCCCCCCCCCCCCCCCCCCCCCCCCCCGCCCCGGTTCGTGACACGCGGTCGGCGGTCCGTGAGCGGTTGCGTTGTGCATTGCCTGCTTTGTGTATTCTGTTATTGTTGTTGTTCTCATTGTTATTATTACTGTTCTACTTAGTTTTATTTCAATTATTAAACTGTTTTTATCTCAACCCGGGAGCTTTCCTACTTGTGCCCTCCCAATTCTCTCCCCCATCCCACCGGGGGCGGGGGGGTGATCGAGCAGCTGCGTGGAGTTTATTTTTGCTGGCTGGGGTTAAACCACGACAGCAGAAAATAAGTGGATGTCTGGATCTTATTTCTAGTCTTCTTTTAGGGTCCTAAATCCAGCTCAAGTGCAAGTTCTGGCAGTACACAAGCCTATTACAGATTGGAGTCTCTCACCCGGAGGAAGGTATCCAGCGCTCCATTCTCCATATACTCAGTGATGATCATCATTGGCCTCCCTTGAGGAAGACAAGAAGGTGTCAGCCTTTTTGCAATTCTCCTACTCTCGCCTTTCAATGCTCTCCACATTGCCCCAACACAGAGAACCATATCCAACCCCAGCCAACATCCCCACTCCGCTGGCACAGCTGGCTGACCCTCCTCCTTAGACCTCCCCCAATGATTTTGTATTCCTCCTTGTGTCACACATATAACCTTACAGCATCCCTTACACTATCCCAGCTTCTCATCCACTCACCAACCCAAGAAGACCTCTCCTAACGCTGCCTCATGACTCTGTTGGAAATCCATACCTCTCCTCCCTTCCTCATTCTCTGCCATAGGCTAACATGACAATGCCTCTCTTCTCCCAGCACAGCCCCTCTGACAGCATCCTCTCCAAGAAATGTGCCAGTTTCTGCTCTCATTCCAGGACTCCCTCCCACACACTCTTACTTTTGGTGACAACTCCTTCCAGACGCACAATGTTTGGGTGATTGAATTGCCCCATAATTGTTGCCTCGCGCAGAAAGTTCCACCACTGTGAGTCTGAATATGTCGGCTTCAGGGTCTTGATGGCAACCACGATACGTTCTTTCCCTGGGAGCCGCAGGGACCCACGATACACCTCCCCAAACTCCCCTGAGGACAACCAGAGGCAAGAGGACACAGATGAACTCAGGAATAGGCAGCAAAATAACAGTGTGGGGGAACTGAAAGATGGGGAGAGCAACAAGTAACTCACCCTCTCCAATCACATTCTCCATAGTGACACAAGAGACGTCCAGTTCCTTAGTGAATTCCAGCACCCCTCTGCTGGGGTCATCATACGGTTGCAGGTCTACATAGGGCTTCAACCAGACTTTCTCTATGGTAAAAAGCAAAAGAGCAAATTAACCTGTCAACTCTTTGGACAAGCTTTGTAGGGCAAAGCTACAGAAGCAGAGGTGAATCCATGGGATTCTGACAATGGCAGTAAACAAACCTACATTGAAGATTAGAGCTGTTATGGGAAAAGCCAAATTACATCAGAAAATCCACGCCATTGTCTGGTTTGGAACTACTGTTTCTTTGCTTTCCTTCCAACCCATTCCAGGCTTCTCCCTGGTTCCACCACCCCTCTGAAGCTCACCTCGATCAAAGCCTGAAGTATTGTAATCTGGCCGTGCTTGTCTCCGATGAGCCTGCCTGGAACATAACAAGCAGTCATGAAAATAAAATGGTCAGAGAGCAAGGAAAAAAGCAAGACTTCCAGGGTGTCTGTCCTATTTGGTCAGGGACAGAGCTCAGGGTAGCCAGAACAAAGAGGAACCAGACACTGCACTTACTTGGTAGAATACAGCTAGCAAGAAAACGTGATGCTTCATTTACATTTAGAAATGGAGCTTTGTTTTCATGCAGGTAGTTTGGTTCATCCTTCTGCTTGCTGAATTACAGATGAATTTCTATTTATTTTATGTTTTCTGTACACTTCCAGTACAATACCTGATCTTCTTAAAACCAAACAATAGCAGCCTTATAGACATTTAGAAAGGGAGAAGAATTTTGTATCTGGATAGAGGACCACTAAAGTAATGGTATATGGAAAATGGTTTGAAATTACATGTACTGCCCACCTAATTGATCAGCAGCTATAGAAATGATTGTACCATAACAATATTTTTATTCATCTGTCATGATAACAGTATGATAGTGCTGGATTATTACAAAACTGAGAAAACACCACATTTTCATCTGTCCTCAGCAGCACGCATTATCTTACAGATATATCAGTCCCTCCAATCCTGCTAATTAAAATTATTTACTGAGACTCATTCCGTCTTGCCGCAGCACACTGGTCTTACTCTTTCTTCTCTAACTAACCTCTAACTATCCAATAATCTGTGAGAGATCAGGGCCTCCCTCCCTTTCTTAAGCTCCCATAGCTCAGCTATTCCTACATCTATGCCTTTTTCAATACCAAAAATCAACACTTACTTTCGCTGAAAGATGAGAAGTCCCAGAAGCAGCCCAATAAATAGTAGAACTCCGAAGATAATAGAGACTATGACTCCACCAGACAGAGCTCCCGTGTCTGCAGAAACAAAGAGAAAGACCATATCATTTAAAAGACCAAGAACTGTTTGTCTGGAGTGTAGCAACCAGCTTCTACCAGCCAATGGTATTAGGTAAGCTACAGCCATTTGTCTTCCAGGCAGCAGAGACACCAGGTTTGAGTCCTATCGTATTGTTATTCATGTGCATGGAGCACCTTCTGGTGGGTATCTGGTTGGCTCTTATCTACAGTCTTGGTCTTCTAGTTGAGTAATTTATCCCTATGCTGATTTCCCACATAAATTCCATGACACTTTCAAAAACGAAGAACAGCTGTTCCTCCCCTCCCACTCCTCTCCAACTACTCCGTTAGATCAGATCCTTCTTCCTGCTCAGTAGCTGATTTGGACTATGGCACAGGAAAGACATGATTTTCCCCAGCAGTCTAACGCGACTCTCTTCTTATTTATGAAATTAATTTCCCTCTCCCCTTCCATCAATATCTGCGGTTGGTCCTTTGCCTAAACCTTGACAGAAGCCACTGTCTGCTTAGGACTTTTGAAATAAGCAGGTTGTGACTTAGGAACTTGCAGTCTAACATTACATTCCTGCTTTCTCAAAACTAAGCGTCAGGTGGTTTCATTTTGCGATTGGATAGCATTCAGATAGCGTTCACATAACACAGGTTGTCGTCTTCCATTTAGATTCTCAAGCTAAAGCCATCCATTTCCATACAGTATATTTTAATTCATCAGAGGAAATCCTAAATGATCTCTGTTGGTGAAGTACATGTTTTTAAACCTTATTTCCCGTAACTTAAAAAACTATTTTAAAAAATTAAAAATACATTAATGAAAAGTGTTCATATCCATATCTAATGAGAATCTACATTTTTTAATATTTTCCCTAAAGAGAGTTAGGAAAACATCCAGAAGAAAGAAAAGTCCTAAAGAAATTGTTTCAATAAATGAGCAGATTTTAAAGTAAGGAACAGCTTGTGTGACATGGACAACTGTGTCTAGAAGTGTTTCCTAACATCCAGTCCAGGTCAGCATCCGTAAAGCCTAATTAACGCTTGTTATTCTTGCTCAATTTGATGCTGACTCATCCCACTAAAATTATTAAAAATTACCAGGCTTAGTTAAGCAGAAATCAAGAGGCAGAGCTAATATTCTTTTTTGTTAAAATCAAAAAGGCAAGATTTGGAAGGTGAAATAATATCTTCTAGTAATAAAATGGACAAGCTTTAAGGTACATAGCACTTCTGCAGGAAATTTAGGGATCTAAATTCTCGAATTCAGATTAAAAAAAACTGCCCCTCCCTGCAAAGCTTGTTCCACTAATACCCCTAGACCATTACAGCTAAACAATGCTTCTACTATTATCAAAGAAGAACTCCCACCAAATGAAACCTTGCTGGCACTTCTTTTTACTCCCTTTCATATTCAAAATACCTTTGTCTTGACATGAGGAGGTGATCAACTTTTATTTTAAAAAAAGCATAATCGTGATGAAAGTATTTTCCAACATGTCCTTTTATAATCAAAACCATCTAAGGTACATGTTAACTTACATATTTTCCACAGAACCTTTGTGGTACATTATTCTGTTGGTTAAAGATCATTTATGTCGTCATCATTTGGCACTGCGACTTCATGAAAATTTTACCAAAAGCTCCTGGTGCCAAAAAAAAGCCCAATCTTTAAATGATATTCCAATCATGGTATCACAACTTCTTATCAGATTTTACACAGTTAACTTAACTATTTAGTTACATTAAGGAATGCCCTTGCTTTCTTCCACGTCCTTATTTCATTACAATAAAGCTAGCCTTTCAAAGGCATCATTTCAACAGATGTATTTCTAAAATTATCCATAGGGTCAATAGGAGGATCTGTGAATGTGTGGAATGAAGAGAGAGCAAACTCCATTATAGAAAATTTTTGATAAAGGGGAAGTCTCTGGGTAACCCAGGGAAAGAGGAGGTTGGATGTGAGGCGTGTATGAGATGTTCTTTGACATAGGAGAAAGGTCTTCCTTGTGGCCTCAATAGCTTGGCCTTCTACACTTCATGCTTTGGTGGAGAACTTTTTTCAGCGGTACACACCATCTTTTTGGGCAGAGTTACATTCAAGGGCTGGACTACATACGGTGGAAATGATAAGGCTGGAAAAAAATAGTGGTGAGGCCCTTTGAGATATCAGTGGTTGTCCTTTACCTGGTGGAAGGGTGCGGAATTCCTGCTCCGGGGAGTAGGGCCCAGGCCCGAGGGGTGTGATGGATCTCACACGAAGCAGGTAGGCTGTGTCTGGCTGCAGGTCTGTCAGAGTGACATTTGGCTCAAGAAGGTGCTTCACTGTGTAACGTGCCTCCTCTCCCTGCAGAAATCAAACAGCATCAAGTAACAAATACATGTTGAACAGAGAGGACACTTCCACCCCTTTGGGTGAAAGGGGGAAGAACAAATAAGGCAGGCCTCACCTTCTCAAAGAACATGACCTCATACTCCACTGAGGTCCGGCTGCGCTGCCGTGGGGCAAGCCAAGAAACAGAAAGACTACTGTCATCTCTTTGTGTCAGAATAAACTGGGATACTGTCACCGGAGCTGCAGGGGAGAGAACAGAGAACATCAGGAAGAAATACAAACATAAAGCAAACTAGACCCTCTCTCCACCAGAAGCTCTCTCCTTCTTTCTCTGGTCATACCATGCATCTGGAACTGACTCTCATTGCCACTGCCACTCCCTCATCTTTCTCTTCTGTGGTGAAAGGGAAAGGAGGTCTCTGGCTGTGATTAATTGCTTTCCATGAATAGTATGCTTCTACCTCAACAACGGAAGCATAACCTTGTTTGGCCCTCAAAACAAAATCACTGTTCCAAGAAATTACATTTAATCCAGCACTGCACTGGAAGTGTTCAATTTGAAATACAGATGTTAGGATTTTATGCTCTTACAGCAGCAGTAACACAACTATCCTATGTGATTTATGAATGCAGCTCCATTTCATAAAGGTACAGGGAAATTCAATGCTCAAAATCTCTCAGCTGACTGCAAATGCATGCTGTTCATGAATAAAAAGATAATTCTCAACAGTCTGCAAGAGTCAAGCCTGGTTCTCTCCTTGTCCTTCTTCATCACCAGGAAGTGATGAGGCCAGCCAAAAGTAGCTCTGCTTTTCTAGCTCAGAGTTGTGCTGCCCCCGCATCGCGTCAGGAAGGAGAGTCTTATTTTGTCACTAAATCAGAACTTGGGGAAAGCACCAAGGGCTGTTGAGCTCTGCGATGTCACTTTTCTATAATCACCTTTCACAGCGCTCTGGAAAGTATTCACAGGACAGTCAAACTAGCCAGCTTGAAGCTAAACTACAGAAATGAGTCAAGAACTTGCATGTTTTTGACATCCTCATTTCTCCATGCTTTCAAAGCTTTTCTTTTTTTCAGTTACAGCAGGGTTTCTGTTGTGCTTGGTTGGATTTTTTGCAATATCCAAGTCATGGGAAATACTTCACGCCACAGTCCCTGTTCTTCCTGTCACACAGGTAACAATACTTAGGCTGGACAACGCTAGTGTATGACAGGGAGGGCTTTATCCTCCTCACCTCTGTTAAGTCCTTGGTGGATTCATAGCTCTTGGTGGGTAATGATTACTGCTGCTTTGACTTGCAAGGAATCTGACTGATGGACTTTACATGCCAGAGGCAGAGGTACCTTAGAGTTCTTATCATACCATACCAACACATGTGGCAGACAAGAAGGAGAAGATGGAGAAAGCTTAAACATTCACAGAGATTCCTCTTCCTTTTCCTGATGAGCAGGAAGAACTTCTCCCTGCTTCTGCTAACCTGCATGTCCAACTGCGACCCAGAGAGCTGGAGCAGTTCTCTGTGGAGCAGGTCCCATTCCAGAGACACCATTATGGGCTTCCACAGCAAACGTGTAGTTGGTGTAAGCTTCTAGGCCGTCCACGTCCACAGCAGGTTTAGTGAGACCTGAAGCACTGGGGGAGAATACCACACCAGCCTCACACGGCTCACATGACAGGAAATGGCAGCGCTGACAGAAGACTGTGTAAGTCAGGTCCTTTCGCCCACCATGGTCGCTGGGTGGTTGCCACCACAGACTCAGCTGCGTGCCAATAAGGGAGAAGCTGACATTGCGGGGAGCTGAGGGGGGGCCTACAAGAAGCATGAAAGAAAGTATTAGATCCAGTTGTTAATACCCAAAGTACTGTGGCAGTTTCCCATCTACTAATGTATTTTGAATTAAGCCCTCTGTTCCCCCAGCCTCTCCCTGTCTCATTTCTCATCTCTACTTCCCAACGTTTTGTTTCCTCCCACCTCCTTGTTCATAAAATCACAGAATGATTTGGGTTGGAAAGGACCTTTAAAGATCATCTAGTCCAACCCCATTGCCATAGGCAGGGACATCTTTCACTACATCAGTTTGCTCAAAGCCCCGCCCAGCCTGACCTTGAACACTTCCAAACAGGGGCATCCACAACTTCTCTAGACAACCTGCTCCAGTGTCTCGCCACCCTCACCGTAAAAAATTTCTTCCGTAAGTCCCATCTAAATCTACTCTCTTTCAGTTTAAAACCATTGCCTCTTGATCTGTCACTAGAGGCCATGGAGAAAAGTCTTTCTCCATCTGTCTTATATGCCCCCTTTAAGTATTGAAAGGCCGCAATAAGATCTCCCCAAAGCCTTCTCTTCTCCAGGCTGAACAACCCCAACTCTCTCAGCCTTTCTTTATTAGGAGACGTGTTCCAGCCCTCTGATCATTTTTGTGGCCCTCTTCTAGACTCACTTTAACAGGTCCATGTCTCTTTTGTACTGGGGACCCCAGAGCTGGATGCAGTACTTCAGGTGGGTTCTCACAAGAGCAGAGTAGAGGGAGAGAATCACCTCCCTTGACCTGCTGGCCATGTTTTTTTTTATGCAGCCCAGGATTCTATTGGCTTTCTGGGCTGCAAGTGCACACGTCCAGCTCATGCCCAATTTTTCACCCACCAGTATCCCTTAAATTCTTCTCTGTAGGGCTGCTCTCAATAAGTTCATCCCCCAGTCTGTATAGATATTGTTCTTTCTTTCTATCGGTGACTCACGGGTACAAGCAATGTTCTGGCCCTCTGAAGGTGCTCGGTAGAAGCCCGCGTTGCAGGAACAAGACGTAGCCCCTGACTCATTGGACAAGCTGTTGGGGGGGCACTTCAGGCAGCGTTTAGTCTCCAGGGAGTGACGGTAGAATCCTCGCTGGCAGGCTGTGCAGAGACAAACAAGTCAACATAAGCCCAACAATAAACCAAGATCAACAAGAAACCACCTGCCAGTTTTGTTCAGCTTCTTGAACACTCCTTTATCTGCTTGCTTTTCTTCCATTTTCTTAGCTCACAGAAATATTTAGTTTGGAAGAGACCCCTGAAGGTCACTTAGACCAATCATCTTCTCAGAGCAGATAGAGAAGAGATGCAACCTCAGGATAGGATCAATGTTATGATAGGACTTGTAGACTGGAGAAGGGGGATCTCATTCCTCACAGATGCTGTATGAAAACAGAAGTTGGTCAACCTCAGAGACTTCTTTCAACATAAACCCAGAATGGTCCCCACCTTGCCCTTCAAGCTTTCCATACCATAAAGAAGAGCTGTAAATACTACCTCCAAGTCCTTGTACTCCTCAGAGTCCTCTGCTTGCTGACTTCATATGGGAAAGCCAGTGGGCTTTTTAACAGAAGAATCTTTTCTGATTTCAAGTGTTGTACCAGATCATCACCTAGCAGGGCCCTGGGGAATATTTAACTATCAGTTTGCCTAACAGCATTGAGTGTAACTGGCTATAGAGCCAACACAGACTGCAAGAGAATAGATGCCATGTGCTTTCTATTTCCAGTCCTACAAAAATAAGCAGCCACATCTTTCTCTAAGTATAACACCTGACACATTGTTTTTGCTGCTTTACTATTAGCTTGATCTACAGGAGCACTGTTCTGTCTACCTGTTATCTCAAGGTCAGTGCTTCACCTCTATAGGTGTGTAGCAAGGAGAAAATGAGTGAAGGAGGTTGAAGTAACCTGTGAATTTAACGGTTTACCAGCCTGTGCTAAATGAATCTATCAAATGTTCCTAAACTAAAGAAACAAACAACCTATCACTAATCAGATGGTTGAAGAATGCATACACTAATTTTCTGCCACAACTACCACCTTGCATTTAACTTGAGCACTGAGGGAATGACCCTTTTCATATTGCACTATAAAAGCAACAATGTCCTGTGTCATCCCTCAGGAGATCCCAATGAAGAACACCCCAAAGGCATCTGCTCAGGAGCCTGACAAAAACGGCTTACTGTGGTGGAGCATAGCATAGGAAATGATCCTTTATCCAGAAGACAAAAACCAATCCAGCCATTCCTACTATGTGGCACAGAGGAACACCTGAGGGACCTAAAAAACATGTCCACTAATAAAGGCCAAACAAGACTCCTTGCCATCAGTCTCAGGAAGAGTCATTATCCTCACTGTACGTTGAGATCTCTCTCTAGATTGTCATGAGAGAAGTGGCTTCATCTCATTCCTATTGGTCCCCCTTCTTGCCCTGGGATGGCAGGCAGACTGTCCCATTAACACTGGATGATGTCGACTGGCCTACCAGTTGCATAGCAATACCATCACACAACCATTTGGGTATACTATGACAATACACAGGCCAAAAGGATTTGCAGCAGTTAAGCCTAAAGAGCACAGAAAGGAGAAACAATCACAAGAAATAGGAGCAACCAGCACCTTCCAATTTTGGGAAATAACAGAACCACTCAGGAAGGAGTCTGTCATTCTGAGCTACAATCATACAACTGTGTGGTCAATGATAACAAAGGCTGTTGAAAGAATTACAAGGCTCAAGCATTGATTGTCACCAGGCCAAAGAGATTCCATTTATATTCAAGATCAAATCACCTCCTTCAGAAATAAGCAAGAAGAAGAAAAGTTACTTTGATCTCTAGGCTGCTCATGTTTGAGAGCACTTCTACATGCTGGAGTGAGGATGAAAGCTTTGTGGCCTCCTGCCATTTTGCTCCAGCATAAGATTTCAGAATTCCTGACACTGGATCAGTTTACGTCAGGAGAGCTTTGACAGCAACATGAAAAACAAACAAAGCGCAGCGCCACAGACTTGTGTAACACAGAGGTTCTGACAATACTACCTGCCATAAATACGGGATGACATACACACCCTCTTATTATCAGGCTGAGACAGTTAGAAAGTAAATTAGGGAAATTTGGGTTTGGGGACCTTTGCAAGAAGAGTTAGCTGCGACCCCAGGAGAGCCTCTGTTAGGCCTGCGTTCCTCCAGGCCTAAGCTCCAGTGCCACTCCAGCCCACAGCCCACATCTGCTGCTTTACATCTCTGCTTTACTCACCGGTGGTGCTGAGACCCTTCAGGCAGGAGAGCTGCCTCGCAGGGAGACAGCACGCCTGGCAGGGAGAGGGAGCGCAGGGAGGGAGCTGCACGGGGGACATCTGGGCAAAGGGACAAACCCAGGAGGTAACCGGGCAGGCACCAGCTGGCCGGACCAGGACACATCACCTGAGGCCGTGTCTAGAGCAGCAAACTAAAGGGGGGCAGGAGGTGCGGGCAGAAGCGGAGGCACCCAGCTGCCTGCACGACCCAGACGCCAGCACGGCCCCAGCCCCGGGCCTGGGCCCGCTGGGAGGGACAGGGCGCAGCGCGGGGGCAGCTCCCGCGGGCAGCAGGCATGAGGCCATGCAGTCCCGGGCCGGCGGGCCACACAAGCCCAGGCCAGCCCCGACCGGCGCCCTGGGAGCGGCGCGCACAGCACAGCCCCGCGGCCGGTGAGAGCCCCCGGGGCCCGAGAGGGAGCGGCCCCGGCGCCTCAGGGCGGAGCCCCCGGTCCCGGCCGCCACGACCCGCCCCGCCGCTCCCGGGCCGCGGCCGCCGCCTGACCGCACAAGGCGCTGCGGTGGCGGCGCCCGGCGCCTCGGCTCCCCCGCCGCGGCAACCGGGGCCCACGCACCAGCCGTGCCGGCACCTGCCGGCAGGTGGCTGCACAGCACCGGCGAGGCGCCCCGGGGCCCGCGGCCGCGGTGCCCGGCCCCGCCCCGGAGGCGGTGCGAAGCCTCCCCCGGAGCGCCCGGCGGGTCCGGGGGTGGGGGCAGCAGACGCCAGCGGGCCGCGGCCCGGGCCTGCCGCATGAGGTGGTGTGGAGGCGCTGCCCGGCGGGCGGCAGGGCGGGGAGTCCGGCTCCCATCGCTGCCTGCCTCCCTTCCCTGGAAGCCTTGGGACCCCGGGGCAGAAGCAGATGAGCGGCTGCCCTCGGCTCCCCCAGGAGCGCACCCAGCGGCCGCGGTCTCAGCTCCCGCCCATCCCCTCTGGCCCCCGGCACCTGGTTTCCCCGGCCCTTGGGCACCCGCTCCAGGCGAAAAGATGGGAAAAAGGGGCCTGGGAAAGGGCCTGCTCCACACTGCTCGCCAGGGCAGGGAGGATGGCTGGGGCCCTCCCTTCATTCCTTATTCCTAGTGCTCATCCGGAGACTGCCAGCAAGCACTCGGCAGCCTGCAGACGCCAGACCCGAGCTGACAGGGAGCTCAGTTCGCCCGCCAGCCTGCAGATCCCATCAAGGAACCAGAATACGGGCCAGGGGCACAGCCAGCCTTTGCATTCCCAGTAAATTACATACTTGAGGAAGTTAATCGTGGAGCTCTGGGTTTATCGGCAGCAAAGTCTGCAATGCTATGAGAGGCTGAGATGTAATGCTCTGGGCAGGCACAGTTTTTCTGGGATCATGGGATGGCTGAGCCACTATACTCAGCAGAGCTTTATACGGCTGGGAATTCACTGAGAGGTTGAGTGAACTAGTTCAGAACCTCGACCTCTGGCTTTCTGTTGCCTCCTGTCCTGTAACAGAGGTCAGGTTCTCCTCCCTGTTATGAGGCAAGGGTTGTAGTTCAGCTTTCCTTTTTTTTGGTTCCCACTTAAGGCAAAACTCAGAGCCAGAAGACACTGCCAGAAGATCTTCCTCCATCCTGTCCCCCTTTACATGTTTGAAGGAGAAGTCCTTCATCTTCTGAGGACAAAGTAGAAACTGTGACCTCAGTCTTTATCTTGACCTGGATTGTTCCCAGTCCTTTGCACAATGCCTCATCTTTTCCGTTGAGGGAGGGGACCCCGAGATATACCCCAGCAGGCAACCTAGATTCACTTTCTCCTCTGATCCTCCAGTAAGACACTGCTCTGAACATGAAGTATCTCTCTCTATCCCTGCAAGTTCTCCCCTCTTCCCTTCCTCTCCTGGGAGACCTCCCCAGTTCCTACTGATCCTACAAAAGACACTTCTTGCTGCAGCTGTAGTTGGGCGGAGTGGGATAAAAGCACAGATGTAGAATGAACCTGTGCTGTGATAGCAGTCAGGGCTTGTCCAGACATGACAGCTTCCCTGCCCCTTCCCAGGGGAGTGCTCTCAGGAGGGCGGGGAGAGCTCTGTAGTACCTAAGTGGAAAAACTGGCTGAGCTATGCAAGGAGAGGGGATTGCTGGAGAAGGGAAAGGATTTTGTACTTCAACCTTCACCAGCTCCCCAAGCGAAATGAGCAGCAAGCAGTGTGGATTCATAGAGGCACCAGATCCCGGTAGTGGAGCAAAGGCACAACAAAGCAGAGAGACAGGGCACCCGCTGACCCTGAGAGCAGTGCATGGATTCCTTTTTCTGTATGCCTTAGCCTTGTGCCATATGGGTCTGACAACAAGAGCAGAGATGTACTTTTACCTCCCTCCCTGCAGTAATACATATGCCCCAAAACACCACACATATCCTCTCCCCTGACAAACACGCGAAGTTGCCCTAAGAAGCTGGCTCTTGCCCCTTCTGTGGCAAAGGGAGAGCCCTGCACTGCTTGCTCCAACAACCCTGGCTCGCTCTGTGGCTCCAGTAGCCCAGTGACTCCCATGCCTGCTAATTGCTCTTCCTTAGAAATGAGCTGGGCACTGACAGTATTGTGCAATGTGGTTTACATGGTTTCCCATGGCAGAAGAGCCATCCCAGTCCAAGCAGAAGGGGACACAGAGGAGAAACTTGCCCCCCTCCGGCTCTCAGCTTTCTAGTCACGGGACAAATACACTGTTCCATGTGTCTGACCTGTCTGCCCTGAGAGAACAAGGCTGCCATTTAAAGGTTGGGAACCAGTTGTTGAGTGAGTCAGTGTCAATCACACAGTTACAGCTCGCAGAAACTAGCTCCAGAGCTGAAGGCTCCTGGATGAAGCCCAAGAGGGAGTGGTGTGTGCAGGTCTTACACCTGACACATGAGGAGAAAAATCACAATTGAAAAAGAGAAGCTAAGGAGGGGAGGAAAGGTATAAGATACACCTGGCAGGCACAGAGGGCAGGCAAGAGAGACGTAGACCACACTAACTCCCCTAATCCCACTTTATGCTTACAGATGCTCTGATCTCTACCTCCCTGGAACCTCTCCCATGGCCTACAGCCAGTGTCTGTCTTCATACTCACCTACGCAGCTCCCATCGACTTCCTCAAACCCCACAGCACAAAGGCATCGGCCCATTGGTACCAGCCATTCCCCGTCAGTGCTGCAGTGCATCCTGGGGGGAGAGCCCACTTCTTCAGCTGCATACTCCACACAGACCCCGGGCACTTCTGTCAGCCCCTCCGAACCTGCTAGCGTCTCTGGAAAACGGGCCAGGCCCCGCACTGCCTCCGGGCAAGTCTTGTAATACACTCGGACAGACACCATGGCTACGCAAGCCCCAGAGTTCTGGAAAGCCAAGTAGAAGCCCCGGCGAGACAGCTTCCCAATGGGACACACTTCTGTGTTCAGCTGCATGGCACCGGATTCGATGTCTCTGCTTGTGAAACTTCGATCTGCTGCCACAGTGTTGAGCTAAGCGAAAGAGAAAAAGACAACAGTGTTAACATCTGAGCAGGCAGCAGTAGCTGAGATACCCATGCCTCTCAAACTTCTTTTACACTAAGGCCTTTTAGAGGCTGTATGGTCACTGTTTCTAATGCCAGTGCACTGCATACTCTCTTTGCACGTGGAGGAATTGTTAACAACGGGATCCACATCCTTGCCTCCATACTTTCCAGCATCGCCTTTCAACTCCTTGGCAGTCATTCACTGGTCTTATATAGTACACGGTGTTCTGGGTCTCTGATCTAAGAAGTCTTTAGGAACTGCCCCTAAAGGAGCAAATCTCTCTTCTGCGATATTCTTCTTTGTTTGCAAATTGTATGCAGTAAAATCACAGCAGCACTTAGAGCTGTGTTTTTAAATTGACCACTGAATTACAGCCACCTGTTTCTAGGCTGTACTTGATGCAGACCAGATCATCTACTGCAAGATGCTTCTCATGCAGCACTCAACATATTTCAGGACTGTAGATAAACATCCTCCCATGCTCCTACATTCCCACTGCCTCAGCAAACAAAGGATGAGAGAGAGAGAGAGAGAGAGAGAGAGATGCTTTCAATGCTTGGGCAAATGGGAAAGGCCTCCATGACATCATGTGATATGAAAGAGCTGGACTGCAGGTGGGGTGGCCTTTCTTCTCAGAGAGCCTGATGGTGGGGTGTCCTTTCTTCTCAGACAGAGCGCCTGATAACTGATCCTCTCCACCGCAGGCCCTTCCCCATTATGTGACACCACCGGCTCTGTGTAGTTGGATGGCAGATGAAAGGATCTGCACGCAGCTGTATCTGGCAGTGGGATCCTAAGGCAGCTTCAGGAGTTGTGGAAGTATCGCACAAATTCACCTGCTAGGTCCCAGCTGCAGGGGAGGTAGAGGAGCACTGGGGAGGGAGCGGAATACGTTACCAGCGTCCTGCTCTGCCTCTGGTGGGCTTTACCGTTCTTTGTTTTCATCAAAAGCCATATAAACTGCAGAGGAAAGGGCAGTCAAATAATTTAGGTCTGTGGCTTCTTTTAAGACAGAACTGGGTTACAGAAGTTCCTTTACAAAAAAGCTGAGGTTCCCTGTTCTGCAATTCAAACGTTTCCATGGCAAGAGGGCACTATGTTGGGGGAAACAGCAGTTAAAATATAGCGGTACTAAATCCTTTCACACAAGGGAGAATTTCATTATAGCAAACCATCACCTCCAGTTTTAGAAAAAAAAGACCCTGTATCTCATAACAATCAAAGTAAATGATCAGGAGTACAGAGACCTGAACTGGATTTGGTTCTTCACTTGGTCTAATCTTGCTTTGTTACCTAAGGCAAGTCAAATTCCTTTGGTCTCTGCTTTACTATTTCTAAAAATTGGTATAACCATCTAGCACTGTTATAAGCCTTTAGAATCCTTACCTACGTGGTGTCCAGTTAAATAAGTGCTTACATGGAATGGAGGGCTGATCTCATTTGAAAACTTCTGTGCCTCCTGTGGCAAAGACTGCCCTGAGCATCACGGAGGGCACTGGGGGCAAAGTTTATTCCAAGGACAACACTTACTATCCATGCCCCTCCCCAGATGCTGGTTCTCCTGGCCTCCCCCAGCCAGCAAGACACACCTAGTTTAAGCTGAAAGATATGACTAGTTTAAGCAGAAAGACAGGACTCAGTCTTCACCCCCAGCGCTACGGACCTTGATGAACAGCGGGCGGCGGAACTGGATCCCGACATCTTGTTCAGACTCCATGTAATAAAGATTGAAGGTCTCTTTGCAGGTCACCACTTCACCTTTGAAGCTCTTGCAGTCCCTCACAGTAAACTTTAGTTCCACATAAATGCGTGAGGCTGCCTCACCCCGATAAATCCAGTTGGTGCGAAGCCAGTGATCAGTGTCACCCTCGGAAAGCACACTGCAGTCCTGGTACATATAGACCGGGGTACCATTTATCATCTGCTGCACTTCATTCCACTGCTCCCAGGGTAGAAGAAAACACACATTGTTAGACAGATGTGAGAAACAAGTTTCGCTTCAAATATGATGAAATCTAGCCTAAAAGATCCATTTCCATAAAGCATTCAGGGCTCAAAGCCTGGCTAGCTAAAAGGTTTCTTACACTGAGCAAAAGCTGCATCTGGTCTAGAGCCCCATATCTGCCTAAACTCTTTACATAGGGAGCAAAAAGGATACTGTAATTAGGATATGACTTATGACAAATTGAACAACAGTGCATGGACCCTTGCACATCCCTCTCATTCTACCTCGGTTCTAATCTATTTCTTTCATACACTGTCTTGTCTTAGATTGAGAAAAAGACTCACTACTCCCATGTATTGGCCACTTCTCTCTGCCACTATTCACATTCAAAGTGTACAGCAGGACATACCAGATCAAGACTATTACCTGCCCCTGAAAATAATGCACAGCACTTCGGGGTAAGAGAAAAGATGGCCCGACACAATGGGAAGACCAATTGCAGAAGGACTGTGCTAGAGCAAGCACTCATTAATTTGGAGTTCATGCTTCTTTAAGTGTGATATTTTGCCTACTCTAATTTAACTATTAAAACTCAGTTGATTTTCCTGACTTCGTACTAGGTTCTGCTTCTCCCCCCAGCAAATAATAGCTGAGAGGAGGACGTGAGCCCAGCTGGTTATATGACCTCACTGATGCTATTTGTATGAATCCAATAGGGTTTGATATATATTTTAACATAAACCTTTGCTGAATTTTATGTGGTTCTAGTTTTGTTTCCTCACCGCAGGTCAGATACAAAATGCAAAGAATATTCACTTTTGAGTAAGTCGCACATGAGAACTGAAAACTTGGAAAGCAAGGTTTTGTCCACAGGGAAAATAACTTAGATCCTTTTTCCATCCGTGCTAAGACTGCCTTTCTCATTATGCTTTAAATGTATAATCAAATTAAATTGAAACAAGTGCCCACATAGGTATTGGCACAAGTTTAAGCATCTTGGTTTTAAATCACACCCCAGGTTAAGATGCAATTTAAACAAGGCCTCAGTCTCTATATTACTCTAGGCTTGTCAAGTCTTACGGGCTGAGCGTGAGACTCACACACTTCTCCAGTACCACCACCTCCTGTCCTCACAGCACAACCCTGCAGCCTCTCTCCTAGCTTCTGATCCCACAGACCAGGTCACTCTGCTAGTGGAACATAAGATACAAACCCTCGGAGTGCCAAAGGAGGCTCTGCTTTTACGCCATGACTTAGAGCACACCTCCTATGCAGCCCCACTCTGAAAACTATCAGAGTGCTTTCTCCACGCCAGCAAGCCCTGCTGATAGCACCAGCTCGTATCTGGCTGATTTCAGCCGTTTCCCTAAGTGCGTACTAGCAGTCTCCTCCCAGGAAGTTCTGCGGATGGTATCTATGTGTCCCTTCTTGTTTCCTTTTTCTCCATGTAATTAATCTCCAGTGTTACCCCACCCTCTTAATCTGATCCAGCTGGCATATACCTGCACCACACAGGATTTACACTTATTTCACTTACTGGAGGTCAAAGGACTTAGGATAGCAAGAAACAGACTGATCAGTCTCAGTTGATCAACCAGAAGGGGCAATCACTTAATCACCCCTTGCACTATTTCATTGAAAAACTTCTGGAAAATGCTACAGAACTGAATTTACAACACATCCTGAAGTATATTGAAATAGAAGAAAAGAAGTTAGAAAGGAGAGTAAGAGCAAAGTAGCTTTCATAAGAAACTGCCAATGTTAAGACTGGCTTTTAGAAGCATTTTTCCATGGGTGTCTGCCTCCACCATGCTGATGGAAAATGCATAACTGCATTTGAAGGCTGAGAGTTAGACAAGTTTCCATTAGCAGTTTATCCTAAGGCAATGCCACAGACATGTCTCACCAAAAGACATGAGCTGTTGTGATGCATGTCCTGAACATACCATTTTCAAAACTTAAGTGATACAGGGCCAAAATTTCATTTTCAATAGTGACAACTCTAGCAGAAAAATTTCCTTTAAACTCTCCTGCTGGAAAAAATCCAACTGCTAACTCCTGTATTTCTTAGCTCATCTCAGCCCAGCTTCTTCCAGTCTGAGCTCTTCAGGGCAAAGATGCTTAGCACTGACTATTGCACAGTTTCATATGCAGAGTGGTGCAAAGAAATAACAAGGGAGTCAGACTTGGTTTTTCTAGACTCTACTGCTGATGGGTAAAGGAAGTAAAATGAGGATATTATTTATGCTAACAATACAGAACTATTGTTAAATATGCTTGTGACTTCTTTTCATTATTCAGTGAAGCTTTTAAATTCAAAGTAGTAGAGGAAGACTGTTACATACAACACTTAATGAAAGGGTGATGAGTCCAGAAGTTGCTAGGCAACTGTCTCACATCCTCAAAGAATCTGCTGCAAAATCAAAATGTATGCCTCGGATTTTTAATGTAATGTTCTTAATGAACATGTGTGGTAAAGTCTGGCTCAACCAATGTGAACTACTTCGCTCTCCAGTTTGTCTGCCAATGACATTGAATCCACTTCCTTTGACAATGTAACTGTCTACCCATTTCATTCCAGCACTGTATCCTGACTCCAGTCACCAGTTTGGCCACAGGATGGGAAACATTTTTCTAGGAGAAGTGGGGGTCAGTGGGAATCAGATTTCCTCATTTTAGCAGTGAGTGAACTGTGATTTTATGATGCTACAGAAAACATTCTCATGAGATTCAGAATCACAGAAAGACTTAGGTTGGAAAGGACCCTTGGAGACCATCTAGTCCAATTCCCTGCTCCAAGCAAGCTAAAGAGTTCTTAAACTCTTTAAATTTTATTCTTTAAAACTCCTTTTAAACTCTTTTAAATTTAAATTTTTTGTAAGTTTAAGTTTAAACTGTATTTAAACTAGTCTTTAAATTTTTTAAACCTTTCAGAATTCTTAAAAAGTTGCTAAGAAAACAAAAGCCAATGCATTCAGGAGAGAGCCATAAATTAGTAGCTTGACTTTCTAAACAGTCTAAGGATGTAGCCATTGGATTTGAGAACAAAAGGGTGTTTTGTACTTCTCAGGAACCCATATACTAACACAAGCACTTAGTTCCAGAGGTTTGTTCTTGAAAGTCTTGGTCTGGTGGTATAATACAGAGCAAAATAATTCCAGCACAGCAATTAGTGTTAAGTGAATTAAAACCTCAAAGCAAAAGTACTATCTCAATAACCTCAGAACACTGCAAGTTTAGGAAAAAGGAAAGCAACTTTCTTCCCATTGCTAGGTCGGATTCAATATAAAGAAAGTGGTAGAGACAAGCTGTCTTTATGAAGGCCATTCAGAATGACTTGAATGACAATCTGGAAGGGTGCTAGTAGACATTTGTAGTAAACAGTATTTGTTTGGTCTGCCTTGTGAGTAAAGATCCAAAGATAAGATAAGGTACATGCCTTTTAGTATCTGCCATGATCAACTCTGAATTGATTACATAGTTTGAAGCTCTGAAGCCTAAGGAAGGCTTACTCTGCTTTTTCTATAAATGAGCCTTCTCCAGGTTAGGTCTCTGTCAAGGAGCCTATCTAGGACAACCTGTGATTCCTCCATCTACTCTTGTGGGCTACTCTTCCTAGGATCTGCCATAAGGTATAAGATGGAAACAAACAGAGACAGTTCGTATGTCTTCTTGGAGCTACTGTCTCAGGCTCTGCAGGCATCAATAAAGTGGTCTTTATGTGGGAAAAAAAAAACAACAAACTTTTTATAATGACATATACAAATTTCATCCTTGCTAATAAAGTGGTAGGCTACCAGTGACAGAGGCAGCAGACTGTGACAGTATTGCAAATCCTTAGGCTCAGACTGGAGTCAAAAGAGCTTGTGGCTCTCAACAGTAATGCTCTCTCCATCCCCAGCTTGCCAGGGACTTGCCCTGTCTCCTTTCAGATAAGAGCCTGCCTGCTGTGACCTGTATTTCATTTGCCTTCACATTAGCTTAGCACAGTGGCTTCCAATCTCTGGCCTGCAGACCCCTGGGGAAAGGCACAACGATACTTTTAAGAGACTGAGAGAAGGCAACAACAAGGCAAGCATCTTGCCAATAGGCTTAAAATTACTAAACTAAGATGCGTATCTCCACTGGAAAAGATAGTAATTCATATACTGAAAACCAGTAACTTGTTTAACTTTGGGTTACAGAGCTGGACTAAGATGAAAAGACCGGCTACTGAGTTAGTACAGCCAGCTACAGTGTACCCATGCTTTGCAAGTGCATCTCTTTTCCCATTTAATTTGCAACAGAATTCAGAGTGCTGTTTTAATCCATGAAATCTCTTCCTGAAGAAAAATTGCAGGGCCCCAAAACAGCAATCCTTTCCAGCAACAATACATCACTGGTGTCCCAAGCCTGAAACTACCTAGCAGAACACACACCGCTGAATGGTTTCTATCTCCTTCCCCTGGCAGCACTTTTGCCTATGGAGCCTCTTTGACTTTTGTATAGTAGCATTTGCATGCTACCGTGACCAAAAAAACCCTCCTGGAACAGATTCAGAGTTGCAGGCAGTTGTACATTACAGCTTCAGCTGTACTACATCCTTAGCGTAGTGCCTCAGAGGAAAGACTGTGACAATAGCAACATCTTGCTGATACCTGCCATGATATGATGAACAGCTTCTCTTCAGCTAAAATACATCTGACAAAAATCTGTCAGTAGGTAAAGCTAGACCAGCCAGTCAAAAATAGCAGCACCACAGTGGTGTTCTGACAATATTCCAGAATGAAGTCTCTGTGACCCTTCACTGAAAGTTTCTCAATACTCTTGCAAGTTCTTTTGCTGGTGTGGAAGACAATTTAGATGACGATGATGAAAGAAGTGTGGTGACATCTAGACACTTAACTTCATGAGTCCTATAACTTTAGATCTGAGAACAGCAAAGAGGCTGCTTTTATTTCTTTGATCTTTTGGCAATGGTCAGGAAAGTTTGATTTCATCACATCATCGTGGAGTCTTTGACACATCTGAACATAGAAGTGATGTTTACTTGTCTACAGTATCTTGCTGGGTGGGATGATGTATTTTTCTCCACAATGATCTATTGATTATTTTCAGGGAGGAGCAACTGCATTATGTAATTACTTGTCCTTTAGGGCACTAGCACACAGGTCTCCATCCCACCCATCTCCTTCCAATTTAACTTGTACTTAGGTTCTTATGGGAAGATAAGGTGCTCATGTGAGCCACAGAGCTCCAGTGTATTGATTACAGAACCTGTTTATCAAACCCAGATTCTGCTGTCTGTTCATTCTCTGAAGTGTCTGGCCACATTAAGGTCTTGCATGAAAACAGTTCTGGTCACAACAGATGCTACTAGATGAGGGATAATGATACTCTAGTCCAACATTTCACCTAGGTATTTTGGAACATTTGTTTCATATGTATGTATTTTGCTAACACCCACTAACAATATCAATAACTACAAAAACGACAGGAGTGGAAAATCAGATGGTGCATCTTAAGAGTTCAGAGTTCATGGCTAAAGTCATATTACCAATAAAGCAAATGTTAGCGCTCATGTTATTTTTGCACTACATTGTGCATTGCATAGGATCCATTGTAAAGCGAAGCGATTTTTTTCTTCAAGGCAAGGACTTTGTATGGTGTGAGTTATGGTTTTGTATGGTGTGTCAAGTATACTTCCAGTATTTACAGAGAACCTGGGAAATGAGTCTGATGGCAATGGGCAATATTTGTTCTGTTTGTACAGGTTCTTTTTAAAGATGAGTGACAGATCGGGTGGAATCCTACACCAGGACAGGATAATTGTGCCTTTTCTTTGGGATGATCAAACCTGTCTGGAGAAAAGAAGCTGCAGGAGATGGCAGCATGAAAGTCACTGTGAGGAGCTGGCAGGCTCCACGTCAAGCATAGGGAAACCAGAAACTAGGCTTTAGAAGCAACGGAAATAACCTTCCAAGAAATCAGAGGGAACAGGCACATTTTTCTGCAACTCTGCCTCTGAGATGGCAAGAATCACACTTCAAAGCATAGGTCCATCCAGCAAGGACATAGCAGGCAACAAAAGATATAAAGCCTTTCCTTTCTAACCTTCCTGCCTGCAAACTCACCAGTATTTTGGTTGGTATTGTAATAAAAGTTGTTTTGGTTTTTTACTTTAAATAGCCTGTTAGTCTTCTTGGAGGATCTTGCTATAGGCAGACTCATCTCAAAGCTCCAGCTGACTTGTGGTGCTTTTGTGTTGACGTGAGGAAGTTCAGTGAACCTTGTCCACTCTCATTCAACTGCTATAAAAGGGTGAATCAGCTTCCTGAAGCTGCCAGGCAACAGTGCTGTCATCACTGCAGTCCCTGAGCAGCCACGGTGATTCATGTCATGGTTGTACAGCACCTTCGCTTTGGCTCAGAACGTGGTCTTTTCTGCCCTTCACATCACAACACTGAGTGCACTAGCTGAGATTGCTACTTGGGTCTGTGGCAGTGACTTCATCCTAGGCTAGTGGCTCATGCAGTCTGGCCTACAGTACAGTTATTAATTTACACTTTACTTCCTCTCATCTCACTTTCTTTACTCCCCCCTCTCACCCCTCTGAGTAAAGTATATCTGGATATGCATAACATTTTTTTTGCCGCCTCTCCCAAATCCACACAAAATAACTAATTTTCACTTAACAGAATACCATCAACAAGTATCTCCACCAGTCCACATATCAACAGCAGCAGGGCATGTCAGGATATGACCCTGAAGCCAGAGCTGTTCCCATTTCCAGTTAGTTGTTGACTTTACTAGGCATTTGTCCCTTACTTCTATACAGATCCTGTTCACTTGGAAAAGCTAATCCCCAGGTGACTGGTTGAGACTCATTCCAAGTAAGACTACCTAGGTAAGATACCAGGAAGTCTGATTAAAAGTGAACTGCCCTGGATTAATGAAATAGGAGTGCTGTGCTGGAATAACTTGCAGGTTGAGGGCTGTGTGGCCCACAACACTATTTCCTTCATGACCAGGCCTATCCTTCTGAGCAGAAGCGGTGGAAACAGAAACCAGTCATCAGCTGTTATTAACATCTGGGACCTTTTAGTCTGGTGGAACACTACCTCGCCTTGCTAGAACCTGAAGGCATGTAAATGTTATCGTGTGGTCAGTGATACAAAAGTTGCTGACAGATCACAGGTACTTGATCTAGTCTATTAAAGAAAATAATTGAGCAGTGTAGCATTTGTACTATGCCTGGGATTTAATAGGAAAATAACGGTGTCAAAAAAAAAAAATCAAGCACTGGCTTACTCATATTGCATTCACATAGCTTTGGCAGCTGCTGTGTTCATAGTCAGACCTCCTGTGAAACATGGGGTGCAGAACTGCACACGAATTACATCATTTGCAAAGTTTTTCAAGTGTTTTTGGAACCGCAATAGTTGCAGTTAGTGGCTATTTATGAATAGCCTCTGGGATACATTAGGTCACTGGGATTAAATGCACATTCTTAGTCCTGTGTGAAGACAGACTTTGGAAAAGTTGAGCAGATCAGGTGCCATGCACACTGGGAGACCTGGCAGAAAGTTTGAAACTGATGGCAACACTTTAAAGTATGTGTGGAAGCAAGCAAGGGTATGGAATAGGCAGAAAAAATTATGTCCTTCACCTCACCATGCAGAGGAGACTGAGAACAATGGAGCCTGGAAAGGAGACTAAGAAAATAATCTGAAAACTTTAATAATACCATGATCCATGCAGGAATATAATTTCAGAAAAATACGCTCCCTAAACCAGCTACCAGTTGAGAACTGAGCATTGCTGAACCTTTAATATGTAATAAATATGACACAATTTGGAAATTAGTGGCAGCAGCAGAGTTAATGTGATTTCTTGAAATAACAGATATCCAATTTAAAAACAAAGTTACTGTGAAAAAGGACTCTTTTGCAAGCAGACAGCTGTAGAGCTGGTGAAAGCATGCCTCCCCAGAAAACATCCCAGCTAAAAAAAAATAAAGCGTGTTTAATTTACAATCCATTCAATGGCATAGAGACAGAAAGTCATATTGAAAGGCCCAGTATGCAGCATCCTACAGTATAAATGGCTAGGAACTTAAGTAGTCACATATACCCATGAAAGTATGACTGGATTATGCAAATACTATTCACCCACACAAAAAAGAAATTGGAAATAGTGGACAAAAGGAAAACTTCAAGATAGGCCCACAAGCTGGGGGTGAAATAATCATAGCAACTAAAGACAAATATTGGATTGCCCAATACATTGTATCATAGGCCTACATAAACTGATACAGAAAATCCATAGCAGCAGATATTACAGGTTATTTAAATCAAAAAACATTAAATCAGGTAAAACTGGGAAGGGCTTTTGTGCCTTTTGTGCCTGTGCAAAAATGCAAGCTCAGAATGCTAACGAACAAACAATGCAAAACTATCACATAAACACAGAAAGATTCAGGTGGGAAGGGACCTTTGGGTCTCTACTCCAACCCCCTGCTTACAGCAAGGCCAACTTGAAAGCCAGGTTGGGTTGCTCAGGGCCTTGTCTATTAAAAGCAAAATGCGAGAGGATAACATGACTCCTCATCACCATCTGCTCAAAGCTGATGCAATTATACTTGAAAGCAAAATAGAGAAAAATAACTTTTTATACTGTTATTTTACAAGCTGCCAAGAAGCAATGTTACTATGCCCAGTAACTGAATTTGTTCATGATGGGATTTGAGAAGTCCTTTTTGGACAGTTTCAGTGATTTCTGAAATCAGTTCAAGAAGTCAGGCTGTTTTTGCAGCATGGGGAGCCTTAGAGAAATGTCAGACCAAGTAAATTCTGGACTTCTTACACCTTCAAAGTGATCACCATTAGCTCTGTAATATATGTTGAAAGACAGGAATCTACCACTAGTACTGTAATACACCTCCCCATGCCCAACTGGTATTGCTATCTCAAAAGTTCAGAGACAAAAAATTTATCAAGGAATTTGTTAGATGATGAGGGGGTGGTAAGGAAGATAACAAAGTGATTACAGGAACTACTTTTTAAGGGCCTAGTTTCCAATAGTAGCCTAAAATGAATGGAACTTTCCAAACAGCTATTACAAAGCAAGCTAGCACAAACCTTTTCGCAAACAAACTTCTACAGACACTTTACTTAAAGTACAGACACTTTCAATCAAAGACCACCTTTAAGCTTAGGCAAGATTTCACTGCCAGTTAATGTACTCTAGGAGTCCAGAAAAATGACCCATGCTGTCCAAAACTGCCTGGTATACAGCTTGGTGTTCTTAGGCTGAGCATGTGTTAACAGAAGCATTGTCTATACTGGAATCAGACCAAGTCTGACCATGAAACAATCACACATGGCAAACCACCTCATCCATTGTCGGTGGCTAAAAGTGAGGAGAAAACAAAGGTGTAATTCTGCCTCCACAGAATTATCCAACCTCTGCTGAGCTATGCCTCGGAGACCTTGTCCATATAAAGCATGAAAATTCCTCACAGCAAATTCCTCTTCTGTGTGATAAGCATATTGACACAAATCCAGCTCACAGATGGGAGATCTCTGGCATCTGAGGTTAGGTACAAGTAGCAGTGTTACATGAAATATACCCTTCAACTCTGTATGCAATACAGCTCAGATGTTTCCAGCCTGTTACTAATCAAGCTGTTCAGACTACTCAGTATTAATCTTAGCTCTTTTGTGTCAAAAAATGTTCTGAATTAATCTCAGTTCTCTTTCGAACATATTTACTTCTTAATTTTGGAAGAATGGTTTCAGAAACAGTTGTTCAAAGTTCTGATTCCAAGAGAATCGCCCATTGTTCCCTTTTTGCTTGTGGCGATTTGTCAGCCTTCCACCTAACAGTTATTGGGAAGTGACATAATTAGACAAATCCTTGCAAAAGAGTTGCTCATCAGAAGTCAATGAATCTATTCTTCATCCTCTGTTAGTTTATCAGTCATCAATATCTTGATCTATTAGTTTAGATTCCTCTCAGGCCATGTTTTCCAGCATCTTCTACAATTTCCAGTTACAACCACTATATTTTAAATACACATATTTTAAAAAGCAGATGTAGCACAAGCAGAAGGGTATACCAACTCCTAGCACTGCTGCAACCTACTGTGCAAAAATCAGATGTTCTGTAACAAAGGTTTTGTCTTCTTTCTATCAGATTATTTTTAGAATGCAGTTTCAGTGTTGTTTTCCAATCTCTTCAAGATGCAGACTTCATCCTGAACATGCCTGGAGCCTAGTATTGGGTTAAAATTACCACGCAGACAGTTGATGGGGACAACAAAGGGAACAATGGGCAAAACATCATCTGCATGTATGTCTCACTAGGGCACCTGTTTTGAGTAGGGTATAATAATAATAATAACCAAAACAGCTGTACTAATGAAACAAATGCAGTTATGCCAGTACAGGAGAACCTCACTGTCTGGCTCCACAGTTCACCCAGCAAGACTACCAGGAGTAGGAGGAGGCTGGGGTGAATTTAAACCAGCCACAGCACATTACAGAGGAAAGTTATGAAAATGAGTTAGGAAGAGGCTGAACCCAGGTCTACTTTATGAGCAGCAAGGGTAAAGACTCTTTCTCCATAGGAAAGCTTGGGGCTTGCTAGAAAGATAAGAGCATGGATGAGGAACTGGAACTATGTATTAACACGCATCCTTCTAACTACTGCAGCGTAGTCCCTGAATTCCCTTTTCTTTGTGCCTTCCTTCCACCACTCCCACAGTCCTCCTGTTAAAAAGGAAACCATCTTCAATAACGTAGGCTGTGATGCTAGAGGGACCGCTCAACTGTAATTGATGCAAAATAGCTGTACTTGTACAAAAATAGCTGAGAGCTCAGCTGTCTTTTTGGGTCCAATTCTGCAGTGGTTTCAGGAGTACATTTTGAAGCACTTCTATCAACTCAATTTTACAGTCATGAAACAAAGGGAAATGCCTCTCTCATCAACTGCGTGGGCCAAACACAGCATTAGGGCTGGATTTAAAGTCCTAAAACCTTGCAGCCCACCCAGTAGGCCAGATTGCTGCCCCATGAGTAAAGAGTTATTTCTTCAGTCAGCTGCTGATTTAAAAATTTGTAACTGAATCATAGAATCATAGAATCATTAAGGTTGGAAAAGACCTCTAAGATCATCGTGTCCAACCGTCAACCCAACACACCATGCCTACACCATGTCCCTAATTGCCATTCGGTTTAGTACTCAAGAGAAAAAAAAAGACAGAACAACCTTAAACAGACAAAGATTCTAAATTCTTAAGAGACTTGGAGACAAAAATACTTCTGCCACGGCTATTTGCCCGGAAAAGAAGACATAAGATGCATTTGCAACATGTTAGGATGAAAAAATGGGTGATGATTTGATTTTTTCCTTTTTCTCCATTAGGTTTTATTACTTCATGGAAACAATATATTTCAAGGACATGTTTAATCACTGAGAGCTACTAGAAGTCAATAAACATTAGAAGAGCTACTGGAAGTCAATGAGGCATCAGTCCTCAAACAGCTGGCTAGTGGGTGAGGCTGCAGGGGTGAAGGGGCTGCAGGGGAGAGAGACTTACAAAGCATACAATGTCCAGGAGAGGGTGGAGCTGCAGAAGCCTGATTTTGGGAGGCATGGTGAAATTTCAACTTGGATTATGCTTTTCCATCATTTAGTACTCCCAGTGGCTCCCCCTCCTTGAATGTGTGTACTCACCCCTACTTCTGGAGGGTCGGGAAGCCAGCCCAGTTCACCCTGCGCAGTGCTTGTGTCAAGTAGATCCACTGAACACCAGAAGAAGAGGAAAAAAAAATCAGTGACCCAACTCATATGGCCTGTGGACTAGCTTCATCCTCCTTTTGTCACAGAAGGCACAGCCTGCACTTCCCCTCTCAGCCCCACATGCTTTGTGACCTTTTACCTTCAAAAAGCACAGCTAGAGGAAGGATGGGAAGATACAAGACAGTGCAACTAGCCAGGAGTTAAAAGATTTTCCTCACATATGAGACCGCCCCTCCCCTTCCACCCTCCTCTCAAGTAGTACCCACACACGTCCAAAAAATGCAACCCTGACAAATTTTTCCGCTTCCTAAAGCCCCCCAAAATGGGAGCAGGAGGCTGAAGCCTATTGAAATGGGAACCCAGCATTAGCAGCTGAGCACATCTTTCCTTGGAATAGGAAGGCAGCAGACAAAATGGATGAAGAGGTAGGCAATCAAATAAATTACCAACACAAAAGATCAATCAGTGTCGCCTAGAGGTACTATTCAGTGCTTGAAACACTGTGGGAAAGTACAGAGGCAGTGTGAAGTTGTAGACGGGACTTTCCACTGTCACAGTACCCAAAAGCCATGAGATGCATCAGTTGCTCAAACTGCTGAGCCCTCTACCGCTGACCCAGGCTGTCCACCATCTGATGGTGGCCTAGAAATCGTTTCACTCTCTCCCCCCCACCGACTGTTTTAGCCATGACAGTAAGAGAATAAGAGCTCCCAGGCATAGCATTGCCACCTCTTGCAGAATTGCACTGCATGGCTGTGTGGTTAAGCCTTGGCTCCCGGAGCCATGCGACAAAGGAGAAATTCAGCGGTATGTTCATTGTTAGCCCTCAAAGAAATTTTAAAATGTGATCAGAGTTTCCCCTCGTGTCTTGATCTGAAGAGAAATTTAAAATGTATCACTTTGTAGGCAAACAGGGAGAAGGGAGAGGAGTTGGAATAAGTCGTACTGCTGGACGTGCAGCTTTGTGCCTGCCTTTGGGTCCGCCGGTGCTGCCAGAACAGACTACTGGTTTTGGTGCACCTATCACAGCCCCAGCTTGGGAACATAGGAAACAGGAAAAATTCCTTGGATTCCCTTTTAGATTCCTGTGGGTGTATTCAGAGGGGTCATTTCTAACTATCTCAGAAAAGAATTTGGGGGTGAAAGGTAGGAGGGGGGAAATATTTAAATGACATTTAAATAACCAGATTTCCTCCCCCTCATCTGACTGCTTTACAAATACTGCCTGCCAACTACAAGTAATAGAGTGCAAAGTGCAGATCAGCAAGAATCCTGTGGAATGAGGAAGCAGGCTGTGGGCCCAGAATCAGAGATAAGAGGGATTGCACGCTGTTCTCACCTCTGAAACACCCTTTCAGGATTGGGAGAAGGGAAAAGCAGGAATCCAGGTTTTGCAAGTTCGCGGCGTTCACAGCATGGTCATATGGCAAAACCTTCCTAGCCACAGACTCCCTGTCCAGACAAGGCTCCTCACTCACTTCCCTTCTGCTCTCAATCTCTCTATTTGAGATACTATTCTTGTGTTGTTGGCTCCAAAAACTCTCAGGGTGAGGTAGCCTGTCCTTCCAGAACCGTCACCCAGATAATATCTATCCCACGCACTTCAGGCCTGAAGCAGTGATGTGGAAGTGAGAGGGGCTGCATGGCAAGTTCTAGCAGAGGAAGGGAAAAGGAACTCAGAAGCGGCTGGGACGGGAACCTGGCACAGCCCATGTGCCATGCCGCTGCACCGCCAGCAGCGGCTTCTTCAGCTGCCGAGTGCCCGCTGGAGGGGGCGAAGCCCATTCTCAGGACGTACCTCTCAAAGTGAAACCCACAACAGGGCTTCTCCAAGGAAAGGAAGAATGAGTCAGCAAGACTACAAGAGCACAGGGGATATGAGTACTCTGGGACTACTAGCTCGTTGGTCCACAGCCTCACTGCTCGAAATCTCACGTGGCTGTCCAGCCACATGGGAGGAGGTCTCCCCAAAAAGAAGAAAGACTTCAGATAAGAGAGGACGCCAGGGAAATGAGCTGTTCCCAGATAGACACGCTAAGGAAGAGTGGATCACAGACACAGCCCAAATGAGATGGTTCAGATAGGGGAGAAGCTGGCAAAGAAGTCCCTGAGTGTTACTGCCAACTACTGGTCACACACTTACGGAAACCAGAGCCTGCACGGTGCTACCTTGTATTACTTCTCACCTAGGCTGGCCTTCTCCACAATGTCTGCTAGCTGCATCCATGTAGCTTAATCTTTATACAAAATCCTTAATACAAATGTGCTTGTCAAGAACGCTTTAAAAGAGTGCCCGGCACTCACAGAGTCTGAGATGAGCCCATGGCTGAACTGCCAGTTATGACTAAGTCCCCTCGATCGAGAGCCTGGAGCAGCAAAGGAGAGGGCTGTCCTTGGGATGGAAAAGCCCCAACACCTCTCGCTGTGCAAAACAGAGACTAGAAGTCTCTGGCAGGAATTAACTGCAGGAGGAAGTAGGGAACAGAACAGAGATTTACCCTTCCTCACCTCTCTATTAAAATTCCCATTCCCCAGATGTTTCATAACCACTGTGCAACTGCCAAGATGGAAGAAAAAAAGATCACTACATCTAATAAAAGGGACTAAGTGGAACAGAGATGGGAAGCAAGGGAGTCTTAAGACAAGAGGTGAAAGAGGAAATTGTAAAGCCCCGCTCTACCTTCCAACACTGGGGTAGGTGAAAGAGACCGTCTCACCTTCCAAGCCTCCAAAAAAATGACTGTCCTCTTGCTTACAAGGGTTAACTCCCAAGAGGGCTTCCTGAGGAAACTGCGGGGGTGTTGGCGGCGGGGGGGAGAAACTTTCTGAGTTTGTGTTTAAACTTGTTATCTGCAACGCTTGTGTTTAAGGCAAACAGAGGCAGAATTCTCTTGGAAACCTGGATATGCGGGAGCATTTGTGCTTCAACTGGGAGGGGATGGAGGGGGGGGGGAACATACCTGAACCATCAAGAGTTGGATGGGGTTTGATCCTGGCCCTCGTCCCTCCACACCCACCTGCCCTCCCCAGACACCCCAGTCCCTCCGGGCAGGCTGTGGTGTCCCTGGGGCCCCATGCCTGTTGGCCAGGCCCTGTTCCCTGCCCCTTAGGTCCCTCTCTGCAGCCCGCCCAAGCGGGTCCCACGCTTACCTTCTTTCCCAGGCACCTCGTGAGGAAGGAGAGCCCAGAAGAGAAGGAGCCGGAGGGAGAGCTTGGTCCTGCTGCTCCAGGTCCTCAGCTCCATGCTGGCTGGAGAGGGGGGCTGGCTCCCAGCCCCTGCCTGCTCTCCCGGCTCAGGCCTCCGAGCCTTGGCTCCTGCTCACAGTGCATGAACCTCTCCCGCAGCCTCCTGACTGGAGCGCACACATTGCACAACCTCCCTGCCTGGCCCACAGTTATGATGAAAGATCAAGGCAAGTGGGTGGAGAAGCCTTACTGCCTTTACCTGTTTTAAAGGGGCTGGTCACAGACTTCCCATCTGGCAGGCAAATAAACCCACCTTAAAGGCAGCCACCTTTTTCCTGGGAGCCTCCCTCCACCTTTGCTCCACTCCCGTAAGAGGCTCCCGATTGCCACCTCCTGGGCAGCACTCGCCACCGTCCCCGCTCTTGCTCCGCCGCCGCCGCCGCCACCGCCGGGGCCGGGCGGCCCTCCGGGGTCTACCCCGGCGGCGCTGGGAAGGGGACCTGGCCAGGGCTGGCCCCCGCCTCTGCCCCCGCCCCCCCCCCCCCGCGAGGCGCACTTGTAACCTGGCTTTCTTTTAGAGATGAAAACAGCTCAGAGGCTGCGTTAGAGACTGCTCGGTCCACTTCTGTCTGTGAAGATGTGGCTAAAACCACTGAACCATCCTTGCAGTAGTTATTTAGGAAATCCATCTGTAGGCAGTGGCAGCAGCCCATTTTGTTCCCCAGGCTGTGACAGCATGTCACAGAGCGATAGCCATGCCACTTTATCTGGCAGAATTACTGGTTTTCTTTTAGTAAGCTCCTCAGCATTGATGGAAGGTGCCTGCTTTTCAGTAAAAAAATCATGGGAGAGGAACTGAGCCAGAAACATTTGCTCTCTATGTGGGAAGACCTCATGGGACTTTCCATTTCCTTCCTGAGTAAGGTGCAAGTTCTTGCTTTTGTCGTATCTCTTCTGCCATTCATCAAGGATGCTACTCCCACCCATACAGAGCTATTACACCCCTCCCCGTAAAATACAGATGGCATTATTCCTCCACTTGCTGTAAGGCTGCATTCCTCCTGCTCTCTTCCTCCTCCTCCCCAAGGAAGGCTAAAGAAAGGACTTTGTCAGGTTGCCTAGAGAAGCTGGGGGATCTCCACCCTTGGAGATGTTCCAGACTCGCCAGGACTCAGCCATGAGCAATTTATCTACTTCTGGAGTCAGCCCTCCTGTGAGCAGGGGTTGGGACTACAGACCTCCTGAGGTCCCTTGCATCTAAACCTTTCAGTGAGTTCTGTGATTCTTTAACCATACATCTTGGAAAACCAAAATCTGTCCCAAGAAGTTTGAACACAGGCAAGAGAAATTTGAGAACAAATGGTTAAAATACTAAGCTTTAAATTTTACATAGCCCATGAAGTAAGATATCAGTACAAATAATTCAAATTTACTGTCATTCAGAGTAGTTATGTCTTAAATTTATTCCAGTTTTATCCCATCTAAAGTGCTCTTTCTCAGTCTATGATGCTAAGTCTCAAATTTTTATGCCCACCTTTCCCCCACATTTGAATGACTCCCATTGCAGCACCAGTATAAGGTTTGCTTGTCTACATCCCATACCTTGAGTTTGCACGAGTGGAATGTATCCATTTCAGTCTTTATTTGTACAATACTGTGCCTTCTTCAGTCTATGATGTAGCAACGGGGCAGATGGACCCACGACTAACTTCTCCTTTGTGATGGGACAACATAGGCGAGGCCTACATAGACATGAAATGGGAAAGAACCATTTGCAACTGGAGGGTAAGGCTCTAGGGCAGCTTAGGAGCTCATATCCTTCCTAAGGCAAAAAAAATCAGTGTTGCAGCCTTACATTCAGTTCCTCCGAGCTACCCAACTTTGCATCTGTAGAATCTCAGAGGTGCCAAAGCTCTGGGGTGAAGAACTTGGGGATGCTCTGTCTCTGTTTCATTAGTGGGCAGATACTCAGGACATTTGATCTAAGCTATTTGGAATAGGCAGGAACAGATTTACTAGGGCTTATTGGAGAAGATGGCCTAAAAAATACTTACTTTCTTTTTCTCGCCCTTGTTAGTGTTAGCTGATGGGGGTTAGAATTTGGGGTATTCCAGGTGACGGTGGTCAGAAATCGTATGTACTGCTTTGTTATTTTGTGGATTGGAGGTCACCTACTGTAGCTCCCAGTTAGACTGTGTACAATGGTGGTCAAACAAAATACGATCTAATGTTACAGCAAGAACAAGATCTGCAGCAAATCTATAAAAAAGTGGAAGCATAAAGAAGTAGAAACGCCAAATACCTGGAACTTTACTGATATCTGTAAAAACTCTGCTGCATTGCTTAGCCATGTGTCCTCTGCACGGAAGTGCAGATCCAAAGGGAAAAAAAAGGGAATCTACACAGAGGCTGTACCCAGTACAGTGGAATACTACATATGAATTATTCATACAACTCTGCTGAGTATTTCATTGACAGGATCCTCCTGCTTGTGCATCACAAGGTTGGATTTTGTCTTTGTAAACTGTTGGACAAAACTAATTCCCTGAGTGTCTAGTGCAAAAAAAAAAAATCTGAAATAATTTAATTTCAAAAAATCTTTATCTTTACAATCATATTCTATGACTCGATGATTTACACCTCCACAACCTTTTCACTGTCGTGGCTTCCCAGTGAGCTTCCCATCTCTGGCATGCTTTTTGATGGTAAGAAGATAACCGCATCTTTTAAACTCACTCTCAGCATGTCTTTGAGTTGAATCACATCCTGTGTTTCTAGTCCCTCTGAGTATTTCTGAATTGCAGGGCATATTTTTTCCTTCCATTTCCCAGTATCCTCTTTCGTGTATCGGTGAGATTAGGTATCTAGCTGGAAAATATCACTACACAACACACCTGGGCTTTCCTCCTACAGATATGTGGGCTTGTGGTGAGGGAAGTGAGGAGGAATGGTATGCACCACGTCTTGTCTTGATGTAGTGTTGGGACCGTCAAAGGGCACTCCCAAGACTCAGTTGGGACGTGCTTCTTTTGAACTGCAGTTCAGACAGAACTCTTTCATTTGTTTCTTATAAATTGTTTACTGTGTTTGCTGCTCCTCACATTTTAGAAAGAGCTATGAGTTTCACCATTGTGGTATTAAATGTGCTTCTAGATGATGAATGAAACGGAACCTAGAAACAATCTCTGGAGTTCCTCACTTGATATTACCTCCGAAACTATCAAAGCATCCCTTTGGTATTGATAACTTGAATCTGTGCATCTTGAACTTTCAGTAAGGTGTTATAGTAACATAGATGTATAGGGCTCCCAGGGGCCCCAATCACATTCTGCAACAAGCCCCACTTCAGTCTAAAGGAGGAACTTGCCCTTGTTCTGTGGCCTCTGATTCACTCCTTTTATCCACTATTTCTACAACCCTAAGAAAAATCTATGACAGCTCTGTAGAGCATAGGGGACTCTCTGTTTCGGTGTTTCATTCCCTGTAGAGTGCAGGACTCTCTTATTCTAGTATGTGCACTCTCTCTCTTATTCTCACCTCCATGACCACAGTTTAATATTCTAGTGTTTTCTTTTTTATCTTGGACAGTCTTTCTGCAGAAAATAGACTCCTACCATCTAGTGGTTTAATCTGTTAAATTAGTTTTGTACATGGACCTTTTTCATTCTGAAACTCAGACTTTATTTTAAACAGATATTTTAAACTCCTACAAATGAGCACAAGTGAATCCTCTTGATCACAAAGTGGTCACCCCTAGCTTAGGGACTTGGGGACTTGACTGCACAGGTAGTCAAGCTGGTTATCTTTTTCCCCTGAGAAGAATAACAAGGGCAAGGGAACAAATGAAGCTGATAGAGACAGGGAATAGATCTGTGTTTTCATTTTCATTGCTCATCCCAGTAGAAGCAGGGGACACTCCCTCACTCTTCCTCACATATCCACAGAGGAACACCCTTGGAGATGTTCAGGATTTGGCTGAACAAGGCTCTGAGCAACCTGACACTGCTGTGAGTAGGTATTTGGGCTAAAGACCTCCAGTAGTCCCTTCCCACCTTAATCTTTTTCTGATTCTGTTCATCAATAGTAGATGAACAATCATGTCTTCTTGCCACCAGGAATGTAGACAGTTCCTTACTTGGGCTCCAATCAAAAGGGGAAGGCAGCTTCCCATATGTATTCTCCATCTAATGGAGACAACATACCAGTGGGAAAGACTAAACATGGACTAGAAGTCCAGTATCCCTGCATAAAACTCCACTTACTTGTTCATCAGCAATGTACTCATAGGTGTTTCTCTATCTACTGATGCCCTGGCTGGACACCTAATTAGGCACAGAAGTATATTTCCACTGTTGCCTGAACGGCAGGCTTTCTGGCTTTTGTCTCTTGATAAGCTATCCTGCACGTGGTCTGCCATGCTCTTATCGGGCTTGCAAAACAGGAGTAAATTAAATTATTGTACCATCCTGAAAATGAGGAGGAGGACCTTTCTTTTCCCCAGAAATCACCTGAGGAAATTCTCTGGCCTGCACATCCCGGTTCTGCTCCCCCTGGTGGTCCGGTGGGTGCGGAGCCCGAGAGGCCCGGGCAGCCTCAAGGTGCGGTGGCGGGAGCAGCGAGCGGCCCACCCTACCCATCAGGACCACGCGTGGTTTAAGGGTGATGCAATCCGTTTTGTCTGGTGATGGCTGGGATTTTGTTTCTTTCCAAGTTAACATTTTTGGTCAACAGTGAAGCCATGAGAGACTGAGGGACCTGTTGCAAAAAGAAAAAAAAATCTAAGCAAAACAGGGCTTCGCTTATGTTAAAATGCAACATTTTGGATAGACAAGTGGAAAGCAATGCAAACCCAGCCATAATACAATCTGATTCATATTCCCATTCATAAAACTGCCCTAAGTGGTACAAGTCTGGGTCACAAACAGTTAGTTACTTTCTAATAGATATTATAGCACATTATATACTTATAAATCCAAAAAGTGCAGTTCTACACTTACCACTCCTCTTTGAGAGCACATGCTTCCTGCGCACATTTGAAGATGTTTATTTATCTTGGTGGCATTTTCACTTTTTTATTAGTTCTGTTACTGACCTCAGGGGAAAAAAAAGAAGGAAAAAAAAAAGCAGAATTCAATTTCTCCTTGAGCATTGCTAACACAACAGCATATGTACGATAAACATAAAATTTGACCCAGAAAATTTGATTTCTAGTAGAGATGCTCATGACTTCTTCAACTAAGTTGTAGAAAAATAGGATTATAATATTTTTAGCAATTGAATCACACCTCAAAATATAGCAATAGTACTCTCTGCATGACAAGTACATACCTCTCTGTAATTTGTAATTTGTTCACATTTTCTAGCTGTTCTTTCCCACTCTTGGATTAATTATGCTTAAATGTGAAAATACCTCACCAACACTGAAAAAAATCATTAGCATTAATAACATGCAGTAAGCAGCCATATCACTAGTCACTTTGATAGTGTGATTTTAAATTTCTTTTTTCTACACTGACACCTGAATGTGTAAGTTAATCAATCTTTTAATTTCTGGGGGTTTTAATAGAAATTTTAAAGCTTTTAGGTCTGTTTCAAACCTGCAGTTATTTTTATGGTCCTGTTCTTGACAAATTAAGAATTGCCTCCACAATCTAAACACAATAAGCTTGCCCTTGTTTCTTGCTGTTGTAGCTTAATCTTGGTGTTATAGTGTTGCTATCCTGTGCAGAAATGAAATAGTTGCCACTGGTCACTGCGTTGACAACCTATGTTCACCCTGAGTGGTTTCAATGTTGACATCAAGAGAAGATATTTGAAACAGACACCTTGCTGTCTTGCAGGTGGAAAAGAGGGCATTGATTGTGCTAACATTTTCCCAACTCACTGTCAACTATTCCCAGTTCACCTTCCCACTTGATTTTTGAAACCTGAACTCCTAATTAAATCAAAACGTGAAAACTAAAGTGAATGCTGAGAGCAAAAACACAATAAAACACGACACAGATTTTAGGAGACCTGATTTTCAGCAGTGACTAGGCTAGAGGCCATATGCTGCTGAGCCATCTGGTCTTCCCTCAGCTTTACATACCAATTTGTAGAACCAGACGGTCTTATATCTTTACATACCAATTTGTAAAACCAGACTGTCTCACATCTTTGCACTAACGCAGGTAAAGCCAAGGGTACATGCTGGGTGGGTATTGACCTTCCCATTCTCACTTCTTCCTGGACTTGTCTAGAAGATAACTGAGCACGGCAGGATCTTTAGAGCCAAGAGCTTTAGGTTAGGGATGCAATGCTGGAATTATTAATAGCACCTTCAGTCAGCTTTTTGATGTGGAGATGATTGCAGGGCAAAGTGAAACTGACTCTGAAACCAACCAGCTGGCATGGAGCTTCACCTCATTCCTCAGATCCACTTTGGTCTCCTGATTATTTCTTGTCCTACGTTCCTGGTTGCTTCCTGAGGGAGTCCGCTAAAGGGGACTTAAGGCCTGCACAAAAACCCAGTTGGAAAATAAAAAACTTTTATTAGAGTCTATAAATTTTTTCTGGAGGGGAAGGGCAGAATATTTAAGCATATTTGTTCCCCATTAGCTTGTTTATAGGGACGTGGACTTTATTTTTTTATATCATATAGGATCCTTTCAGAGTTTATATGCTGCGTAATTTCATATAATGGCACAAAACAATCTCAGGAAGGACTCATCTCCCTTCTTCTGTAAATCTTCTATCTATAAATATCTGCAAGAGAAACTCCTATAGCCCTTGGCATGCTGAATAATAAACATATGGAAAACAGGGGCCTTTTCTCAATAATCACCGTCTTTGCCAGCTTTTCACCCTTATGATATTAAAGTCTGCTTTCTAAGTATAATACTGTCCACACATCCATTTTCACTGGCTACAACTCCATTGCTGTAAATAGCTGTATTAATTTCACCTTGATGCTTTCCTTCTGCTTCATATCAAAGGACAAAAGCAGCTATTTGGGTAAATATAAGATTATCTGCAGGTTTTCTAAGCTTTTAAAGAATCCAAAAGAAGGGAGGCTGGTGGACTCACTTTCCATGTAAGCCAAAACGGATAGGCTGTGATAACATGCCTTTGTCAAGGCGAGTTGAATACATTGAAACTTCTTCCATGTTCTTAAAACTGGACTTCCGTCAGAATTTCAGCTTCCCTAACCCATAACAGAAACACATCCCCGTAGTAAACTTTTTGTATTTAGACTCCTAGAAAAGTAAGGAAATATTTTTAATGCAAGTACATTTAATTCTTTTAGGAGATTGATTATTTATAGGAACAATTTTTAGGAAACGTCTTACCTGGATTGCCAGCAAAACATGACAGTGTGCAAAACAAAAGGAGCTTTCACTGGTTTCTCTATACTGGAAAGGAGATTTCACTGGTACTCTACCAGTATCAGTGGTATTGGTAGGTAGAACTCAAGATACCTGCTTGAAATACCTCCTTGGGTGAAGGTACCTCTATTGGACCTTGAGTACCCTGAATGTTCCTCAATGTCTCTGCCATCATCCGCCAAACCCTCTTCATTTTTGAGCACGTGGACAGCACTGATGAGATCTTACAGGCCTTACAGGTTGAGCTTTTAGAGGTTGAGCTCCGGTGCTCAACCACTGATGAGATCTGTGTTCTCATCCAGTGCCTTGCTCAAGGCAGCCTTGACAAAATTAATTGCAAGGATGAATTCAACTGATCTAGTTGAAGATGTTCCTGCCCATGGCAGGGGGGTTGGACTAAATGACCTTTAAAGGTTCCCTTCCAATCCAAACTATTCTATGATTCTATGATTCTAATACTCTGGTTTTATGGCTGTGTAAACCATGAAGGGATTCTTAGCAATGTCTTTGCTGGTTTCATTGGAAAACCTCATGACACCTGTGTTTGCCAGATCTCAAACCTCTGCAAATCTGGGGATGTAGGCATTCTCCTTCCAAGAAAGGACAGGACCATTTGTGGAATGCAGGTCCCCAACCTTACTCATACACTGGGGGGGCTTGAGACCCTACCCAACCCAGACAGTTATGATGCCCATGGAAAGATCTTTGCCCTATCTATCTTTAAGATAGGTTGGAGGTGGAATATGCAGTTGTCTAACTCTGCACTGCCTGGCTGTTCCCCGTGAAGTCCTGAAAAGGACTTAGAAATTCTTGTATTTTTTCTGTGCTCATGCCCTACATCAGGGATGTTGCTGTCTTACTTCACTTAGGCATTCTCCAGCTCTCAACATACAGCGTACTGGGACTGAAACAGCCACTTGTAAAGGGAGGTTGTGGAAAAGGGACTTCAGGCAACTCCTGGCAATTGAAAGGTAACATTTAAAAAGAAAGGGGTTCTGACATCTCAGTACATGGTTGCTGCTCTTAATAACAAGCTTCCCCTTCCCACTCTCATCCCTGAGTCCTCTCTACAGATCTATACAGCAAAGCCCTGCACTCAACACAGCTGGGCATAGGAGAGGGGCCATGGGTGCTGTGAGTGGGTGTGGGAATACTGATGGGGATAGGATGTGTGATAATCTTGGGCTCTGGGATATCTCCTCACTCCATTTACCTGCAAGGACATTTGGTGGAGACAGTGTCTTCACAGAAAGCCTCCATTGCTTGTTGTGCTTCCCACATGTATTTCAGAACTGAAGAGTTGGGAGTCTAACCTGGCTGCTGTTTCAGTCATGTATCCCTCCCAAAGGCATCATCCATATCCTTGCAATGAGGACAGGACTGCTGAGATGCCCCCAGTCAGCAGTTGTTCCTGAGGAACATCTCTAGGTCAGGACACGGCCCTGTTATCTTCTCACAGCTAGCAGCGGATGATAGTTGTATCTCTACTATCCCATGCCTACAGCTGCCAGAAACACATGGGGGCCTCTGCCAAGGTTCTGATCAGTATTATAAACCTCAGTGTCTTTCTGTCCCTTAGTTTTATTGCCAGGTATTTGAGCATATCAATACCTCCTAGAAATCTCTGCTGTAGAATCCTACTAATCTGAGGGACCTCTGGAGGTCTCTAGTCCAGCCCACTGCTTGCAGCAGAGTTAACTTCCAAGCTTGATTTGACTTGACAGGATTTGGAATTGATGCTTCAGTTTTGTCCTGCGCTCATTAGTTATTTACTGTCTTTAAATCCTTTAATAGCATTTGATTCAAAGTACTTCTCTATTAGTAAGTAATGTGCTTTTATTGAGACCCTCCCCTTCTCATTTTTGGAAGACCTGGCAGGTGATTAAAATGTTCACTACAACTTTGATCATTTTAAATAATGCAGCTAAACCTTTGCTCACAGCAGTAATTAGGTATTCATTGACATGAGAGCCAATATTCTGTGTTAATGTTTTAGCCTGGCTAGATTGTCAACTTGAAGACAGCTTTTAATGTGAGTTTTAAATTCCACATTTCTCTTTTGTCAGATGGCTCCAAGTTAACTTCCTTAGTTACAGTGCCAATTTTTTACATTAGTCAAATCCACTTACCATAATTCTTACTGATTGCAGCCCAGAGAAAGCAAATATCACTCTGCTCTCTCAGTCTGCCAAGGGGGAGAGCTAAGGGCAGCTGAGGTGCTGAAATTCCTTTGGATTAGACGGAGAAACAGAAGCAAGCCTTTTCATTTTTTCTCAACAATTTGATATGTAAGAAGTGAGTTCTGAATCATAGGGTCTATTTGGGGCTTTAAAGAGCCATGGAGGAGGGAAATATTAAATAAAATAATGAAGTTGCTTCTTTTGCCCCTGTTTCTGTCCAAAACTGGTCTTCCCTCATTTGTTTTAACCATCCCGTTCTGCCTACATGTAGGAAACACACAAAATAACACTGCTTTGCACCTTTCAGACTCTTATGCCTGCATGTGTTGTAACTCTCACTGGTTTTGCTAAAGAAATTACAATAACTGTAGCAGTGGTGTTATTAATCTTACGATGATAGATTTCAACACTCCTCAGGCATCCTTATTTATATGATACAGTCTTTCCTGATAAAAGTCACATGATAAGACCAGTATCTTAGCCTTTATGTTGCCATAGGAACAATCCAAACCTAAAGCATCTCCCTATAAAAGGAAATATAGCTTCCTGCAAAACAGGCATAGGAAAGTCATATTCTTGTCAAATCGATGGCACTTTCATTTTCATTATCTAGAATAATTCAAAGTAAGATGGTTTTACACTAATGATCTTTCCACTTGTGATGGGATGCTGGAGTGCAGCCTTCTGCTAAATTTGGAGAAAACCACAGCTTAATTTCCATTTCTTTCTAGGCATGGGCTTTCTCCTTCTAACCTTCCAGTAACCCTCTTTAGATTTTTTGTGCTGAAAAACTTACCAGTCTAAAATTTTTTATTGACTTCCCAGTTTCCAGTTTCTACTTTCATCTTGATAGAAAAATAATGAAACCAATACAGCGGCTTTAAATAATTTTGTGTTGATCTTTTGATTGTGCTGAGATGACCATGAATCTAAGCATGAGTATGTATGTGATCACAGAAGTGAGACCACAAACTGATCAAAGCTGTTCTTCCTCGCAAGTCATTAAAGCATATCCCTTTAGGTTAAGTGTTACCTTAAGAGACTTTCTTTTTTTTTTTAAGCAGAGATGTCATTTTGTCATAAATGTATTGATGCATATTGAATTCTGCCTGCATATTTGCCGTAGTGAATTCTATGGAGAAGCTGGTTCTAACGTGGTTATGGGGCTGTTTTCCAACAAGCACACATTTGTTCTACTAAAATTTGCCACACACACACATCACAGCTCTGATAGTATCCCAGTTCAGCTGAGCTATTTTCTTCCTCCTCAACAGTTTCCTGAGGGCCCCTCTGATTTCCTTGTTCTTCAGGCTATAAATGAGGGGATACAGTAATGGAGTAATGTTGGTGTAGACCAGAGACACCATCTTGTCTCGAGCTGGTGAGTAACTGGACTTAGGACGAATGTACATGAAGGTGGCACATCCATAGTGTAGGAAGGTGATGGCCAAGTGTGAAATGCAGGTGGAAAAGGCCTTGCCCCTTCCTGCGGAGGAGGTGATATGTAACAAAGCAACAGCAATGCAAACATACGAGGTCAGGATTAGGAGTAGGGGGAGCAGCAGGAGGACCACACAGGCAGCCAGCAAGGGCAGCTCGGGAGTGTAACTCTGTGTACAGGCCAGGTGCAGCACAGCAGGGACATCACAGAAGAAGTGGTTGATACGATGAGACTGACAGAAAGGTAAGCGGAAAACAGCCACCGTCAACCCCAGGGCAACAGCAAAGCCTCCCAGACAGCATGCCACAGCCAGCCTGAGGCAGAGCTCCTCACTCATCACAGCTACATAGTGAAGTGGCTGACAGATGGCAACATAACGGTCGTACGACATGGCTGCCAGGAGGAAGCATTCAGCCCCACCGAGTGCCACAAAAAAGTGCATCTGTGCAGCACAGCCTATGAAAGAAATGGTGCTGCCGCCCACCACTATCAGGCCGAGGAGTGCCTTAGGGACAATGACTAAGGTATAGCAGAGCTCGATGACAGAGAGCTGACAGAGGAAGAAAAGCATGGGAGGACGGGAAGGCTCCATAACCACTGCCATGAAGATCATCATATTCCCTGCCAACGTGACCAAATGGATAATGAGAAAGATAAGGAAGAGGAGGACCCGCAGACAGAACAGCTCGGAGAAGCCGAGCAGGAGGAACTCCATGGTTGCATCAGTGCTCTTATTGTCCCTCTCCATGCAGCCTTCACATGGCATCTACAGGGAGAGAAACAGAAGGAAGACAGTTGAATTTGACCTGATGCCTGGCAATCAATTCCATATAGGAAATAATGTTGCAGTACTGTAGAACCAGTGTAGTAAAGCTCATTGTGTGGGGAGGACGGTGATTTCATTTAAAAACAAAACTGATTTCACTCAGTCACATTCAACACACTCTCAGACCCATATTCTCACAACCACCAAGGTTCTTGTGCCCAAATGATCTGCCTAGGATTCTTTGCCATGACATTGATGACAAGGAATGTCAGCTGTTGGGTCTTCATCACTTCTTCTGAATTGTTCTTAGGTTGGTGACCATGTGCAGGTTTTGAACATGCATTAGGTACCCTTTAGGAGTTGACACTGTCTGTCCGTCCTGTCCTGCTTTTGAGAGTCATCATTGGACTCTCTCTCCTGATCTGAGTGTCCTAAGAAGCTGCAGATGGATGTGTTGGGATCTTGATGACCGTCAACACCTAAGTTTTGCAGACATTCTGCTACTGCTCCTTCTGGTGCTTCCACTCCCAGGCAGACCCATTCGTTCTCTATTCACACCAATACTGCAGTTCTCTACATCCGTGCCAGAGATGTACAAGGACAACCAGACAATGAGCTGGAGCTTCTGCTCTACAATCTGACTCCAATTAATGGGAATTTGAGGTGTTCGCTGACTGGCTTCTCCCTTCCCCACAATGGATCTGCCTCAAAGTTCATATGGAAACAGGATTTCAAATGGAAGGGGTCAGTGATTAGACATGAGGATTCCAAAATTAGAGCTGACATTTTGGCTGCTTACATCTTTATGCCTGGGTCAGCCCTATGACATCAGAGTTAAAGTAAACAAACTTCCAAACTCAAAACCAAAGCTTTCAACAGCAATGTACTCTGTATAATAATTTTTTGAAGAAAATACAAAGCTAATATTTTGGTCTTAGAGAGAATGAGATCTTGCTTGTCACAGGAAGAATGGAAAGTTCCTAGGAATGTGGAGTGATGCAAAGCTGTTTAAGTTGTACAGATCTAGAAAAGATAAGGATGTAGAGAGACGTATAATAATAAATTACATATACTGGTCACAGATGAACAGTGCATATTGCTCATGTGTTCATCATGTAATGCAATATTTACTACAAGGAATAATTCCAACCCTTTCTACACTTTACTGTAAACCAGGAATAAAAGCAGAGATTCCTTCAAGACTTCTGCTCACATCAAAACCCCAGAAATATTTAAGTATGAAAGAAGTTGGAAAACTATACAAAATATTCCAATGCCGTCAAGAGCAAGTAGAAGGAATGGGAAGTTGATGAAAAAAATTATTATTGGAGACAGGGATGTTCCTGGAAAGAAGACATCTCAAAAAAGCTCCAGAAAGAAATAATCGATAAAGTTGAGGAGGTGAATCTGATAAGCCTACACACCTTTGCCTTTATTTTTGCCACTGTCATCTTTGGAACTTGCTGCCCCAAGGTTTCCTTGTGATCCAGCATCTCAGCAGGATTCAAAACATCTGGGGACTCAGATGAATAATGAAAACATCCACAATTATATTACCTCAGGTGCAAAACTAGGAATCAAATCTCTGTGCTTCAGAGTATAAGTCAGCAAAATGACTAAGTTAGGAAGAAACTTTACCATAAGCTCCAAGACAAAAAAATGGATAGTCGGTGAAGACCAAGAAGGAGCTCTTTAGAGAATGTAGAGGGAGCAGTGATCTTGCAAAAGCAGGTAACTTAACAAGGACTACTGCTAGACACAGTTCCCAGTGGTTATAAAGCCATAGCTAACTCCTACATCCATCTTTTGTGCTCCAGGACGTCCCTGACAACTATTCTAAACAGTCTGGCTACATAGCTCTCTTGACGCTGTATGCAAGTAGTAGGTCTTCACAGAAAACAGGAGTAATGGGTTGATACATGATCTCAAGACTGCAGACTCAATCACTGGGAACCAGCTGGGACTCCCCTCACTCCAAGTACTGAGACTTTAAGAGTATTCTACTAAACACAACAAAGCTAAAGATTGGGGTAGAAACAGGGGTTTCCCTTCCTTTCATTTGGAGCTGATCACTTCAGTGGCAACGTACCGTCTCTGGGTTAGAAGATAAGGAAATAGAGACTTCTTCCTCTTGATGATGTGCGCAGTTCAGTCTGGGCTGAGACTCTGTTTCTTGCCCAGTCTGGGGTCCCTCTGGCTGTGAGGGTCCCTAGAGCCAACGTTTTCTTTCAGCATTTCATGATCATCCTCTCTTCTTTCCTGCAGGACCCAGTTCCTTATATACAATATGACATAGAGGTCGTTCCTCTTCCCTGCCCTCCCTGCATGAATGACAGGCAGTTCCATTCCTCCCAAGAAAAAGGGGTTTGCAGTTTTTCTGTAAATCAAGCAACAGGATGTAATTGCACCTTTAGAGGAAGGCAGCGTTGCAACACCCTCCTAGAGGGCTCTTGCTTCTTTCACTGAAGCAGTTGAAAGGAGCTGATTATTCATTGGGATGGTTTGTACCGGAAATGGCAACGATTTAATTAACAGAATGCATTGCTGCTCTTCTTAAATAAAAATAAAACTGTGGGTCTTTAAGTAAGTTTAAACCAAACTCACACTTAAAAGCAAAGCAAAACAGATATAAAAACTTTAAACTCATCTGTAGAACTGTGTGTGGAGTTTTCACTAGTTCAGGTAATCCATTATTTCTTACTGACTCAGATTAAATCACTGTTCAGCAGTGGATAGGACTGAGATTATTCAGGCCGAATTTATTTTTATTATTATTGTTACATTCATTCCTGGCCACTTACACTGAAATCATTGAAGAGATCTGTAAGCTTATGTAAGTAGAAAAGAGAAGCAAAGTCGAGATTTTTGACTGCTAAAATGGAACTGCTTTCTGTTAACCCAGCTTGGCAGAAACATGTAAATATGGTACCTTAAGATTTTTCCCAGGAAGTTTAGAGGAAGTCTAACTTTCAAAAAATTCTTCTGTAATGTTTTATGTATATTTTGGGACAAAACTACCCCATGCATCAGTACAGTCTGAGGACTAACTGTGTTGGGACCAACTCTGCAGAAAAGAATGTGGGCTTCCAGTGGACAGCAAGATGAACATAAGCCAGGAAGAGGCAACGAAGACCAACCACATATTGGGCTGCAATAGCAAGAATGTGGCCAGCGGGTGAAGGGAAGTGATTATTCCCCTTTATCTGGCACACGTGAAGCCACATCTGGACACTGTGTCCACTGTTGCAGTCCCCCATTCGAGAGATGACAACAAGCTCAAGAGGAGCACATGATGTACAAGGAGAGGCTGAGAGAGTTAGGCTTGTTCAGTCTGGCAAAGAGGAGGCCAAAGGGAGATCTAACTGATGACTTCAGCTAGCTATTGGGGGGGCTACAGAGACAACAGCGACAGAGTCCTCTCAGAGGGGCACAGTGAAACAGTCACAACATTTGCATCAAAGAAAATTCTGATTTGCCATAAAGAAAAAAACTCTTCTTCTCACAAGGGTGGTTCAGCACTGGAATGGGTGTCCTGAGAGGCTGGGAGGTCTTCCTCCTTGGAAATGTTCTTAAGTTGCCTGATCAAGGCCATAAGCAGCCCGATCTAGCTCTGGAGCTAGCTGTGCTGGGAGCAGGCTGTTGGACTAGAGACCTCCAGAGGTCCCCTCCCATCTAAGTCTTTCGTTGAGTCTATGATTCTGTTCAGCCTTTGTCAGATGTCCAGTATGGACAGGAGCAGGACTGTGTGTGTACCTGAGGAGCTTTGCTGTCACAAACTGAAATACTTGTGGAGTTTTGGCTCCTCCAAGGCCACTACCTGGGATTCTGTACTGTCACAATTTTGAAATTAGGCAGAACTTAAATGCCAGAGTCATATTTAAGTGTTTTACTCTTTTTTAAACCTGACATGTAACTCTTGGAATTAAAACTATGACAGTGGGGTCTATCCTCTTTAGTCTCTCAATTCACTACTTTAACTTCCAACTTTTAAAACTTTTTTTTTTTTATTTCAACTTTTTCCCTACACTTTTTGTTTAAGATGCTGCAAACAATTCAGGGCACAGAATGCCCTTGAAGCATTTACAAGACTGAATTCTGAATCTGGCTGGAATTTCTAGATGCTGTTGTATAATAATAAATAAAAAACAAACCCTGAAACCTCTCTGTGGCGTGTTGTCTCTGCAGCTGTAACAGGAGTAAAATCAAGGAGCTGGTTATTTTATAATTCCATCTAGCAAATTGGGTGGATTATAAGGGGAAGTAAATCTTTACAGTGAAGAGTCTGTTTTAGTCAAATGCTTTGCGGAGTAAGATTGCTCCCTCTAGCAAATTCTGTGAGAATATCAGAACATCAACTGATTAATTCATGTATAACTTCTCTTTGTGTTATAAAATAAAATTCAGGGGTTTAGGTGCCATTTCTTCCTTTAATTTATATTTATTCTCTTCTCTTGCCCAAACCGCAGGAGAAAATCTGCTACCTCAGCAACAATGCAAAAATAATTACAAGGAACTATTTTGACAAGTCTGTTCCAACTCTCTCATCTTCAGATGGTCCTTTTCTGCCGCTGGACTGGAGGTGAACCTAGGTGAGTCAGCATGTACCCAGTAACCAATACCACACAGTCAGCAGTAATATGCACTAATTTTTTTTTACCATAGTGCCCAGCCTTACACTGAAATAAGTAAGGCAAATTATTGTTTCAGTTTGTGTGTGTGTAGATAAGCTGTCATTTATTAACATGCAACTTACCCCTCCCCGCAACGTTTCAACACACGCCTACACATCACCTCCAAAACATGGCTCACCAAACAGGGGCGCGTTAGCTGGAGCGAGGTATGCATCCCAGTGCCAGAACACACAGCAACAAGACAAACAAGGAGCAGGAGAGGATGAGAATATGCATGTCAAAGTGACTCCGTACTTCCTCCTCTAGCCCACACCTTTCGGGTTCCCAGCATTTTCATCGCATCAGCTTGCAGCCAAATTCATAATAGATTAATAAGAGCTGCATGTTAGCATCAGTGTTTGCATGCCTTGAGTCTGCAGCGTGTTAGAGAGATGTACCTTCCTCCTTGCTGCAGAGTTCAGCCTGCTCTCCTCCCCCGCACTCTAACTGTGTGATTTTTTTTCGGTACACGCCTGCAAGGCTTTGGGACTGGCCTGCCTTAGCCCGAATTTGTATAAAGAGTTTCTTGGAATCCAGCTACGGTTAATGAATCACATCATATCAGTTTCTATCAGCAATTGCAACACACTTCAGAGGATGTTCCCCTTGGTCTTAGAAAAAGGACCAGCCCTGGGCTTGCCTATCCACACCCGTGAATCGCCAGCCTGCTCCGAAAAGGCAAGAGAAACAATAAAGCTGCCCGGGAAGCATTACTGGCAAGCTCAGCGTAATCTGGAGCAATATGGACAAAAATGGAAATGGCTGAGACGCGTACCAGGAAGCCTGGAGGAGAGGAACAGCCAGTCCCAGCGACAGCTGAGGAAACAGCACTCTCAGCCCAGACAGCCCTGCGGCTCTGACATGATGGAGAGATGCAAAACTTTTCAGCAGGCCGAAAATAATGTTCGAGGAACATGAAGTAACTAGCCAGTGGTAAAAGAGAATAAAGAGGATAAAAAAGATTGCAGATCTTCTTTGCATGCAAAAGCACGCTGATATCGATCCTCTGGGGGTATCATACTGTTGTAGAAAGCAGAGATTTTGGCGTTAGCAGCTCCATTGATGTTCTGCTGCAGGTATGTTCACGAGCAGAAGCTACTTTGTTATTCAGAAATGTTATCGTGACTTATCTGATTAGAGAAATTAAGGCAGTTTTAAGGTAGATTGCTTGAATTGTATTTGGTGACTAATGAAATGTAAGATTCACTCTAATGAAAATGTAACAGTGGCAATGTGAAAATAAATGTTAATATCATTTGAGAAAGTGCATTTGTGACTCCAGCAAGGCTGATTATGATCAGGATGTAGCTGGGCGAGGGGCTGGAAATGGCAGCATCTTGAAAGAGACTTTTTAACAGGTATTGGATCCCCATTCTGTAGTCAACAGGAGTCAAGAAATGCTGCCTCCCACAGAGGCAAGACACTGACACAATTGTGCATAGCCTTTAGGAGAAGCAGTGTTTCCTTACTCCTGTAACGTTCAGAGCTTTCTGGGAACTGGGAACTGAAACTGGCTGAGGTGGTAACAGCAGGATGACTGGCATCAATTTGCCTTGGTGAGAAAAAGCATCACCCTGCTCTCATTGACTTTCTGTTGTTTGGCTTGATAAACACTGGCTGGGAACTCGCTCTGGAAAAGATGCTGAACCATAAACCAACCAAAACAGAGTTTTGTAAAAAAGGGTAGGCAGCCTGGCAGCTGACTTCTCTTCATAGTTTGTTAAAGGTGGGGCGTTTCTTTCACCTCATTGTAGTTACTCATACTCTAACCCAGCCAAAGGCATTGTCTTGCATCTCTGCTAAGAAAATGGTTGCATATATCAGTTAATACCATCATAAGCATGCAAGCTTTTCCTAGTCAGAAAAAAATTAAGTTACTGAAAGAAAACTGGTTTAGAACTAGAGAAAGGACAAATCTAAAAAGGGAAATCATAAAAGAGAGGATGAAAAGATTTAAAACTGAAAACAAGCAAGTGAAAATGAAGAAGACAGACAAACTGAAAATTAAGCTACAGGCCCTGGAAAAGATTAATTTGAACTCCTGTAGTTAAGTGAAGAAAGAAGGTGAAGGTAGTAAGGAAGGCTGACATCCTGGAGACAGATCTAAGTTTTCCTGTCTGATTGAGAACTTGCTTCATGATTATTCTGGGATTTCAGCTTTCCTGGGCATCTGTTTGTTTCTGTGAAGTAATCAGTACAGATGTCCTCAGCCCTTCACAGCACTTAGGGGCATCACCCTCCACTAATTATGACAAACTTGAGGTGCCTGTTAGCTGCCCTTTTCAACTCTTCGTCTTGCCATGTGACAGCCTGTCACATTAGGTCTCACATTGTGACCACTTCACCTCATCTACAACATCAGTTCTCAACAAGATAGTCCCATGAGACTAAAATGGCAGGACTCAATGACACAAAATGACATGGCCTCATATTGCCGTAGGGCAAGAGAACAAGCATGACATAGTCGCGTATCAGTAACTGAAAACACACAAGAGTGAAAAAATGCCAGTGCAAAAACAAGGACCTTAGAAATATTGGGATGGGGAAAAGGAACGCGGAACTGGACCACTGTGAGACCAAGAAGTGAGAAAGTCCACCCCAGTCATGTGAAAGGAGCATATACAGGACACCAGATGATGTTGATGGGGCCTGCAGTCCCCTTCATCTCCATCCTGTAAGCCTTTCCCAGTTGTTCAAAATGAGCTGCTGGCCAGAGGAGATAACTGGAGAGTGCAACTCTTAATGTTATTGAAAGTTAGTTTCTGATTCATTTGGACAACTTTCTGGATGTCTCTGTAGATCTAATTAAAAGTTTGTTTTTTAACAGCCAGCTTATAACCTGCAGCCAGAGGGGCTCATCTGGAAAGGAATGGAGTAGCTGCATCTCTCATAGTCCTTGAAGGAGCTCAGCAGTGCTCAGCCCCTCTTAGGACTGGAATCACAGCACCCTGGGGCCTTGCTGAGAACCACTGGTGTTGACATCTGAAAAATCATGTATTTATTGCCTCCTTTTGTTCCCTGTGCAATGTTAAATGAGGTATTGTCCCACCTGAGCTCTTCCTTAGGGTGGCAGTGGCTGAGACACTCCACCTGGGGACATAATTTGTTTTTGTTTAATTTGATCTGATGCAACTGCAGCTCCTGGGAGGAATGGCAGAAAAGCTTATTCTCTTATGAAGTCTTCCACAGGAGACATCATCCCAAGCTGATACTGCACACACTCCATCCCAAATGTACCCAGGCTCATTTCCTCCTCCTCCCAGCTCATGTTTGGGCATCTAGGTTAACGTTTTCCACCTATGTCACTTAGGAACCCAAGGCTCATTTTCAGGGTAGCGAGGCAAGTAACTTAGATCAACATGTTTTTCCAAAGCAGCTTATTACAGAAAGTAAACTCTGGCAACCAGCATCCCAGACTGAATGAACAAACTCCAGATGAACTTGAGCTCATTTAGACAGAGGAACTGTGGTAGACAGTCAATATACGTGTGGTCAGAGAAAGCAGGTCGGCTGCAGAATCCATTCTAGCACTGAACTCTTGAGGTTGTTTCAAGCTATGTTTCAAGCAAGTTAGGTGGAGAAGGTGAAAGAAAAGAGCAATCTGTCACTAATGGTGGACAGAATCTATGTTTTAGAAACCATATATAGCTGCTTGATGGACTGGATAGCAAGGGAGCAGATGCTCAATCAAAGAGCCATCCAGCTCTTTAGCATCATTTCTACATGTTGCTTCACACAATGATGTACACATTATCTACTTCTATTATTCTGTTTCTTGTGTTCACAACATCTCTATATACTTATCTAGCGTAAAAGGAAAAACTAAAACGTCTCAGTGAGAATTCAGCAAACTATCCTTAACACAAAGCAAAGCAGTGCAGCACCACTGCAGAATAAAAGGTGAGTTGCAGTAAAATGACACTAGTGCAGGTGTCCATGAACACAGATTTACAGGAAATAGTTTCAAGATAAGTGGATGCAAGAGAGACAGACTTTTAATAGCTTTTCTGCATGAGGACCTGTTAGAGATAGGGGAGAGAAATATCAGCCTGCAGGGATCCTTGTCTAGAGATGTGTCATATATTTAATTTCTTCATTGTGTTCCATGGGTGACCAAAGCCCTTATCTGAAAGGAGACGTTACATGGCACAACAACAGCATGAGATGTATGGGGGAACAGGGGGAAGAAGGGAACAATAGCCTTATTATTCTTCTGCTAAGCGGGCAAACTAGGCCAGTCAGCTTCACCACCCATTCCAATCCAGTTTTGTTATTGGGACTCCGCTAGCACAAATAATTGGCAGGTGAGGTGACATTGAACCTTCACTGTAAACACAGGACAAAAAGATTAGGCCCTTATCACCTTCTGGGAGTCTCAGTGAAGATGTGGCCATAGCAGAGGACTTATGCTTGCCCGGACTCTCTGAAACCTTGTGTGGCACCTCGCATTACAGTGCTGACAAACACCCTTCGGCTGTCCCTGTCCTGGGCAGGGGACTTGTGGGCACACTTGCATTTAGCAAGAGACCATGCTTATGTTTACATGCTTGCTGACCAATACAGCAGAGCTAGGCCTTGGATGGGCGACTTAAAGCCTGATACCTCTGTTTTCCAAGCCTTATTTTCATGGATCTATTTGGTGCAAAGACTTGTATTTAGAAAAAACTGCTTGTTAGAGCGCATGCTAGCTGAGAAGCATATCTATGCCTATTCCCTTATCTTCAAACACTGAGACAAGCTTTCTCCACACTCAGTTTTAGCAACCGTCTTTTATTAGCAAAACCTAATTTTCAGCCTGAGTAACAAACGAAGCTAAGTACTCAGATATTCTTTCAAGCTGATGAATGGGAAATGTAATGAAACTGCATCAAGTGGATGTGATACCGCAATGCTCTCCAGCCCTACAGAAGCTCTTCACTGAATCACAGAAACATGAGAAACTAGGCTGGAAGATCCAGCCTCCTGCTCAGAGCTGGAGTATCACTAACACCACATCACATCATCATGGCCTTGTCTAACTGAGTCTTGAAAGCCTCCAAGGTTGGAGACTCCTTCACCACTCTGGATACCAGTTCCAGTGCTGCGCTGCCTATTGGTGAAAAAATTTTTCCTAATGTCCAACCAGAACCTCCCAAGGTGTGATTTACAGCCATTGACCATTACTGTTGATTTAATGGAGCCGTCATAAACCTCTGCTATTTGGGACTGGAAGGTGGGGGGAAGAGAGGGACAGGACAGGAAGGAGGAAAAACAATATCAAGTATACCAAGACCATGTTGGAAAACAGCCTGTTAGAAGAGCATAAAGAAGGAGTAGCTGCCTTTGCTCTTTCTTCGAATGAAGTTACAAGTTGAAAAAGTTGAAGGAGCAGAGAGGCAGTGAAGTCTAGACCTTCTTTGCAGAAAGCACCATGTAAATAGAATGCCTTCCTTTGAGCTGCTGTGCTTGTTAGCTGGCAGTCTTTTTGTGCTGAGCAACAGCATTTGAACTGGCACTGAAACGAAAAACAAGAAATCAACTGTCTTCTGTGGTATGGGGCAAGAGCTTGGCAGGCAGAGACTGTTGGCTATTGCATTGCTAATGGCTTGAGCTGAGCTGACTGTACGTAGCTGTGTAGTGAAATCGAGTTTAGCCTCCAGTATATCCCCACTTCCAATTTCGTTCCCATACAGATGGATCGAGAACCTACTGCAACTGAGTCTGTACATGACAAATATCTTGTACTCCTGGGAGACACTGATAGAAAAGCTTTGTTTATAATTTTTCTTCCATGTTTGCTTTTTTCCCCCCATAAGCTCTATGATCATCATATCTCTTTCATTCACTACTTTAAGTTCACAGTGGTTAGGTCTTCAGAATAACAGAGCAGTCAGTTCAAAGGGGCTGCAGATATGAAAGTTTGTCAATGAGATAAATGACAGGAAAGTTGGGAATCCATTTTTTTTCCTATCATCAGAAGTGCACTAATGTAGACTGTTTTCTCTCTGCTGAGGAACTGGACGAATGAAGATCATCCCACAACAGCTCTTAGAGTCTCAAGAGGTGAGTAGTCAACTGGGAAAGATGATCCTAATTTACAGTGTAACAGATACAGCCACACTCACCAGCCTCACGCACTTGAATACAACCTTACTTATGATGAGGATGGGCCACCTATGGCTTTGAAGGATATGAAATAACAGAAATCTGCTAAACACCAGCTGGAAATACGAGAAATGAAACTCTGCAAAGTTTGCATGTTATTAAAAACTGATTTTATTTGTTCTGGGCTTTGGTGGATAGAGCAGCCTTTTGTTGCCTGAAATTTAGAATAGTGTTAATGTCGCATAAGTTAGGTCACAGAGATAGGAGTCTTGATATGTGGCTCTCAACACTTCTGCTGGACACTAAAATCAGAATACCAACTTCATTGGAATTAAGTAATGCATATAATTGTATCTAACAATTAAACAAATTTTTTTTTCAAGATGCTCCAAACTAAGGCTTTAACTTTTACCCAAGATGGAACAACAATATCCATACTTTCTCAAATCACTACTTGTCCTGTCTGATTTTGGAAGCTTGATGACTATTCCCAGAAGCACCATTGCTTTCCCAGTGAACAGCCTTCCTACAAATTTTTCATTTCAGGAGGCGTTGTTCATATTAGACTTAACACTGCCCATTTTGTGTCAGAAGTTGAGGACTGTGGAGCAATTGGAATGCTGCACAGTGGGCAGAACACAAGGCACAACTTGTGGCTCTACTTGTTAATTAGCTACGCATGCCATGGAAAGTAAAAAGGGCACAAGGCCACCCTGAAAACAAACGGCGAAGTCGCTGGGAATAGAGATTTGTAAATGACTCACAACATGAGGCCCTAGTCAAAACAAGAGTGATAAAACTGGGAGCAGACCAAGCCTGAGCACTGCTACTTGTCTTATGGACTATTTCTTTAAAGAAGAAAACCTGGGGAAAAACGTGAATTTTGAAAACTGTTGCAGAGGAAGGTGAATAGTCAGAATAGTATGCTGACATCCAGGCAGATAAATGGACCAACATCTTTTTTTCACTACAGTGAGGAAGAAGAACCCAAAGCCTGAAAGTTCAGATAATAAGCCAGAAGTAGAAATCTTTCCCTGTAGTCAGCTGAGTCTGTGATGTTTGATGTGTTGGCAGCATTAGGCAGGGATTCACAACTCTACCCAGAAACAATGTCCTCTGTTAGGATGAAATTTTTTGAATTCACCTCCGTCCAAGAATGGCCTCAAAAGAATATGTTACTTAAAACTGTAAACCCAAGTTATTTCTCTTTAATAAAACATAAAGCCAAACTGAGAATTACAATAGAACTGGTAAGTAAATCAGCCACCACTGTAGAAAATATGTGGGATGTTCTTGAGGTCACAACTTTGCAGTGTTGTAGTTAGCATCACATTTAGATGGCGGACTTGGCTGTCTATACTTGTTTTACGTGAATCCTAGTAGTGTTATATGTGGGCGTTGTTGAAGGCAGCACCTTGTCTGTGGCAGCTTGTGCAGTTGGCCGTGTCAGTGTCCTTTGCGTGGACGTGTGTGTGTGTCTCTGGGTTACACGCCCAGCCTCACTACTGCCTCACTCAAAGTCCCGTCCAGCCTGACCTTGAACACTTCCAATGATGGGGCATCGCCAGCTGGGCATCCTGCTTCCAGGGTCTCACAACCCCCATCATAAAAAATGGCTTCCATAAGTCCCATCTACATCTACCCTCTTTCAGTTTAAAACGATTGTCCCCTGTCCTATCACTACAGACCATGGTAAAAAAGTCTCTGCCTTTCTTATAAACCCTCTTTATATATTGAAAGATCTCCCCAGAGCCTTCTCTTCTCCAGGCTGAACAACCCCAACTCTCTCAGCTTTTCCTCATAGCAGAGGTGTTCCATCCCTCTGACCATTTTTGTGGCCCTCCTCTGGACCTGCTCTAATAGGTCCATTTCTGTCTTGTACTGGGCACCCCAGAGCTGGATGCAGTACTCCAGCTGGGGTCTCACCAGAGCAGAGTACAGGGGCAGAATCACCTCCCTTGACCTGCTGGCAACGCTTCTTCTGATGCAGCCCAGGATGGCTTTCTGGGCTGCAAGCGCACATTGCTGGCTCACGTCCAGTTTTTCATCCACCAGTATCCCCAAATCCTTCTCCACAGGGCTGCTCTCAGTCCATTCATTCCCCAGTCTGTACCAATCCTGGTGATTGCCCCGACCCCCAGATGCAGCACCTTGCACTTGGCCTTGTTGAACTTCATGAGGTTTACATTGGGCCACTCCTCAATCCTTTCAAGGTCCCTCTGGATGGCATCCATTCCCTCCAGCATATCAACTGCACCACTCAGCTTGGTGTCATCTGCAGACTTGATGAGGGTGCACTCAATCCCACTGTCTACGTCATTGATGAATATATTAAATAGTATTGGTCTTAGTAGGAACACCTGAGGGACACCATTTGTTACTGGTTTCCACTCAGACATTGAGCCATTGACTGTAATTATTTGGAAGCAGCCATCCAGCCAGTTCCTTATCCATCTAACAGTCCATCTGTCCATATCTCTCCAATTTAGTGGCAAGAATGTTGTGTCAAAAGCCTTACAGAATTCCAGGTAGATGACATCTGTAGCTTTTTCCTTGTCCACTGTTGCAGTTACTCCATCGTAGAAGACCACTAGATTAGTCAGGCATAACTTGCCCTGGGTGAAGCCATGTTGGCTGTCTACTAATCACCTCCCTGTCTTCCATATATTTTGACATGTCTTCCAGGAGGATCTGCTCCATGATCTTACCGGGCATGGAGATGAGGCTGACTGGTTGGTAGTTCCCAGGGTCCTTTTTATCTTTTTTTAAAAATGGGAGTGATGTTTCCCTTTTTCTAGTCACTGGGGACTTCACCTGGCTGCCATGTCTTCTCAAATATGATGGAGAGTGGCTTGGCAACTATATCAGCCAATTCCCTCAGGACCCTGGGGTGCATCTCATCAGGTCCCATGGACGTGTGTGTGTTCAGGTTACTGAGGTGGTCTTTACTCTGATTTTCTCCTACAATGGGAGGGACTTCATTCATGGGGGTAATGAAGTCCCTCCCATCGTAGGAGAAGAGCAGAGTAAACTGTCTTGAGTTTCAGGGGCTTGAGGGGGAAGAGACAACTGAGGCAAAAAAATTGTTGAGTACCTCAGCCCTCTCCATGTCAGTTATCAACAGTTCTCCTGTCTTATTTAACAGGGTGAGGGGAAGGTACATTTTCCTTTTAATCCTCCTTTTCTGGCCAAAGTACATGTAAAAGCCCTTCTTACGATTCTTGCCAAATTCAGCTCCAGCTGTGCCGTGGCTTTCCTGATCCCATCCCCTTGTGTTTGGAGCATAGTTACATCAGTTAGTTAGGAACATGAAAAAACTCCCACCAGCCCTACTCAGCGTAACTGTACCTCACACAGGAAAGGACTTTTGTCTCCCTGAGTTGCTGAGGGAGATATTTTTGCTATGCTCCTCTTATCGTACTATGTACTCTCCTTGGGGGAGAGAGAAAGCTACATCTACCTAGCCTTTAGTAGTGTAGGGAAGTCCTTAACTAAATGCCGGGCTGTGGTGTGGACAACCCTCACACAAACTCAGTGTTTACACATGGGCTTCCACTGACTGCACTAACCATAATCTCAGTACGTGTCACTCAACAATCGTACCCTTCTGGTGTTTGCACAAGTCTTCATCCACTCATAATAATAATTGCCCTGACACAACCTGTGATTTGGGAGGTTTGGACTGGATATTAAGAAAAATGTTTCCACTAGGAGTCAGTGTAGCACTGGACTGGGTACAAGATAGTGGACTTCATCGATACTTCCAACACTTGGCTAGATAAAGTCGCAGTGACCTGATGTGGTGTTGGGCATAGTCCCATTTGAAGCAGAATTTGTGAACAATGCTCCACTGATTTGATGACATGGAAATCCATGAACAACTGATAAATAACAAATGAATTCTTAGTTGTGCTTACAGCTCCAGCTTCTCACGCAGACAGTATCTTAATGTGCTTCCCCTTCCAGCTGCTACTGTTAACTGGGAGCTGTTTCTATCACCAATCCTTTATATTCCTGTCATATTCATTCACCATCAGGTGATAGCTTAATCCAATGGTATATTGAAGTTCAGACCATGTCATTTTTGCTTAACATCAATCCTTGACATCTTGTTAATCGTAATAGCAGTGCAATAGAGAGTTCTGCAGAAATTCTGGGCAAGCATAGCAGAGTTTTCTTCAAATACTTTAAGGATGGATGAATTAAAAATACTGATAAAGAGCCAGCCATCTCCTCTCCTCCCCATTCTTTTTTGGCTGCCCAGGAGTGCATTGAAAAAAAACCACAACATAGAGGTAGTGAGTGCTATTATTTATTTTTTGGGGAACCAGATATTCAGGTTATAGTCACCACAATCATCTGATACTGGCCACTGTAGTCTGCAATTAATAGCCCAGCTAAGGATTAATTATGTCAACTATGCAAATAAGGATATTCCTGAAATGTTTTGTTCACATTTTAACTTCTCTAACAAGCACTAAGAGAGAGCAGTAAAAAGGAGTTTCGTGTGTTAAGTCTTTCCCCTTTCTCTCAAACCCTCTTGCCACTAGCAGGCTGCTGGCCCCGGAGCCAAAGGCACAAGGCTGTTGCACATGATGGCAACCAGCTCCTCAGGGCACACTGGTCCCAGCTTCATTGTCCACCTCATAGCAAAATTCCCACCCAAATGAAAGCCAAGCTTTGTTGCTAGCAGTGACCCTCCCCAAACCATACAAAGGAAGCCCATTTAGGGTCAGCTCGCTGCAGCTACATCCTGTCTCTCCCCAGAGGATGACAGCAGAGGTCAAGCAACCCTGAAGAACCCTTATCCCCTCCCTGGTTCCGACCACGCTGAGCTCCCTGCTATTTCCAGGCTTGAGCTCAGCAGGTTTTCCAAGGACTCCCAGCGCGACAGGATAAAGTAGTACTCTGCAGCAACAAAATCTGGACAGTAGTCCCAGGTGATACCAAAAGAAAATACGGTGAGCAGTGCAAGAAGAGAAGGACCATCCCCTGGCCCCACGGCCCCTCCTGCCTTGCCCGGAGCTGTCCCTTGCGGCTGCCCAGGGGAGGGGGTCCAGCTCGGTGCCCACAGCCCCGGTGACCCCGGCTGGGCTGGGAGGGAGTGCTGCGCCTGCTGAAGCTGTGCAAGGAATACTGTTTTCCCACTTTTCTCAGGAAAACCTGGGATTTCAAGTGTTGGGAAAGACTGACCTACCATAGCACTGGATTGCCTGTTGAAAATAAAATGTATTTATTTCAGCAAGCAACAAAAAGGGTGTTATGTATGATTTGGCTAGCATACAGCAGGGACAGTGCTAATTCATGAGATAAATAACTTTCAGCATTGAATAATGATGAACATACTTTGTACTAGCTGTAGATTGCTTTTCTAAAAGTTCTCTCTTTCATGGTGAGGTATTTCCAGAGTAAAATGGAAATACTCTGAATATAAATAAGTATGTCTATATCAACATATGTAATCGTATATATCTATATGCATAGTAATAAATGTAGATGGTACTATTGTAGATGATAATCAAAAGCACCCATATTGTTGTCTTAAAAACAGGAAGGAAGGTCACAGTGTAGTAACCAGAAATAGGGTGTAAATAGACACCTATTAGTATGGTGTAAAAACAGATCAAAAGTCAAAATTTTAAAGCAGAAGCATGGGAAAACAAACATACAGCTTTGCAGACATTTTAATTTGCAGTAACTCCCAAATATGGTAAATGGTGCTTTATACTGTCTGTTTTGAAATTAAATAATTGAATTTGGTTAGAGATGGTGTTTCACACAACTGACAAGAAACGATATTATTGCGCTAAAAATTACTCCAAATATTTTTGCCATTCATTCTGAAGTAAATACTTCATATAATAATTCTTTTAAAGCTTTTCCTATATCAACTGCTTCCATTTCTGTCCATGGAACATGAAAGCAGAGATTATCCTTCCCCAGTGTATTTTTCTGTCTTTTTAAATTCCTGAACCACAGACCTTTTTCTTCCTCATTTCCCCATCCTCTCTTATTTTCTTCTCTACATGGATACAAATTATCTCCTGCATCAAGTTATTGGTTCTCCTAAATGCCAGATTTACTCTCAACAAAAGGAGCTGTTAGCAGTGCACTGAGGGATCTTTTTGAAAGATCTCATGATCATAGGGTTCAAATGAATACTGACAAAGTCTTGAAGCAAAGTATTTGTTCTGTGGTCACACAAGTGACAGTACGTTAGGTGTGCTCTTGAGAACTCAGTCTGTACATGATCACTGTAATCTGTGGCTGTGAAACAAGCACACTCTTCTGTGAACGCTATCTTCCATAGTGCTTCTCCAGAAAACTGCTGGACATGGTGAACAACCTACAATGATCACCGAGGAAAAACACTTTACTGAGGTGTGATGAGTGTCATTACTTGATCACACGGTTTGAGTCATACTGGAACTCTTCCTTGCAGAAAACAGCATTTCATAAACTCTGCTGGAGTCTCTTCTGTAGTATGGGTGCTCAGGACTCAGCCCATCCTCTGTCTTTTAAAGGGCTTTGGCTTCACTCATTCTGCTCTGGTGTACCTGAACAAATACCAATCACCAGAAAGATCATCTAATGAATTATTGAATTGAATTCATCATACAGTGAATTGTAGAATTAGCTATGCAAACATTGTTTTTCCTCATAAATATTATCTCACTGACTTCTATTATTTATCAGTGGGCACCTGCTTTACAGGATCATGCAACTAGAAGATGTTCTTCCTCTTTTCTGGTTTTGAAATTAATAACAGGCATTCTGGACAATATTACAAAATCATCACTAGAACAATTCCCAGAGTCAGCTTCCAGCTTTCGTTGCTTTATCAGCTGTTTAAAATCTTTCTGTTTTTTGTTTTCACAAAATGTTTTATGTTACCATGTAAAACTTTCTTGAAAATCTGCATTCGCATAAAAAGAATTTTCAGCACAAAAGCAACAAGAAATGATGGTAGGTTTTTTTAATTTCTGCTTACCTTTTTTCTTGAAAGAATATGAGACACTACTGGTGTCTACTCAGAGGAAACTGTCTGCACTAGCCCAAACACTGTCACAAATATAAGGTAGGGAAAAGTTAGAGACACCTATTAGACCATGAGGGGTCTAAGACTGTCTTCATCAAGCTTTGAATACTGTGTGGGACAGAGCAGTGTGTGGTGCTTTGACAGGGAAGCCGTGGCAGGACTTGCATTAAAACTTTAGATATAACAGAGGCAGTGACATGTGATAGATGGTGTTGACCTGTAGCTGCTACACAGCATGGAGTCTGCTAGACCATATTTAAGAGGCATGGATCCTGCACACATCTAGATCTAATTGAATTATTTTGTCGAGCCTTGTTGTCTCTTCTCCTTCAGTCATCAGCTCTACGAGTGTCTCCTTCTGTCCTGCTAAGACCCATCTTGCTCTTTGTGTCTGTAGGCTTGTAGCACTTCTGAATTTTAAAGTATGGAAAGTCATACTTGTAAGGGTATGTGGAATATGAGAGCATCTGCTTCATTAAGTTTATCAGACCAAGACCATTTTGGTTCAAAATGAGTCTTAATAGTGTAATTTGCTAGCAAACTTCAAGCTGGACTAGCCAGCAAGTAGGAGGCCCAGGATCCGGGCAGGGATATTAGACAGGCAGAGGACTCGTGCTGGTATTCAAAGCAGCCATGAGTGTGAGGATGCCTATGAGACAAGTGTGTGAGTGTGTCCATCGGTTGGCCAGCAAGCACCAAGCTGGACTAGCCAGTGAGTAGGAGACACATATCTCTCAGTCAGAGAGCCACGATCCAGGCATGATATTGGACAGGCTGAGGACTTATAGTGATATCTGAAGGACCTGTGAATGTGCTTGTGGATATAGAGAGTGAGGGTGTGTATGTTTTCACTAGTGGACTTCAATCTTGACCATCTGGAGAGGAGGAAGGGGACTTGGCTGTCTACACTTATATTTTATGTGAGTCCTGATAGTGTCATATGTGGGCGTTGTTGAAGGCAGCACCTTGACTGTGGCAGCCTGTGCAGTTGGCCGTGTCAGTGTTCTTTGCGTGTGTGTCTCTGGGTTACACGCCCAACCTCTCTACTGCCTGAACCTGCAATCTGGGAAGCAGCAGCCATGTCCACCAGCCTTCGACAGAGAGACCCCAGCTGGGCTCCAGCAGCCAAGCAGGAGTTGCCAGGGCTGAAGCCCACCGTACATCCCTTAACTCTACTTACACACTAAGCTTGAGAAGTGAGTTGACCAGAAAGAAACTGTGGAACTGGTGTTTTCCCACAGAAAAACTAGCTTGTGCAACTTTGTTGTTCATTGCTTTTACTTTCTCTCCTTGTTCTGTGATATGTTTTCACTTTTTGGTTCATTGTTGCTGATCAACTGCTTAGAGGAATATCATGGGCTTTCTCGGAAGAGCATCTTGCATGTTGAAATCCTACAAATCAGCAGATACTACCCGAGTTCCCTTTTTCTTGCAGTTGTTGTAGGATGTTCTTCTACTTTTGCTATGTCGAAAGCAATAAAACAGCATCCTAAAAATTAGTTTCACCAAAAAAAAAAGAATTTAGCAACAAAAAGCCCAAACCACCAAACTGAGGAGAGACAAATTGCGGGGACAAATTAATTGCTGAGTGCTAGGACAAAGTAAAGAAGATTATTAGACCCACTTCAGTCAATGTCAGTATACAGAAATCCAGATCAGGATAGTGGCAGACTGACATGGCTGAATAGGAGGGATCGACAAGGGACATGGATCATCTCTATTTATAGCTAGATTGCTGAGGAATAATATGGGATGGGAAATATTAGGATTTGCCAGTCTTGGGTCTTAAGTAATAAGCTTGAATGATCCTGCTAGCCAGGAGGATCATGAGATCATAGGATAATTCAGGTTGGAAGTGACTTCTGGATGCCATCAGGTCCCATCTGTGTTCAAAACAGGGACAACTATGAGGTCAGATATGGTTGCTCAGGGCTTTATCCAGTCTGGTCCTGAAAACTCCCTGAGTATGGAGGCTACCCAACTT